>NC_091292.1:34790984-35120984 GCF_038502225.1 Cherax quadricarinatus
TTTTCATGCCTGCTGAACATAGGAACACTCACACATACACACACACACACACACACACACACACACACACACACACACATACACATACACACACACACACAAACAAACACACACAAAAAACACACACAAAACACACACACACACACACACACACACACACACACACACACACACACACACACACACCGATCATGTACAAATGGGACCCAGAGACACAGAGGGAAAGGCAATGGGAGGAGGACAGGGAGAGGTCAGTGTTTATTTATGGACTTTAGGATAGCGATGGGAGGATGCACAATGAAAGATGGCAGGAGGAAAAACAGGAGATTGAAAACATCATAAAGAAATAGACGAGGAGGATATGACTGAGATAGTAAATTATCAGAGAATAGGGGGGCACATGAAGGGGAGAAATCGTCCAGTCAAGCTGATTTTCAAGAGAGAAATGGTGTGAAGCAGAATCCTGCAACAGAAACCACAGCTGAAGGAATCGTTAACACACAAGAGGGTGTTCCTAGACCGTGAGAGAACAAAAGCAGGAGCGAAAGGGGCTAGGAAGAGAGACAAGGACAGAATCAGCAGAGGACAAGCAGAGCAGGACAGAGCAACAAGTGCAAGCACACACAGAACCACCCCTAGAATCCCATAACCAAACATGCTATCCCAACGCAACCCACAATCTACAGTTACAGCTCCCACCCTACACTATGCTATAGAATCCCACAGCACACCACCAGGTCCCCCACTCTCACAGATCCCCAGAACACAATGTTGGAGAGGAAACTGAAGATATGATACACAAACGTTGATGGAATAATGAATAAGTGGGAGGAGTGGCAAGAGTCAAAGAGGCATCACCAAACATCATAGCTCTCACAGAAACAAAGCTCACAGGAATAACAGGTGCCATCTTTCCAACGGGATATCAATTCCTGTGGAAAGACAGAGGGAACAGAAGGGGTGGAGGAGTGGCACTGCTCATCAAAAACTGATGGGATTTTGATGATCTGGAGAGAGGAGACAGAGGAGAAGCAAGAGACTACATAATAGGAACACTTCTGTCTGGAGGTCCCAAGGTGGCAATTGCAGTGATGTATAACGCCCCACAGAACAGTAGGAGGCCAAGGCAAGGGTATGATGAGAGTAATAGTGCAATGGTTGACACACTAGCTGAGGTGGCCAGAAGGGCCAAAGAAATCGACTGGGAGAATCTGGAGCCACAAGGGAGCCCAGAAACGTAGAGGGCTAAGCTGACAGAGGTGGTACTGGAAAATGTCATGTACCAACACGTAAGAGACACTACCAGGGAGAGAGGAGAGGATGAACCAGCAAGATTGGACCTAGTATTCACCTTGAGTAGTGCAGACACTGAGGACACCACACATGAGAGACCTCTCGGGGCCAGTGATCATGTAGTTCTGAGCTTCGAGTACATAGTAAAGTTGCAAGTGGAGAGGGAAGCAAGAGGGACAGGACGAATGAAGCCAAACTACAAGAGAGGGGACTACACAGCCATGAAGAATTTCCTGCAAGGGGTTCAGTGGGACAGAGAACCGGCAGGGAAGTCAGTAAACGAGATGATGGGATAAGTGACAACAATATGCAAGGAAGCTGAGTAGAGGTTTGTACCCAAGGGTTACAGAAATAACGAGAAAGTCTTGGTTCACCCAAAGGTGTAGAAAGGCCAAAAACAAGTGTGCTAGAGAATGGAAGAAGTATAGATGGCAAAGGACCTGGGAGAATAAGAAGAGAAGTTGTAGAGCTAGAAATGAATATGCACAGGTAAGAAGGGAGGTCCAACGACAATATGAAAATGACACAGCAGCGAAAGCCAGATCTGACGTGAAGCTGTTGTACAGCCACATCAGGAGGAAAACAACAGTCAAGGACCAGGTAATCAGGCTGAAGAAGGAAGGGGAAGAGATTATGAGAAACGATGTGAGGAAGTCAACATAAGATTCAAATAAGTGTTCGCAGAGGAGACAGAAGGGGCTCCAGAAAGACGGAGAGGTATGATGCACTATCAAGTGTTGAACACAATACATACAACAGAGGAAGAAGTGAAGAGGCTGCTAAGTGAGCTAGATACCTCTAAAGTGATGGAACCAGATAACACGTCTCCATGGGTCATGAGAGAGGGAGCAGAGGTGCTGTGTGTACCCCTAACAACAATATTCAACACATCTATCGAAACAGGGCAACTATCTGAGGTATGGAAGACGGCAAATGTAGTCCCAATTTTAAAAAAAAGGAGACAGACACGAAGCATTAAACTACAAACCAGTGTCACTGACATGTATATTATGCAGTCATGGAGAAGATTATCAGGAGGAGAGTGGTGGAGCACCTAGAGCGGAACAAGCTTATAAAGAACAACCAGCATGGATTCATGGAAGGTAAATCCTGTGTCACAAACCTACTGGAGTTTTATGACAAGACAACGGAAGTAAGACACGAAAGAGAAGGGCGGGAAGATTACATTTTCTTGGACTGCAAGAAAGCGTTTGACACAGTTCCTCACAAGAGATTAGTGCAAAAGTTAGTGGATCAGGCACATATAACAGGAAGGGCACTGTAATGGAACAGAGAATACCTGACAGGGACGCAACAAGGAGTCATGGTACGTGACGAGGTATCAGAGTGGGCGCCTGTGACAAGCGGGGTTCCACAGGGGTCAGTCCTAGGACCAGTGCTATTTTTGATATATGTGAATGACATGACGGAACGGATAGACTCAGAAGTGTCCTTGTTTGCGGATGATGTGAAGTTAATGAGAAGAATTAAATCGGATGAGGATCAGACAGGACTACAAAGAGTCCTGGACAGGCTGGCTCCTCGAATTTAACCACGCTAAATACAAAGTCATGAAGATCGGGGAAGGGCAAAGAAGACCACAGATAGAAAATAGACTAGGTCACCAAAGACTGCAAACCTCACTCAAGGTAAAGGATCTTGGTGGGGAGTATAATATCGAGCACATCTCCTGAGGCACACATCAACCATATAACTGCTGAAGCATATGGGCGCCTGGCAAACCTGAGAATAGCGCTCCGATACCTCAGTAAGGAATTGTTCAGGACTCTGTACATCGTGTAAGTCAGGCCCATACTGGAGTATGCAGCACCAGTTTGGAACCTATACTCGGTCAAGCCGTCAAGAAATTAGAGAAAGTGTAAAGATTTGCAACAAGGCTAGTTCCAGAGTTAAGGGGTATGTCCTACGAAGAAAGGTTAAGGTGAATCGGCCTGACGACACTGGAGGGCAGGAGGGTCAGGGGAGACATGATAACAACATACAAAACACTGAGAGTAATTGACAAGACGGACAAAGACAGGATGTTCCAGAGATGTGATACAGAAACAAGGAGTCACAATTGGATGTTGAAGACTCAGATGAGTTAAAAAGATGTTAGGAAGTATTTCTTTAGTCATAGAGTTGTCAGGAAGTGGAATAGTCTGGCAAGTGACGCAATGGAGGCAGGAACCATACATAGTTTTAAGACTAGGTATGATAAAGTTCACGGAGCAGGGAGAGAGAGGACCTAGTAGCGATCAGTGAAGAGGCGGGGCCAGGAGCTATGTCTCGACCCTGCAACCACAAATAGGTGAGTACACACAAGCTGTCAATATTAAATTTAATATTTACTCAAAAAACGGAGGAAATTCCCAGTATAACTTACACTCACTGGGAACGAGTGATCGTCTTCATTTGAAAATAGCATGCAGCGAAATATGACTTAAAGGATGAATAATAAATTTTTATACGGGAAAGATTAGATAATAAGAAAAAGAATTACAATGGTGTATAACAGTATTTAGGGGAAATTATATGTAACAGTTTTCTAAAAGCAAGAGACATAAATAATTATATATATATATATATATATATATATATATATATATATATATATATATATATATATATATATATATATATATATATATATATATATATATATATATATGTGTGTGTGTGTGTGTGCAATAAGATCACAGTAAACAGGTGATTTCAGAATATGCAAAACAACCACTCTGAAAGAATAGAGAAATTCCAAGCGCTTTCGTGACTACTCACATTATCAAGGAACTATGAAAGTAAAGCATCCAAGGAAGCTATATAAGGGGTCTGGCCAACACCTCACTATCAGATCCCACAACGGTTAAACACCTGACGCGCGCCGACCCAACTTGGATAGGTCCTTTGCACAACTCACCCACAAACTATTCTACCCAAGAAAATTTAAAAATTATTTGTCCAGTGTATTATTAAATTCTTCCCAAATTCTATTAATTATAAATGGATCTAATTTATATACCAAAGGAAATATTCGTATTATTGTCAAAACTGCTTTTTATGAAACAAGATTCAATTATATTCCTGTCGACCATGGACTTGCTTGATACAACTTTCTCAACTTTTTGAAAATCAATTGGATGGTTAAAATCTCTTACATGAATAAATAGAGCATTGGAATCTTGTCCAGTTCTAATGCTATATTTGCGTTGTTTTAATCTTAGTTCGAGATTTTTACCAGTTTGACCGTAATAAACTTTATCGCAAATTTTACAAGGAATCTTATAGACACATCCATCAGCATTTTGGGGGGAATTCTTTATCAAAAGTTTTTTTACTGTATCAAGATTTTTGAATACAACTTTAATATTAAAAGTCTTAAGAAGAGAAGGCATATCAACCAAGTTTTCATGGTAAGGGAGAACCAACAATCCAAAAAGGGACAACCAGCCTTATTCAACTAAAAATATGTTGGTTCTCCCTTACCATGAAAACTTGGTTGATATGCCTTCTCTTCTTAAGACTTTTAATATTAAACAAAAAGTTTCAGTGAGTGTTCACTAAAGATCTTTTTCATTTAGGACATTTTAATTATTCACTATAGGACTAGACGGGATAGCACCTTTGTGTCTTAAAACAATGTGCAGATAATAGGTGAAAGGACACAAGTGCAACTAATGTGACATTTTATTGTGGCAACGTTTCGCTCTCCAGGAACTTTGTCAAGCCGTTATAAACTATACATGTACAGAGGGTATATATAGACTTAGAGTGAGGTGTAATACTAGTGGTAGTAGTAGTAGTAATAATATTAGGTGTTTGTAACGGCTTGATAAAGCTCCTGGAGAGCGAAACGTTGCCACGATAAAATGCCGCATTAGTTGCACTTATGTCCTTTTACCTCACATATTGTCGGTAATTCTACCAACATTAATACAATGTACAGATGAGTTGAGTTATCCACTTTTGGAAAAGTTTTAGGATCTCACTATGAAAGTAAATTGGCAAACACATGCAAGATGGCACATATTGTGCATAAATTTAACTACAAAGACAGAGAAGACCCTTTAAACTATAGGAAGGTTTTACTGAAGTGTGTTGCTGTTAATACTATTGGAAACGCCAATGGAGTATAATGGATTTAACTCTTAGAGAATAATGACATACTAACTGACAGACCATTTGGTTTTCTGTCTGCACATTCGTGTATAACATGTAAGAGTTATAGGAATTGTTCAAGAAAGAAATGGATGGGAAGATTGTATTTACAAAAATTAATTTGGACCAAAGGAAAATTATTACAAAGAATGAGTGAGTTTTTGTTTGAGAAGAGGAAAAAGTGTCTGCATAGTGGATGTCACAAGTGGCGTGCCACAAACTTCTACACTTACCCCAAAAATGATTCTAATTTATTTAAATGATTTATATAATAATAAATTATATTATTATGTTCGTAAATGATGCAAAAATCTTATGCAAAACAAATAATAAAAATAAAAATAGACCGCCAAAATAGGCCGTGGAAATATAAACACATAAGTAGTACAATGCGATTCTTTATTGACAACGTTTCGCCCACGCAGTGGGCTTTATCAAGTTACAAACAGATCTACCTGAGTAAAAGGTACTTGAGTATTTATGAGAACATAAGAACATAAGAATTAAGGAACACTGCACAAGGCCTCAACATCAAAATGGTATAAAATACATATAAATACTTGGCAGACGATGCAACATCCCCCCAATGAAAAGCAGGGGTGTCACTAGCACGTTAAGAGACCATACAATAAGTGTCAGGGGCCCGAGACTGTTCAACTGCCTCCCAGCATACATAAGGGGGATTACCAACAGACCCCTGGCAGTCTTCAAGCTGGCACTGGACAAGCACCTAAAGTCGGTTCCTGACCAGCCGGGCTGTGGCTCGTACGTTGGTTTGCGTGCAGCCAGCAGTAACAGCCTGGTTGATCAGGCTCTGGTCCACCAGGAGGCCTGGTCACAGACCGGGCCGCGGGGGCGTTGACTCCCGGAACTCTCTCCAGGTAACTCCAGGTCCAGGTAAGACACATATGCAACAGTTAGGTATCTTTATTTCGAAACGTTTCGCCTACACAGTAGGCTTCTTCAGTCGAGTACAGAAAAGTTGATAGAAGCAGAAAAGACGTGAAGATGATGTAATCAGTCCATCACCCTTGAAGTTTTGAGGTGGTCAGTCCCTCAGTCTGGAGAAGAGTCTTGTTCCATAGTCTGAAACAATATGGAGTTGAATGTGTATAATGTTCGCCAAGACCGTAGTCCTGGCACGGGTCTCAATCTTGCGATGACCCGTCTCTGGCTCCCGAGGGAGAATGGAGTTGAAGTGACAGGATGGAGCCTTATATACCGCCAGGAGGTGAGAAGTAGGCCACTAATAGAGGTAAGAATGTAGTCGTTGGGAGGTCATGTCCCCCTCAAATCCAGCCATTCTCACTAGTAGAAGTTGTCCAAGTTGTTTTCTGTTCTGTACCAAGATACCACTGTGTTGCAGTGTCTGACAGATTAAATCTATTATTTCTGGTTCATACCTGGTTCGACACCCTCAGTACTTTATTAATATCTCCTTTGTAATAAAGTTGGTAGAATTACCGACAATATGTAAAGTAAAAGGACACAAGTGCAACTAATGTGACATTTATTGTGGCAACGTTTCGCTCTCCAGGAGCTTTATCAAGCCATTACAAACAATACATGGACACAGAGGGTATATAAAGGCTCAGAGTGAGGTGAATACTAGTGAGGTACCATTTCGATGTTCACTAGTGGTAGTAGTAGTAGTAGTAGTGGTAGTGGCAAAAGCAATTAATTCGTACATGAGTAAAAGGATATAAAAGCTATTACTTGGGTAACATAAAAATAGGTTGGACAAATATAAACTGGAATGAGGCAGGTTGTTTCAGTGTTCACTCTCTGTGCTTTGTGTAGTATAACAGGAGAGACTATGTGATGGCAGGGTTTACTGTTTTCAGGAGGATTCTTGCTAAGATTTCGGAGATGGTGAAGCTGCCGCTGTTTTGTTTAATTGTATTCGAAACAGCGATCAGTGCTGATTCAAGGCACTTGCGTGTGCGGAAATTAGTTTCTTTTATCACTAATTGGGCGTCTCTGAATTTCATAAGATGATTGGTGGAATTTCGGTGTTGTACACAGGCGTTGTTTAAGTTGTCGTTCCTACATGCGTATATGTGTTCATTGAGGCGGGTGTCGAGGTTTCTTGCTGTTTCACCTACGTAGATCTTGTCACAGCCTCCACAGGGTATAGTGTAAACTCCTGCATTGACTGGTTCGTGGTGCTTGGGTTTTGTCCTGGTTAGATCCTTTATTGAAGTGGTAGAAGCGATGGCGACTCTGGTGTTAGCTTGTGAAAGTACTTTTGAGACGTTTAGTGCAACCTGGCTGTTGGGAAGAATTATAACTTTGTTGGGAGCGGCGTTGATGCGTGGAGAATTGATGATCTGAAGAGCTCTTTTCTTGCAGTCTTTGATGAAAAAAGAAGGAAATTGTAACTCAGTAAATGTTTGGTGAATGTAAGTACATTCCTCGTCAAGAAACTCAGGACTACAAATTCGGTATGCTCTTAGGAAAAACCCGATGATGATGCCTCTTTTGGTCTTGGTATCTTGACTGGAATAGAAGTGTGTGAGATCATTTTTATTGGTGGGTTTCCGATAAACTTGAAATCTTAGGTTGTTGTCTACTTTGTGAATGAGGACGTCGAGGAAAGGTAGCTTGTCATTGGACTCTTCTTCCAGTGTAAACTGAATCGCTGGTTCAACTGCGTTGAGCCTTGCCTGAAGATCCCGTACATCAAAACGTTTTGGAGTTATTACGAGGACATCGTCCACGTAACGTAACCAAGTGACGCTTGAAGGGATGATGTTGGCGAAGTGTTCAGACTCTAGGTGTTCCATGTATAAGTTGGCTAGGACGGCACTTATTGGGGACCCCATTCCCATGCCGTAGGTTTGTTTGTAGAGCTTGTTATTGAAGGAAAAACAGTTGAAGTTAACACAGAGTTCAATCAAGTCAACAAAATCTCCGGGAGGTAAAGGAAGATTAAGGTCCTGGTTGACTTTACGTCGTAGAACCTCGATGGCTTTTTTGGTAGGTACTTTTGTGAAGAGGGAAGTCACATCCAAACTGCTTAGTTTCTTGTTACGGATGGAGAGGTTACGGATGCGGTTGAGAAGGTCGCCTGAGTGTTTAAGATGAGCGGGGCTGATGGTCCCCAGAAGGCAGGAAAGATGTTTGGCAAGAACTCCGGCTAGCTTGTGTGGGAATAGGCAGTGCTCCACACAAGCTAGCCGGAGTTCTTGCCAAACATCTTTCCTGCCTTCTGGGGACCATCAGCCCCGCTCATCTTAAACACTCAGGCGACCTTCTCAACCGCATCCGTAACCTCTCCATCCGTAACAAGAAACTAAGCAGTTTGGATGTGACTTCCCTCTTCACAAAAGTACCTACCAAAAAAGCCATCGAGGTTCTACGACGTAAAGTCAACCAGGACCTTAATCTTCCTTTACCTCCCGGAGATTTTGTTGACTTGATTGAACTCTGTGTTAACTTCAACTGTTTTTCCTTCAATAACAAGCTCTACAAACAAACCTACGGCATGGGAATGGGGTCCCCAATAAGTGCCGTCCTAGCCAACTTATACATGGAACACCTAGAGTCTGAACACTTCGCCAACATCATCCCTTCAAGCGTCACTTGGTTACGTTACGTGGACGATGTCCTCGTAATAACTCCAAAACGTTTTGATGTACGGGATCTTCAGGCAAGGCTCAACGCAGTTGAACCAGCGATTCAGTTTACACTGGAAGAAGAGTCCAATGACAAGCTACCTTTCCTCGACGTCCTCATTCACAAAGTAGACAACAACCTAAGATTTCAAGTTTATCGGAAACCCACCAATAAAAATGATCTCACACACTTCTATTCCAGTCAAGATACCAAGACCAAAAGAGGCATCATCATCGGGTTTTTCCTAAGAGCATACCGAATTTGTAGTCCTGAGTTTCTTGACGAGGAATGTACTTACATTCACCAAACAGTTACTGAGTTACAATTTCCTTCTTTTTTCATCAAAGACTGCAAGAAAAAAGAGCTCTTCAGATCATCAATTCTCCACGCATCAACGCCGCTCCCAACAAAGTTATAATTCTTCCCAACAGCCAGGTTGCACTAAACGTCTCAAAAGTACTTTCACAAGCTAACACCAGAGTCGCCATCGCTTCTACCACTTCAATAAAGGATCTAACCAGGACAAAACCCAAGCACCACGAACCAGTCAATGCAGGAGTTTACACTATACCCTGTGGAGGCTGTGACAAGATCTACGTAGGTGAAACAGCAAGAAACCTCGACACCCGCCTCAATGAACACATATACGCATGTAGGAACGACAACTTAAACAACGCCTGTGTACAACACCGAAATTCCACCAATCATCTTATGAAATTCAGAGACGCCCAATTAGTGATAAAAGAAACTAATTTCCGCACACGCAAGTGCCTTGAATCAGCACTGATCGCTGTTTCGAATACAATTAAACAAAACAGCGGCAGCTTCACCATCTCCGAAATCTTAGCAAGAATCCTCCTGAAAACAGTAAACCCTGCCATCACATAGTCTCTCCTGTTATACTACACAAAGCACAGAGAGTGAACACTGAAACAACCTGCCTCATTCCAGTTTATATTTGTCCAACCTATTTTTATGTTACCCAAGTAATAGCTTTTATATCCTTTTACTCATGTACGAATTAATTGCTTTTGCCACTACCACTACTACTACTACTACTACCACTAGTGAACATCGAAATGGTACCTCACTAGTATTCACCTCACTCTGAGCCTTTATATACCCTCTGTGTCCATGTATTGTTTGTAATGGCTTGATAAAGCTCCTGGAGAGCGAAACGTTGCCACAATAAATGTCACATTAGTTGCACTTGTGTCCTTTTACTTTACAATATCTCCTTTGTTTATACCCCTCATCCACTTATACACTTCAGTGATATCTTCCCTCATTCTACGTCTCTCCAGAGAGTGGAGATTTAAGGCTTTAAGCCTATCTTCATACGGGAGATTCTTTAGACAGTAAATCATTTTAGTCATTCTTCTCTGCATATTCTGCATGTAGTATTTAGTCAGGTGTAGAATGCTGGGTCAGGTGGAGAATGCTGCATGTGACAATCTTCGGAGTAGGGTGATAGTCAGAATATGGAGCAATACTCTTCTCCAGACTGAGGGACTAACCACCTTACATCGTGTGTGATGAATGGTTTTGAAAACCGACAAGTTGAAGAATTGAGACACTTATGCAACATATGGGAATCTTTATTGAAGAAACGTTTCGCCACACAGTGGCTTCATCAGTCCAATACAAAGTAGAAGTGGGTAAGGAGAGTAGAAGTTTGAGGTAATCAGTCCCTCAACCTGGAATCGATGTGTTCAGTCCATCACTCTTGTAGGAAGTGCAGCATAGGGCCAGAGAGGTGGCTTATATACTGCGGTGAGATGAGTTGAAGCAGGAAGAGGCGGGATCACAGTGGGACCTGCCACTAGTGTAAGTAGGTCGTTGTCCAAAAGTTGGGCAAGCGTTGAAGTCTTTGTACCAAGATCCCATGATATTGCAGTGTCTGACAGATGTGATGAATGGTTTTGAAAACCGACAAGTTGAAGAATTGAGACACTTATGCAACATATGGGAATCTTTATTGAAGAAACGTTTCGCCACACAGTGGCTTCATCAGTCCAATACAAAGTAGAAGTGGGTAAGGAGAGTAGAAGTTTGAGTGATGGACTGAACACATCGATTACAGGTTGAGGGACTGATTACCTCAAACTTCTACTCTCCTTACCCACTTCTACTTTGTATTGGACTGATGAAGCCACTGTGTGGCGAAACGTTTCTTCAATAAAGATTCCCATATGTTGCATAAGTGTCTCAATTCTTCAACTTGTCGGTTTTCAAAACCATTCATCACATCTGTCAGACACTGCAATATCATGGGATCTTGGTACAAAGACTTCAACGCTTGCCCAACTTTTGGACAACGACCTACTTACACTAGTGGCAGGTCCCACTGTGATCCCGCCTCTTCCTGCTTCAACTCATCTCATCGCAGTATATAAGCCACCTCTCTGGCCCTATGCTGCACTTCCTACAAGAGTGATGGACTGAACACATCGATTCCAGGTTGAGGGACTGATTACCTCAAACTTCTACTCTCCTTACCCACTTCTACTTTGTATTGGACTGATGAAGCCACTGTGTGGCGAAACGTTTCTTCAATAAAGATTCCCATATGTTGCATAAGTGTCTCAATTCTTCAACTTGTCGGTTTTCAAAACCATTCATCACATCTGTCAGACACTGCAATATCATGGGATCTTGGTACAAAGACTTCAACGCTTGCCCAACTTTTGGACAACGACCTACTTACACTAGTGGCAGGTCCCACTGTGATCCCGCCTCTTCCTGCTTCAACTCATCTCACCGCAGTATATAAGCCACCTCTCTGGCCCTATGCTGCACTTCCTACAAGAGTGATGGACTGAACACATCGATTCCAGGTTGAGGGACTGATTACCTCAAACTTCTACTCTCCTTACCCACTTCTACTTTGTATTGGACTGATGAAGCCACTGTGTGGCGAAACGTTTCTTCAATAAAGATTCCCATATGTTGCATAAGTGTCTCAATTCTTCAACTTGTCGGTTTTCAAAACCATTCATCACATCTGTCAGACACTGCAATATCATGGGATCTTGGTACAAAGACTTCAACGCTTGCCCAACTTTTGGACAACGACCTACTTACACTAGTGGCAGGTCCCACTGTGATCCCGCCTCTTCCTGCTTCAACTCGTCTCATAAGAACATAAGAACATAAGAACGAAGGAACACTGCAGAAGGCCTACTGGCCCATGCGAGGCCAGTATATAAGCCACCTCTCTGGCCCTATGCTGCACTTCCTACAAGAGTGATGGACTGAACACATCGATTCCAGGTTGAGGAACTGATTACCTCAAACTTCTACTCTCCTTACCCACTTCTACTTTGTATTGGACTGATGAAGCCACTGTGTGGCGAAACGTTTCTTCAATAAAGATTCCCATATGTTGCATAAGTGTCTCAATTCTTCACCTTACATCGTCTTCACATCTCTTCTGCTTCTATCAACTTTTCTGTACTCGACTGAAGAAGCCTACTGTGTACGCGAAACGTTTCGAAATAAAGATACTTAACTGTTGCATATGTGTCTTACCTAACAACCTGTCGGTGTTTTATACCATTTTAATATTCACAACAGTCTAGAACCTTGGGTAGCTTTAAAAAAAGATTGGATAAATATATGAGTAGACAGTCTCAGTGTTCCTCCATTCTTATGTTCTTATGTTGGCAAGAGGTTCAGCAATGTTATAGAAGCCGTTGTTCTGGTTGAAGTTGTTGGATATAGAGATAAGTGATGATTCCAGGATTCTTCAGAATTGAGTGTTGTCTTCTCTGGCGATAAGTCTTGCGTGTCTGTAGTTGATTAAATGGTTGTGTGAATTTCGGTGTTTAACACAGGCATTCCTTGCATCGTCAGATCTGCCTGCGTACTGGTGTTCTGAAATAAGTATTTGGAGGGCTTTGGATGTTTCGCCAACGTATATTTTGCTGCAGTCATTACAAAGGATTGTGTATACCCCTGCAGAGGACTGAAGCTTGTCCTGTCTATTACTGGTAATGTCTTTGATAGTGGTAGATGTGGAGGTAGATCTTGGAATGAGATATTGGAAAAGATGTTGGAAACGTGTTTGGTAAAGAAGTTGGTGGGGAGGACTATTTATCTTTCCTGGAAATAAATGGTATAAAATACAGACACAATGGAAATATCAACACATAACTTGAATTTTAAAAACAAAAGCATGGCTTCCTTCGACATTCTCATCATAACTCCCAGACGCTTCAACGTTCAAGCTCTCCAAGACAAGCTCAACCAGGTCGAACCCTTAATCCAGTTCACATTTGAAGAAGTCGACAACACTCTTCCTTTCCTTGATGTTCTTCTCTGCAAAGCTGACCATGAACTTCGTTTTAAAGTCTATCGAAAACCCACCAACCAAAACGATCTTCTCCACTTCTACTCTCACCACGACACCAAAACTAAACGTGGTGTAATTATAGGTTTTTTCCTGCGCGCACTCAGAATCTGCAGCAATGAGTTTCTTGAGGAAGAATGCACTATAATTGAACAAGTATTTTCCAAACTTCACTATCCTCGTCACTTCATCAGAGACTGCAGGCGACGGGCATTAAACATCTTCAACACACCCAGAGAAGACACTGCCGAGAAGAGATACGTAGTCCTCCCCACCAACTCCATTGCCATACACGTTTCCAACATCTTTTCCAATACCTCATTCCAAGTATCTACCTCCACAACCACGACCATCAAGGACATTACCAGTAATAGACAGTACAAGCTTCCATCTTCTGCAGGGATATACGTAATCCCTTGCAATGACTGCAGCTAATTATACGTGGGCGAAACATCAAGAGACTTCCAAACACTTATTTCAGAACACCAATACGCAAGCAGGTCTAACGATCCAAGGAATGCCTGTGTACAACACCGTAATTCACACAACCATTTAATCAACTACAGAAACTCAAGACTTATCTAAAAAGACAACACTCAATACCGAAGAATCCTGGAATCATCGCTTATCTGTATATCCAACAAACCATACAGAACAACGGCTTCCATAACATAGCTAAACCCCTTGCCAAGAAACTTCTTCATCGCTATCCCACATAAGAAAACAGGAATGGAGGAACACTGCAGAAGGTCTACTCATTTACTAATCCAATCTCTCTTCCAAGCTACCCAAGATTTTAGACTCTATAACCCCACTCAGTAGATCATTACATGCAACATTCTCCACCTGACTATAAATACTCTCGTACCTTCCACCCAGGTAGATCTGTTTGTAACTTGAAAAAGCCCACTGTGTGGGCGAAACGTTGTCAATAAAGGATCACATTATACTGCATATGTGTTTATATTTCCATGGCTTCCTTCGATGTCACAACCCTCTTTACCAACGTTCCTACTGATGCCGCAATAAACATTCTGAGACGGAAGCTCACTGAAAACTGCAACCTCCCTTTACCTCTTCTAGATTTCATCAGTCTGGTGGATCTATGTGTTAATTTCAACTTCTTCAAGTATCAGGACAACTGTTACAATGGAAACATAAACACAAATGCAATATAATGCGATCCTTTATTGACAACGTTTCACCCACACAGTGGGCTTTCTCAAGTCACACACGGATCTACCTGGGGTTGGAAGGTACGAGAGTATTTATAGTCAGAATGTTGAGGTCAGGTGAAGAATGCTGCATCTGATGATCCACCGGGTGGGGTTATAGAGTCTTGGGTAGCTTGGCAGGGGTATTGGACAAGTTGTAGACCTTCTGCAGTGTTCTATGTTCTTATGTGGGATAGCGATGAAGAAGTTTCTTGGCGAGTGGTTCAGCTATGCTATAGAAGCCATTGTTCTGGTTGAAATTGTTGGTTATAGAGATAAGCGATGATTCCAGGATTCTTCTGTATTGAGTGTTGTCTTCTGTGGCTATAAGTCTTGAGTTTCTGTAGTTAATTAAATGGTTGTGTGAATTGCGATGCTGTACACAGGCATTCCTTGTATCGTCAGTCCTGCTTGCATATTGGTGTTCTGAAATGCGTGTTTGGAGGTCTCTTGATGTTTCGCCCACATATAATTTGTTGCAGTCATTACAAGGAATTATGTATACCCCTGCAGAGGATGGAGGCTTGTCCTGTCTACTACTGGTGATGTCCTTGATGGTCGTGGTTGTGGAGGTAGATACTTGGAATGATGTTTTGGCAAAGATGTTGGAAACATGTTTGGCAATGGAGTTGTTGGGGAGGACTATGTATCTCTTCTCGGCAGTGTCTTCTCTGGGTGTGTTGAAGATGTTTAATGCCCGCCGTCTGCAGTCTCTGATGAAGTGACTAGGATAGTGGAGTTTGGAAAATACTTGTTCAATTATAGTGCATTCTTCCTCAAGGAACTCATTGCTGCAGATTCTGAGTGCACGTAGGAAGAAGCCTATAATCACACCACGTTTGGTTTTGGTGTCGTGGTGAGAGTAGAAGTGGAGAAGATCGTTTTGGTTGGTGGGTTTTCGATAGACTTTAAAACGAAGTTCGTGGTCAGCTTTGCAGAGCAGAACATCAAGGAAAGGAAGAGTGTTGTCGACTTCTTCTTCAAGTGTGAACTGGATTGAAGGCTCGACCTGGTTGAGCTTGTCTTGGAGAGCTTGAACGTTGAAGCGTTTAGGAGTTATGAGGAGAATGTCGTCAACATAACGGAGCCAGGTGACAGACGAAGGAATAATGGTGGAGAAACGTTCGGCTTCTAGATGTTCCATGTATAAGTTCGCCAGGACTGCACTGAGTGGCGAACCCATGGGTAGTCCAAAAGTCTGCTGAAAGAGGTGATTTTCGAAGGAGAAACACGTAAAGCCAACACATAGTTCAACAAGGTCGATGAAATCGCTGGCTGGAACGGGAAGATCAAGTGAATCGTCAATTTTCCTGCGTAAGAGATCGATGGCTTGTGTAGTAGGTACTTTGGTGAATAGGGAAGTCACGTCAAGGCTGGAAAGTTTCTTGTTCCTGATGTTGATGTTGCGAATGCGATTGAGAAGATCACCCGAGTGTTTGAGATGTGCTGGACTGATAGTGCCCAAGAGTTTAGAGAGGTGTTTGGCGAGAATTCCTGAGAGCTGGTGGGGAGCACTGCCTATTCCCGAGGATATGGGCCTCAGTGGGATACCAGGCTTGTGAGTCTTTGGCAGGCCATACATTCTGGCAGGTCTGGGGTTGCTGGGCATGGTGTGCAGAAGTTTCTTCCCTTGTTCTGAGCCCCTCAGAATGCGGCGAGTCCTTTGAAGAAAAGTTTTAGTAAGGTTGTCCACTTGGTTAGTTGTGAGAGGTTTGTAGGTATCTGGGTCATTAAGTAGATTGAGCATTTTGTTCCTGTAATCGTCAGTGTTCATGATAACAACACCACCTCCTTTATCAGCGGTGGTGACCCTGATGGTCGTGTCTTCTGCTAAACCTTTGAGTGCATTGATGTAACGTCGAGGTATGACTGGGGAGCTGTGTGTTGAGATGGCTGCTGAGATGATGCCTTGAAGATAGCCTTTTTGGAAGTCGGAGTCATTGTGTCTGTAGTTTTTGGCGATGAAATTGAGGTCTTGTTTTGGTTTCGTAATTCCTGTTGCGAATTTGAGGCCTAAGCTGAGGGCTTCAGTTTCTGTGGTTGACAGTGGACGAGATGAAAGATTTTGAATAATTTCAGGTCTTCCTAAACTTTTCCAATTACTATTATCGCAGAGTGTTTGTAGTTTTCTAGTAAGTCTGATCTTCTGTTGAACATTCGCTGTGGTAACTCTGCTGCGAATGATTTCGGCGGTGCGTCTGTTCATGTTGCCCCGGAGTGTTGTGCCTAGTGTTCTGGCTTGGAGAAAAGCTTCCTTTGTAGCATTGTTTAAGTCATCTGCACACTCTTCAAGGTAGGTCCGAGCTGTAGCGGAGAAAGGTGGTTTGATGTTGGCAATTTGAGGAGGTGTGGATCTTGGTAAGACCATTTCTTGGATGCAATCACGAAGAAAATTGTGTCTGTTGCGAAGTGAGTAAGCCTTTAGAAGAAGGTCCAGGTATTCTCTGTGTGAAGGATCCATTTCTACTGCAGTGTTTGACACGATGGTAATAAATGGTATAAAATACCGACACAATGGAAACATAAACACAAATGCAATATAATGCGATCCTTTATTGACAACGTTTCACCCACCAGCTCTCAGGAATTCTCGCCAAACACCTCTCTAAACTCTTGGGCACTATCAGTCCAGCACATCTCAAACACTCGGGTGATCTTCTCAATCGCATTCGCAACATCAACATCAGGAACAAGAAACTTTCCAGCCTTGACGTGACTTCCCTATTCACCAAAGTACCTACTACACAAGCCATCGATCTCTTACGCAGGAAAATTGACGATTCACTTGATCTTCCCATTCCAGCCAGCGATTTCATCGACCTTGTTGAACTATGTGTTGGCTTTACGTGTTTCTCCTTCGAAAATCACCTCTTTCAGCAGACTTTTGGACTACCCATGGGTTCGCCACTCAGTGCAGTCCTGGCGAACTTATACATGGAACATCTAGAAGCCGAACGTTTCTCCACCATTATTCCTTCGTCTGTCACCTGGCTCCGTTATGTTGACGACATTCTCCTCATAACTCCTAAACGCTTCAACGTTCAAGCTCTCCAAGACAAGCTCAACCAGGTCGAGCCTTCAATCCAGTTCACACTTGAAGAAGAAGTCGACAACACTCTTCCTTTCCTTGATGTTCTGCTCTGCAAAGCTGACCACGAACTTCGTTTTAAAGTCTATCGAAAACCCACCAACCAAAACGATCTTCTCCACTTCTACTCTCACCACGACACCAAAACCAAACGTGGTGTGATTATAGGCTTCTTCCTACGTGCACTCAGAATCTGCAGCAATGAGTTCCTTGAGGAAGAATGCACTATAATTGAACAAGTATTTTCCAAACTCCACTATCCTAGTCACTTCATCAGAGACTGCAGACGGCGGGCATTAAACATCTTCAACACACCCAGAGAAGACACTGCCGAGAAGAGATACATAGTCCTCCCCAACAACTCCATTGCCAAACATGTTTCCAACATCTTTGCCAAAACATCATTCCAAGTATCTACCTCCACAACCACGACCATCAAGGACATCACCAGTAGTAGACAGGACAAGCCTCCATCCTCTGCAGGGGTATACATAATTCCTTGTAATGACTGCAACAAATTATATGTGGGCGAAACATCAAGAGACCTCCAAACACGCATTTCAGAACACCAATATGCAAGCAGGACTGACGATACAAGGAATGCCTGTGTACAGCATCGCAATTCACACAACCATTTAATTAACTACAGAAACTCAAGACTTATAGCCACAGAAGACAACACTCAATACAGAAGAATCCTGGAATCATCGCTTATCTCTACAACCAACAATTTCAACCAGAACAATGGCTTCTATAGCATAGCTGAACCACTCGCCAAGAAACTTCTTCATCGCTATCCCACATAAGAACATAGAACACTGCAGAAGGTCTACAACTTGTCCAATACCCCTGCCAAGCTACCCAAGACTCTATAACCCCACCCGGTGGATCATCAGATGCAGCATTCTTCACCTGACCTCAACATTCTGACTATAAATACTCTTGTACCTTCCAACCCCAGGTAGATCCGTGTGTGACTTGAGAAAGCCCACTGTGTGGGTGAAACGTTGTCAATAAAGGATCGCATTATATTGCATTTGTGTTTATGTTTCCATTGTGTCGGTATTTTATACCATTTATTACCACAACTGTTACAAACAAAGCTTTGGGATGGCAATGGGCAGCCCGCTCAGTGCTGTGCTTGCCAACCTCTTCATGGAAAACCTAGAGACAGAGAAATTCAGCAGCCTCATTCCCAACACTGTTACCTGGCTAAGATACGTTGGCGATATATTGGTTTTCTATCCGAGACGTCTCAATATCCAGGCCCTTCTCAACAAGATCAGTGCAGCCAAACCATCAATAAAGTTTACACTTGAACTCGAAAAGGATGGCAAACTTCCTTTCCTCGATGTTCTCCTGTGCAGATCTCCCGACAGTGACAAACTTCTCTTCAAAGTGTATAGAAAACCTACCAACAAGGAAGATCTTATACACTTTTATTCACACCAAGACACACGCACTAAAAGAGGAGTCCTCATTGGGTTCTTCCTGAGAGCTCTTCGCATCTCAAGCCCTTGTTTTCTTGAAGAAGAATGTATTTACATAACACAAGCCTTTACACGTCTTCCGTTTCCATCTTTCTTCATCCAAGATTGCAGACTCAAGGCACAAGCTATCCACAACAAACCACTCATGGAACAGCCCTCTAAGCAGTTCATAGTGCTCCCATGTGGTGATGTTGCCACGAATACTCGCCGGGTACTTGCCAAGAGTAACATCAATGTTTCCACCATAAACACATCATTTATCAAAGACCTCACTACGAAACGCAGCCCCACCCCTCTAACTTCCACAGCAGGCTTCTGCACCATCTCCCGTGAATTCTGTCCCAAGAAATATGTAGGCGAAACAGGCAGAGATCTTGCGGTCCGCCTGAACAAGCATAGAAATTCTTGTAACAGAGACAATTTAAAATACGGCGGTGTCCTCCACAGACTCCATGGGGTATTTGATGAACTGTGATGAGGCACAACTCGTTCTCACCGAACCAGACCTCAGACACCGACTGTCAGACACTGCATCATCATGGGATCTTGATACAAAGAATTCTCCAACTTGTCCTACTTTTGAAAATCAAAATGGTATACAATACCGACAGGTTGGTAGGTGAGACACATAGGCAACAGTAAGGCAACTTTATTCCGAAACGTTTCGCCTACACAGTAGGCTTCTTCAGTCGAATACAGAAAGTAGGCAGGAGCAGTAGAGATGTGAAGACGATGTAATCAGTCCATCACCCTTGAAGTCCTACTTTTGGACGAAAACCTACTTCGACTAGTGGATGATACCACTATGACCCCGCCTCCTCCCGCTTCGCCTCACCTGGCTACAGTATTTAAGCCACGTCTACGGCCCTATGCTGTACATTCTACAAGACTGATGGACTGAACACATCGACTCCAGGCTGAGGGACTGATTACCTCAATCTCCTTCTCTCCTTGCACCTTTCTGCTTTGTATTGGACTGATGAAGCCACTGTGTGGCGAAAAGTTTCCTAAATAAAGATTCCCATATGGTGCATAAGTGTCTCAATCTTCAACTTGTAGGTTTTCAAAACCATTCATCACAGCTTGTTGGTATTTATTACCAAGGTTTATACAACATAAGCAGTATAATGTGATCCTTTATTGACAACGTTTCGTCCACGTAGTGGACTTTATCAAGTCACAGACATAAGAACATAAGAAAGAAGGAACACTGCAACAGGCCTACTGACCCATGCGGAGCAGGTCCACGTCCTCCCCCGGATTAGACCAATGACCACTCCCGGATTAGACCAATGACCACTCCCGGATTAGACCAATGACCACTCCCGGATTAGCCCAATGACCCACCCAGTCTGGTCACCTCCACTCAAGGATGGAGCACTGCACCAGACCCAGCAGCACAAGCTAGTCAGGTCCAACTCACACCCACCCACACCCACTAATGTATTTATCTAACCTATTTTTAAAACTACACAACGTTTTAGCCTGAATAACTGTACTCGGGACTTTGTTTCACTCATCCACAACTCTATTACCAAACCAGTGCTTTCCTATATCCTTCCTGAATCTGAATTTTTCCAGCTTGAAACCATTGCTGAGAGTCCTGTCTTGGCTGGAAATTTTCAGCACGCTATTTACATCCCCTTTATTTATTCCTGTTTTTCATTTATACACCTCGATCATATTCTCCCTAATTCTACGCCTTTCGAGAGAGTGCAGATTCAGGGCCTTCAGTCTATCCTCATAGGGAAGATTTCTGATACATGGGATCATCTTTGTCATCTTCCTCTGTACGTTTTCCAGATCATTTATATCCATTCTGTAATACGGTGACCAGAACTGAGCAGCATAGTCTAAATGAGGCCTAACCAAGGATATATAGAGTTGAAGAACAACTTGAGGACTTCTATTATTTATACTTCTAGATATGAAGCCAAGAATTCTGTTAGCTTTATTGCGAACACTAATACACTGTTGTCTAGGTTTCAGATTACTGCTAACCAGAACTCCTAAATCCTTTTCGCAATCAGTAGTAGTAAGATCTACATTATTTAGTTTATATGTGGCATGGTTATTTAACTGTCCAACATTTAGAACTTTGCATTTGTCATATTAAACTGCATCTGCCACTTCTCCGACCATTGCATCAGTCTATTCAAATCGAACATTAAAGTGGTATAAAATACCGACAGGTTGTTAGGTAAGACATATGCAACAGTTAGGTATCTTTATTTCGAAACGTTTCGCCTACACAGTAGGCTTCTTCAGTCGAGTACAGAAAAGTTGATAGAAGCAGAAGAGACTTGAAGACGATGTAATCAATCCATCACCCTTAAAGTTTTGAGGTGGTCAGTCCCTCAGTCTGGAGAAGAGCATTGTTCCAAAGTCTGAAACAATATGGAGTTGAAGTGACAGGATGGAGCCTTATATAGCGCCAGGAGATGAGACGTAGGTCACTAGTAGAACGCAGATGTTGGGAGGTCAGGTCTCTCTCAAATCCAGCCGTTCTCACTAGAAGAGGTTGTCGAAGTAGATTTCAGGTCTGTACCAAGATACCCTTGTGTTGCAGTGTCTGACAGATTGAACATTAAAGTGGTATAAAATACCGACAGGTTGTTAGGTAAGACACATATGCAACAGTTAGGTATCTTTATTTCGAAACATTTCGCCTACACAGTAGGCTTCTTCAGTCGAGTATTTTATACCACTTTAATGTTCAATCTGTCAGACACTGCAACACAAGGGTATCTTGGTACAGACCTGAAATCTACTTCGACAACCTCTTCTAGTGAGAACGGCTGGATTTGAGAGAGACCTGACCTCCCAACATCTGCGTTCTACTAGTGACCTACGTCTCATCTCCTGGCGCTATATAAGGCTCCATCCTGTCACTTCAACTCCATATTGTTTCAGACTTTGGAACAATGCTCTTCTCCAGACTGAGGGACTGACCACCTCAAAACTTTAAGGGTGATGGACTGATTACATCGTCTTCAAGTCTCTTCTGCTTCTATCAACTTTTCTGTACTCGACTGAAGAAGCCTACTGTGTAGGCGAAACGTTTCGAAATAAAGATACCTAACTTTTGCATATGAGTCTTACCTAACAGTCTATTCAAATCATTGGACGGCCTATTTTGGTGTCATCAGCAGATTTGCTTATGTCGCTATTTATTCCCTCATCTATGTCGTTTATGTAAATTGTGAACAACAACGGGCCCAACATTGTCCCCTGAAGAACACCGCTTGTGTCATGCCCCCATTCTGATTTCTCCCCATTTTTGCAAAACTCTCTGCTGTCTATTTGCCAGCCATGCCTCTACCCAGGAAAAAATTTCTCCTATTCCGTGTGCCTTAAGTTTCCCCAATAGCCTCTGGTGTGGAACTCTATCGAAAGTCTTACTGAAGTCCATATACACAATATCATATTCATTACCATGATCTACCTCCTCAAACACCTTAGTGAAAAAAGTTAGTAAATTCGTAAGACAGGAACGCCCCTTTGTAAAACCGTGTTGAGATTCATTAATCAATCTATGCCTGTCAAGATGGCTACGAATTGCTTCGGCAATTATTGATTCCATAAATTTTCCCACTATGGAGGTAAGGCTTATTGGTCTTTAGTTCGAAGCCAAGGACATGTCACGTGCCTTGTAAATAGGTATTACATTTGCCATTTTCCCCTTATCAGGCACTATGCCAGTTTGTAGTGATATGTTAAAAAGATTAGCCAAAGGTACGCTAAGTTCCTCTTTACATTCCTTTAACACCCTTGCAAACAGTTCATCAGGGCCTGGGGATTTGTTAGATTTTAGTTCCTCTATTTGTCTGAGGACCATGTCACTAGTTACCGCAATCGTACATAGTTTATTATCATCCTGTTCTACATAATCTATTATTTCAGGAATATCGCTAGTATTTTCTTGGGTGAAAACTGAGAGGAAGTAGGTATTGAGTTACTCTTAAGTGGGCAATCTTGTCCCTAATCTTACTTCAGTATACCTGAAAGAACCCTTTTGGGTTAGTCTTTGAATCCCTTGCGACCTTAGCCTCATAATCCCGTTTTGCTTTTCTTATTCCTTTCTTTGTAAAGTAAAAGGACACAAGTGCAACTAATGTGACATTTATTGTGGCAACGTTTCGCTCTCCAGGAGCTATATCAAGCCATTACAAACAATACATGGACACAGAGGGTATATAAAGGCTCAGAGTGAGGTGAATATTAGTGAGGTACCATTTCGATGTTCACTAGTGGTAGTAGTAGTAGTAGTAGTAGTAGTAGTGGTAGTGACAAAAGTAATACAATATGGTAGAGCAATTAATTCGTACATGAGTAAAAGGATATAAAAGCTATTACTTGGGTAACATAAAAATAGGTTGGACAAATATAGACTGGAATGAGGCAGCTTGTTTCAGTGTTCACTCTCTGTGCTTTGTGTAGTATAACAGGAGAGACTATGTGATGGCAGGGTTTATTGTTTTTAGGAGGATTCTTGCTAAGACTTCGGAGATGGTGAAGCTGCCGTTGTTTTGTTTACCACTACTACTACTACTACTACTACTACTACCACTAGTGAACATCGAAATGGTACCTCACTAATATTCACCTCACTCTGAGCCTTTATATACCCTCTGTATCCATGTATTGTTTGTAATGGCTTGATAAAGCTCCTGGAGAGCGAAACGTTGCCACAATAAATGTCACATTAGTTGCACTTGTGTCCTTTTACTTTACATATTGTCGGTAATTCTACCAACTTTATTATATTCCTTTCTTTATTTCTCTCTTTAATTGAATATATCGGTTTCTTAACTGCCCATCCCCTCTTTTGATACGCCTATATATGCTTCTCTTTTGATCAATGACATGTTTTAATCTATTGTTCATCCATTTGGGATCATTTTTGTTAGATCTAATTTCCCTACTCGGAACAAAAGTTGTCTGGGCAGCTAGAACTATGCTCTGAAAAACGTCATATTGGCAACCAAGATCACCTACCTGACCCAGAGTCAGGACATCCCAATTTAGCCCACCCAGGTAATTTTTCAGTCCCATGAAGTCGGCCAAGCAAACATTTGGGACAGATTTGATTGCAGTTATCTGGGTAATTCCATGATATATTGAAACTAAGTGATTTGTGATCACTTTCCCCAAGCTCATCATTAACCTCAAGATTATTAATTAGTGAATCTTTGTTGGCAAGAACCAAGTTAAGCAGATTGTTTCCTCTAGTTGGTTCTGTCACAACTTGTTCTAAAAAGCAATCCTGAACCGTATCAAGAAAGTCACTAGACTCAAGATTTCCTGTCATATTGTTCCAATCAATTTGTCTAAAGTTAAAATCTCCCATTATCACAACATTTTCATATCTAGATGCCTTATGAATTTCGTCCCATAACAGCTTACTGCCCTCCTCATCAAGGTTTGGGGGCCTATAAATCACACCCAAAATTAATTTGTCACGTCCCTCGAGAAACTGTAGCCAAACAGATTCTGTGTTCGATGTTTCTAATCTTATATCATGTCTAAGACAACAATTTAAATTTTCTCTGACATACATCGCCACACCACCACCCTTCCTGTTGACCCTATCAGTGTGGAATAGGAATGAAATGCCCTGAATGTTGCATTTAGAAGGCATTTCTCTATCTTTCAGGTTGAACCAGGTCTCTGTTATACCAATAATATCTATATTACCTACACTTGCAAGTAATCTTAGCTCATCTATCTTATTATGGGTTTGATTGGTGTTAACAGGTACAGGAGTTATTTCTTGAGTAGCTTTAGGTAGATGTCGTTTTGATAAGGACCTGCCTCGTATGGGCCAGTAGGCCTTCTGCAGTGTTCCTAAATTCTTATGTTCTTATGTTCTTATTTCTTAGACTCCTACTATTTGTATAGTAAACCCTAAGCGAGCTAGTTACTCGTTGCCCTCTACTATCTCTCTTTGTTTGTTGATCAATTGATTTGCCATTACTAGCAACTTTATTTTGAATATTGTCTTTTAAACATATCCCTGAGGTATCCCGGTAATAGCTGCTGTTTTTAGCCCTAATGCTGCAGCCTGATTGTTTCCCACAAACACCCATACCTCTATAATCTATCAGTTTAAATTCCTAGACAAGTCATCAATTACCCTCTCAATTGAATTGGCTAATGCAACCACTCCATCCCCAGAGAGATGAACCCCATCCCGTGCATACATATCACGTTTGCCAAAGAATAGGTCTCGGTTATCAGTGAATGGGATTGCAAGTTCCTTGCAGTACCTGTCTAGCCAGCAATTTATACCAATTGCCCTAGACATCCATTCATTGCCCACTCCCTTTCTAGGCAAGATGCTACATATGACTAGGATCCCTCCCTTAGACCTAACTACTTCTATGACTGACCTGTACTTATCCAGCAGCTCCTCTCTCCTGCCCTTCCCATTGTCATTACCCCCAGCACTAAGACAGATAATGGGCTTGTTCCCATTACCTGCCATAATATTATCCAATCTGCTGACTATGTCACCAACACCAGCTCCAGGAAGGCACACTCTCTGTCTGACCTTTCTGTCTCTTTTACAAAATGCACGGTCTATATATCTTACCTGAGAATCGCCTACTATTAAAATATTCTTACCTTGATTAGCAGGGGAATCAGTGGTACCTTCAACCTCACTAACCACTGAAGTACACTCGTCTTGGAGAACAGAGAATCGATTTCCTACCTTCACATCTTCTCTACTAACCCTCCTCATCTTCCTTCTTCCTGAACTGTGAACCACTTACCACTTAAAGAGGATGCCACTATCACTGCTGGTGACCATTCCTTCCTTACCAGCTAAATCATTCTCACACTCACTTCCAAACTCATCTATGCGAAGCTTCAGCCTCCTATTTTCCTCCTGAAGAAGTAGAATCTCCTTCAGCACTTGAACCTGAGATTCTAAGACACTACAACAAGCCATGGTGCTTGGTAACAGCCCACGCTAACATATTTACCTGGGTGAAAGATACGTGAGTATTTATAGGATGAGAATGCTGGTTCAGGTGGAGAATGTTGCATGTGACAATCTTCCGAGTAGGGTGATAGAGTCTAGAACCTTGGGTAGCTTTAAAAAGAGATTGGAAAAGTATATTAGTAGACCAACACCAACGTCAAAGACCTGGGAGTGATCATGTCGGAGGATCTCACCTTCAAGGACCATAACATTGTATCAATCGCATCTGCTAGAAAAACGACAGGATGGATAATGAGAACCTTCAAAACTAGGGAGGCCAAGCCCATGATGACACTCTTCAGGTCACTTGTTCTATCTAGGCTGGAATATTGCTGCACACTAACAGCACCTTTCAAGGCAGGTGAAATTGCTGACCTAGAAAATGTACAGAGAACCTTCACGGCGTGCATAACGGAGATAAAACACCTCAATTACTGGGAGCGCTTGAGGTTCCTAAAACTGTATTCCCTGGAACGCAGGCGGGAGAGATACATGATTATATACACCTGGAAAATCCTAGAGGGACTAGTACCGAACTTGCACACGAAAATCACTCACTACGAAAGCAAAAGACTTGGCAGACGATGCAACATCCCCCCAATGAAAAGCAGGGGTGTCACTAGCACGTTAAGAGGCCATACAATAAGTGTCAGGGGCCCGAGACTGTTCAACTGCCTCTCAGCATACATAAGGGGGATTACCAACAGACCCCTGGCAGTCTTCAAGCTGGCACTGGACAAGCACCTAAAGTCGGTTCCTGACCAGCCGGGCTGTGGCTCGTACGTTGGTTTGCGTGCAGCCAGCAGCAACAGCCTGGTTGATCAGGCTCTGATCCACCAGGAGGCCTGGTCACAGACTGGGCTGCGGGGGCGTTGATCCCCGGAACTCTCTCCAGGTAAACTCCAGACCTTCTGCAGTGTTCCTCCATGTGGGATAGCGATGAAGAAGTTTCTTGGCAAGGGGTTCAGCTATGGTATAGAAGCCGTTGTTCTGGTTGAAGTTGTTGAATGTGATGATTCCAGGATTCCTCGGTATCGCCAGAGAAGACAACACTCAGTGCCGAAGAATCCTGGAATCATCACTTATCTGCACATCCAACAACTTCAACCAAAACAACGACTTCTATAACATAGCTAAACCAAGAAACTTTTTCATCGCTATCCCACATAAGAACATAAGAAAGGAGGAACACTGCAGAAGGTCTACTCATATACTTATCCAATCTCTTTTCAAAGCTACCCCAATTTCTTGACTCTATCACCCTACTTCGAAGATTGTCACATGCAGCATTCTCATCCTGACCCAGCGTTCTCATCCTATAAATACTCACGTATCTTTCACTCAGATAGATGTTGTGATGAATGGTTTGAAAAACCGACAAGTTGAAGATTGAGACACTTATGCAGCATATGGGAATCTTTATTCAGGAAACGTTTCGCCACACAGTGGCTTCATCAGTCCAATACAAAGAGGAAGGCGTAAGGAGAGGAGGAGTATGAGGTAATCAGTCCCTCAACCTGGAGTCGATGTGTTCAGTCCATCAATCTTGTAGAATGTACAGCATAGGGCCGTAGACGTGGCTTATATACTGTAGTGATGTGAGGTGAAGCAGGCGGAGGCGGGGTCATAGTGGTACCATCCACTAGTCGAAGTAGGTCTTCGTCCAAAGGTTGAACAAGTGTTGAAGAATTCTTTGTAACAAGATCCCATGATGCTGCAGTGTCTGACAGTTGTTCAACCTTTGGACGAAGACCTACTTCGACTAGTGGATGGTACCACTATGACCCCGCCTCCGCCTGCTTCACCTCACCTCACTACAGTATATAAGCACGTCTACGGCCCTATGCTGTACATTCTACAAGATTGATGGACTGAACACATCGACTCCAGGTTGAGGGACTGATTACCTCATACTCCTCCTCTCCTTACGCCTTCCTCTTTGTATTGGGCTGATGAAGCCACTGTGTGGCGAAACGTTTCCTGAATAAAGATTCCCATATGCTGCATAAGTGTCTCAATCTTCAACTTGTCGGTTTTTCAAACCATTCATCACAACTGTCAGACACTGCAGCATCATGGGATCGTGTTACAAAGAATTCTTCAACACTTGTTCAACCTTTGGACGAAGACCTACTTCGACTAGTGGATGGTACCACTATGACCCCGCCTCCGCCTGCTTCACCTCACATCACTACAGTACATAAGCCACGTCTACGGCCCTATGCTGTACATTCTACAAGATTGATGGACTGAACACATCGACTCCAGGTTGAGGGACTGATTACCTCATACTCCTCCTCTCCTTACGCCTTCCTCTTTGTATTGGGCTGATGAAGCCACTGTGTGGCGAAACGTTTCCTGAATAAAGATTCCCATATGCTGCATAAGTGTCTCAATCTTCAGATAGATTGTTAGGTAAGACACATATGCAACAGTTAGGTATCTTTATTTTGAAACGTTTCGCCTACACAGTAGGCTTCTTCAGTCGAGTACAGAAAAGTTGATAGAAGCAGAAGATACTTGGAGACGATGTAATCAGTCCATCACCCTTAAAGTTTTGAGGTGGTCAGTCCCTCAGTCTGGAGAAGAGCATTGTTCCGTTGTCTGAAACAATATGAAGTTGAAGTGACAGAATCGGGCCTTATATAGTGCCAGGAGGTGAGACGTAGGTTGATTTGGGAGGGCAGGTCCTTCTCAAACCCAGCCGTTCTCACTAGTAGAGGTTGTCGAAGTAGATGGTCTGTACCAAGATACCCTTGTGTTGCAGTGTCTGACAGAATGAACATTAAAATGGTATAAAATACCGACAGATTGTTAGGTAAGACACATATGCAACAGTTAGGTATCTTTATTTTGAAACGTTTCGCCTACACAGTAGGCTTCTTCAGTCGAGTACAGAAAAGTTGATAGAAGCAGAAGATACTTGGAGACGATGTAATCAGTCCATCACCCTTAAAGTTTTGAGGTGGTCAGTCCCTCAGTCTGGAGAAGAGCATTGTTCCGTTGTCTGAAACAATATGAAGTTGAAGTGACAGAATCGGGCCTTATATAGTGCCAGGAGGTGAGACGTAGGTTGATTTGGGAGGGCAGGTCCTTCTCAAACCCAGCCGTTCTCACTAGTAGAGGTTGTCGAAGTAGATGGTCTGTACCAAGATACCCTTGTGTTGCAGTGTCTGACAGAATGAACATTAAAATGGTATAAAATACCGACAGATTGTTAGGTAAGACACATATGCAACAGTTAGGTATCTTTATTTTGAAACGTTTCGCCTACACAGTAGGCTTCTTCAGTCGAGTACAGAAAAGTTGATAGAAGCAGAAGATACTTGGAGACGATGTAATCAGTCCATCACCCTTAAAGTTTTGAGGTGGTCAGTCCCTCAGTCTGGAGAAGAGCATTGTTCCGTTGTCTGAAACAATATGAAGTTGAAGTGACAGAATCGGGCCTTATATAGTGCCAGGAGGTGAGACGTAGGTTGATTTGGGAGGGCAGGTCCTTCTCAAACCCAGCCGTTCTCACTAGTAGAGGTTGTCGAAGTAGATGGTCTGTACCAAGATACCCTTGTGTTGCAGTGTCTGACAGAATGAACATTAAAATGGTATAAAATACCGACAGATTGTTAGGTAAGACACATATGCAACAGTTAGGTATCTTTATTTTGAAACGTTTCGCCTACACAGTAGGCTTCTTCAGTCGAGTACAGAAAAGTTGATAGAAGCAGAAGATACTTGGAGACGATGTAATCAGTCCATCACCCTTAAAGTTTTGAGGTGGTCAGTCCCTCAGTCTGGAGAAGAGCATTGTTCCGTTGTCTGAAACAATATGAAGTTGAAGTGACAGAATCGGGCCTTATATAGTGCCAGGAGGTGAGACGTAGGTTGATTTGGGAGGGCAGGTCCTTCTCAAACCCAGCCGTTCTCACTAGTAGAGGTTGTCGAAGTAGATGGTCTGTACCAAGATACCCTTGTGTTGCAGTGTCTGACAGAATGAACATTAAAATGGTATAAAATACCGACAGATTGTTAGGTAAGACACATATGCAACAGTTAGGTATCTTTATTTTGAAACGTTTCGCCTACACAGTAGGCTTCTTCAGTCGAGTACAGAAAAGTTGATAGAAGCAGAAGATACTTGGAGACGATGTAATCAGTCCATCACCCTTAAAGTTTTGAGGTGGTCAGTCCCTCAGTCTGGAGAAGAGCATTGTTCCGTTGTCTGAAACAATATGAAGTTGAAGTAAAGCAAAGCAAACAAGTTCAGGTAAGATCCCAATGGGATGAGCGGGGAAGATGGGACAGATGAAGAATAGCTCTGGAGAGGAGTGTTCTTAGTCAGAGAAATAGAGCCAGGGCTTACCCAGCAGCTAAGGCGATCGTGGGGCAGACTTGAGAACAGGAATAGCAGGGACTGTTGCATTGGACTTGTGGTAGTTGAAGTCTTGAATCTTGAGTAGTTGGCAGCAGGCTAGGTCACATCAGAGGGTAGAACACATATGGGAGAAGAGCATTGTTCCGTTGTCTGAAACAATATGAAGTTGAAGTGACAGAATCGGGCCTTATATAGTGCCAGGAGGTGAGACGTAGGTTGATTTGGGAGGGCAGGTCCTTCTCAAACCCAGCCGTTCTCACTAGTAGAGGTTGTCGAAGTAGATGGTCTGTACCAAGATACCCTTGTGTTGCAGTGTCTGACAGAATGAACATTAAAATGGTATAAAATACCGACAGATTGTTAGGTAAGACACATATGCAACAGTTAGGTATCTTTATTTTGAAACGTTTCGCCTACACAGTAGGCTTCTTCAGTCGAGTACAGAAAAGTTGATAGAAGCAGAAGATACTTGGAGACGATGTAATCAGTCCATCACCCTTAAAGTTTTGAGGTGGTCAGTCCCTCAGTCTGGAGAAGAGCATTGTTCCGTTGTCTGAAACAATATGAAGTTGAAGTGACAGAATCGGGCCTTATATAGTGCCAGGAGGTGAGACGTAGGTTGATTTGGGAGGGCAGGTCCTTCTCAAACCCAGCCGTTCTCACTAGTAGAGGTTGTCGAAGTAGATGGTCTGTACCAAGATACCCTTGTGTTGCAGTGTCTGACAGAATGAACATTAAAATGGTATAAAATACCGACAGATTGTTAGGTAAGACACATATGCAACAGTTAGGTATCTTTATTTTGAAACGTTTCGCCTACACAGTAGGCTTCTTCAGTCGAGTACGAGAAGAGCATTGTTCCGTTGTCTGAAACAATATGAAGTTGAAGTGACAGAATGGGGCTTTATATAGTGCCAGGAGGTGAGACGTAGGTTGCTTTGGGAGGGCAGGTCCCTCTCAAACCCAGCCGTTCTCACTAGTAGAGGTTGTCGAAGTTGATGGTCTGTACCAAGATACCCTTGTGTTGCAGTGTCTGACAGAATGAACATTAAAATGGTATAAAATACCGACAGATTGTTAGGTAAGACACATATGCAACAGTTAGGTATCTTTATTTCGAAACGTTTCGCCTACACAGTAGGCTTCTTCAGTCGAGTACAGAAAAGTTGATAGAAGCAGAAGATACTTGAAGACGATGTAATCAGTCCATCACCCTTAAAGTTTTGAGGTGGTCAGTCCCTCAGTCTGGAGAAGAGCATTGTTCCGTTGTCTGAAACAATATGAAGTTGAAGTGACAGAATGGGGCTTTATATAGTGCCAGGAGGTGAGACGTAGGTTGCTTTGGGAGGGCAGGTCCCTCTCAAACCCAGCCGTTCTCACTAGTAGAGGTTGTCGAAGTTGATGGTCTGTACCAAGATACCCTTGTGTTGCAGTGTCTGACAGAATGAACATTAAAATGGTATAAAATACCGACAGATTGTTAGGTAAGACACATATGCAACAGTTAGGTATCTTTATTTCGAAACGTTTCGCCTACACAGTAGGCTTCTTCAGTCGAGTACAGAAAAGTTGATAGAAGCAGAAGATACTTGAAGACGATGTAATCAGTCCATCACCCTTAAAGTTTTGAGGTGGTCAGTCCCTCAGTCTGGAGAAGAGCATTGTTCCGTTGTCTGAAACAATATGAAGTTGAAGTGACAGAATGGGGCTTTATATAGTGCCAGGAGGTGAGACGTAGGTTGCTTTGGGAGGGCAGGTCCCTCTCAAACCCAGCCGTTCTCACTAGTAGAGGTTGTCGAAGTTGATGGTCTGTACCAAGATACCCTTGTGTTGCAGTGTCTGACAGAATGAACATTAAAATGGTATAAAATACCGACAGATTGTTAGGTAAGACACATATGCAACAGTTAGGTATCTTTATTTCGAAACGTTTCGCCTACACAGTAGGCTTCTTCAGTCGAGTACAGAAAAGTTGATAGAAGCAGAAGATACTTGAAGACGATGTAATCAGTCCATCACCCTTAAAGTTTTGAGGTGGTCAGTCCCTCAGTCTGGAGAAGAGCATTGTTCCGTTGTCTGAAACAATATGAAGTTGAAGTAAGCAAAGCAAAGCAAACAAGTTTAGGTAAGATCCCAATGGGATGAGCGGGGAAGACGGGGCAGATGAAGAATAGCTCTGGAGAGGAGTGTTCTTAGTAAGAGAAATAGAGCCAGGGCTTAACCCAGCAGCTAAGGCGATCGTGGGGCAGACTTGAGAACAGGAATAGCAGGGACTGTTGCATTGAACTTGTTGTAGTTGAAGTCTTGAATCTTGAGTAGCTGGCAGCAGGCTAGGTCACATCAGAGGGTAGAACACATATGGGAGTTATAGGAGTAACTGAGGAGGCAGGTTAGCAATGGAGCCATTTTCAAACTTTTTGAAGCTGCTTCTAGATAGGTGGTATAATTTAGCCTTGTTGCTGAAGGTGAAACGTAGAGGCTTGATGAACTCAAGAACTTGGGTGAGTGTGAAGTGAAGCGGTGATTCACATGCATACTTGACTGTTCCAGCACCGAGGCTTTTGTAGAGTTCAGTACAGGTCATGGTGTCAGTATTTGAAGGAGAAGTGTAAAAGGTAAGGTTTTCCCATGAGGGTTTACTGGAGTCGTCGTTATCTACCTCTTCTGGAGTGGATTCACTGGGAGAATCTACAATGGTGGTAGCAGGTGACTGAGGTTCGACAGGAGCAGCTGTGAGGTGTAATGGTTGTGTAACAGCAGGCTGGGAGAGGTGGGAGGCGGTGGTTGAGAAAACTTGATCAACGTTGTCAGCGGTGGAAGTGGTTATAGAAGTTACAGGAGCAGTTGCTTGGGCAGGAGACAGGTCTGTAGGTGCAGTAAAGTTCAGGACGTTGGGAAGGATCTTGAGGATGTCTTCTGAAGGTGTGGATTCCGGAAAATTGAAGGCAGGCATGTTGTTCAGACGGAATAGTTCGTTAATAGTGGTGTTGAAAGTGCCGGGGCTTGCTGCGTTTGCAAGGTGTGCATACACCATGCAGTACAGCACCTTGGAAGGAGCACCGTCGGGGAGTGGAGAGAGGGAGTTGCTGGGCGATGGTGCATGTAGATTAGCGTGTAGAGTCTTGATGGCGTCGGTTTGTGGTTTGGTTATTGCAGCATATGTCGGTGAATTGGAGGTTTTCTTCAGAACTTTAGTTTTCTTCAATATGATTTCTTTCCTGAGTGGGCACTTAGCTGCAAGGGTATGATGATTACCCTTGCAGTTAAGACATGTTGGTGTTGTAGTAATGGGGCAGGATCTGAAATCGTGTCCATCATTCCCACATTTTGAACAAAACTTCTTATTCTTGATGGGGCAGTCCTTGGTGGTGTGATTATAGGAGTAGCAGGTCCAGCAGTGGGAGATGTATGTGAAACGTTCTTGTTCTATATGACTTGGGTGAATGTGGTAATATGAGATGGCCAGACCGTCAGAGAGAGCTTGGGCAGCCATGGAGATGTCTGAGAATGTAATCTTTAGCATTGATGTGGCGTTGGGGATCTTTGAGATGCTGTCTACCGAGGCCCACGTGTTTTGTTCCTCAATAGATGTCTTCAGTGCTTCAGTAGAGAGAGAGGTGACGATATTGTCAAGTCTTTTCACAAAGACCGAACGTTTCGACTTCAAGAATGGAGACGGGGATAGAGTGAATTGTTGTGTTTGTAGGGTCCTGATTGAAGAGTCGTCCATTAGTTTTAGTGCTTCCGTGTCATCTGTGCAGACGACAATGAAGGAGTCTTTCAGAGAGTGGATTGCCGTAAATTTGACCTGCAGGCAGGTCCTAACGACGGTAGCTAAAGCTAACTTCGAGGAGTCATTTATTGCACCATTCACAGGCTTGATTTTCACACGATTCGACAGCATTGTGAAAAGGATATCACGTTTGTAGAATATAAATTCTACACCCCGACAGGGTCGAAGAGAGGCTTCTTGCGGTGTAGAGCGACTGTATGATCGGACTGTAGGAGACCTGAAGTTGAAGTGACAGAATGGGGCTTTATATAGTGCCAGGAGGTGAGACGTAGGTTGCTTTGGGAGGGCAGGTCCCTCTCAAACCCAGCCGTTCTCACTAGTAGAGGTTGTCGAAGTTGATGGTCTGTACCAAGATACCCTTGTGTTGCAGTGTCTGACAGAATGAACATTAAAATGGTATAAAATACCGACAGATTGTTAGGTAAGACACATATGCAACAGTTAGGTATCTTTATTTCGAAACGTTTCGCCTACACAGTAGGCTTCTTCAGTCGAGTACAGAAAAGTTGATAGAAGCAGAAGATACTTGAAGACGATGTAATCAGTCCATCACCCTTAAAGTTTTGAGGTGGTCAGTCCCTCAGTCTGGAGAAGAGCATTGTTCCGTTGTCTGAAACAATATGAAGTTGAAGTGACAGAATGGGGCTTTATATAGTGCCAGGAGGTGAGACGTAGGTTGCTTTGGGAGGGCAGGTCCCTCTCAAACCCAGCCGTTCTCACTAGTAGAGGTTGTCGAAGTTGATGGTCTGTACCAAGATACCCTTGTGTTGCAGTGTCTGACAGAATGAACATTAAAATGGTATAAAATACCGAGAGATTGTTAGGTAAGACACATATGCAACAGTTAGGTATCTTTATTTCGAAACGTTTCGCCTACACAGTAGGCTTCTTCAGTCGAGTACAGAAAAGTTGATAGAAGCAGAAGATACTTGAAGACGATGTAATCAGTCCATCACCCTTAAAGTTTTGAGGTGGTCAGTCCCTCAGTCTGGAGAAGAGCATTGTTCCGTTGTCTGAAACAATATGAAGTTGAAGTGACAGAATGGGGCTTTATATAGTGCCAGGAGGTGAGACGTAGGTTGCTTTGGGAGGGCAGGTCCCTCTCAAACCCAGCCGTTCTCACTAGTAGAGGTTGTCGAAGTTGATGGTCTGTACCAAGATACCCTTGTGTTGCAGTGTCTGACAGAATGAACATTAAAATGGTATAAAATACCGACAGATTGTTAGGTAAGACACATATGCAACAGTTAGGTATCTTTATTTAGAAACGTTTCGCCTACACAGTAGGCTTCTTCAGTCGAGTACAGAAAAGTTGATAGAAGCAGAAGATACTTGAAGACGATGTAATCAGTCCATCACCCTTAAAGTTTTGAGGTGGTCAGTCCCTCAGTCTGGAGAAGAGCATTGTTCCGTTGTCTGAAACAATATGAAGTTGAAGTAAGCAAAGCAAAGCAAACAAGTTTAGGTAAGATCCCAATGGGATGAGCGGGGAAGACGGGGCAGATGAAGAATAGCTCTGGAGAGGAGTGTTCTTAGTAAGAGAAATAGAGCCAGGGCTTAACCCAGCAGCTAAGGCGATCGTGGGGCAGACTTGAGAACAGGAATAGCAGGGACTGTTGCATTGAACTTGTTGTAGTTGAAGTCTTGAATCTTGAGTAGCTGGCAGCAGGCTAGGTCACATCAGAGGGTAGAACACATATGGGAGTTATAGGAGTAACTGAGGAGGCAGGTTAGCAATGGAGCCATTTTCAAACTTTTTGAAGCTGCTTCTAGATAGGTGGTATAATTTAGCCTTGTTGCTGAAGGTGAAACGTAGAGGCTTGATGAACTCAAGAACTTGGGTGAGTGTGAAGTGAAGCGGTGATTCACATGCATACTTGACTGTTCCAGCACCGAGGCTTTTGTAGAGTTCAGTACAGGTCATGGTGTCAGTATTTGAAGGAGAAGTGTAAAAGGTAAGGTTTTCCCATGAGGGTTTACTGGAGTCGTCGTTATCTACCTCTTCTGGAGTGGATTCACTGGGAGAATCTACAATGGTGGTAGCAGGTGACTGAGGTTCGACAGGAGCAGCTGTGAGGTGTAATGGTTGTGTAACAGCAGGCTGGGAGAGGTGGGAGGCGGTGGTTGAGAAAACTTGATCAACGTTGTCAGCGGTGGAAGTGGTTATAGAAGTTACAGGAGCAGTTGCTTGGGCAGGAGACAGGTCTGTAGGTGCAGTAAAGTTCAGGACGTTGGGAAGGATCTTGAGGATGTCTTCTGAAGGTGTGGATTCCGGAAAATTGAAGGCAGGCATGTTGTTCAGACGGAATAGTTCGTTAATAGTGGTGTTGAAAGTGCCGGGGCTTGCTGCGTTTGCAAGGTGTGCATACACCATGCAGTACAGCACCTTGGAAGGAGCACCGTCGGGGAGTGGAGAGAGGGAGTTGCTGGGCGATGGTGCATGTAGATTAGCGTGTAGAGTCTTGATGGCGTCGGTTTGTGGTTTGGTTATTGCAGCATATGTCGGTGAATTGGAGGTTTTCTTCAGAACTTTAGTTTTCTTCAATATGATTTCTTTCCTGAGTGGGCACTTAGCTGCAAGGGTATGATGATTACCCTTGCAGTTAAGACATGTTGGTGTTGTAGTAATGGGGCAGGATCTGAAATCGTGTCCATCATTCCCACATTTTGAACAAAACTTCTTATTCTTGATGGGGCAGTCCTTGGTGGTGTGATTATAGGAGTAGCAGGTCCAGCAGTGGGAGATGTATGTGAAACGTTCTTGTTCTATATGACTTGGGTGAATGTGGTAATATGAGATGGCCAGACCGTCAGAGAGAGCTTGGGCAGCCATGGAGATGTCTGAGAATGTAATCTTTAGCATTGATGTGGCGTTGGGGATCTTTGAGATGCTGTCTACCGAGGCCCACGTGTTTTGTTCCTCAATAGATGTCTTCAGTGCTTCAGTAGAGAGAGAGGTGACGATATTGTCAAGTCTTTTCACAAAGACCGAACGTTTCGACTTCAAGAATGGAGACGGGGATAGAGTGAATTGTTGTGTTTGTAGGGTCCTGATTGAAGAGTCGTCCATTAGTTTTAGTGCTTCCGTGTCATCTGTGCAGACGACAATGAAGGAGTCTTTCAGAGAGTGGATTGCCGTAAATTTGACCTGCAGGCAGGTCCTAACGACGGTAGCTAAAGCTAACTTCGAGGAGTCATTTATTGCACCATTCACAGGCTTGATTTTCACACGATTCGACAGCATTGTGAAAAGGATATCACGTTTGTAGAATATAAATTCTACACCCCGACAGGGTCGAAGAGAGGCTTCTTGCGGTGTAGAGCGACTGTATGATCGGACTGTAGGAGACCTGAAGTTGAAGTGACAGAATGGGGCTTTATATAGTGCCAGGAGGTGAGACGTAGGTTGCTTTGGGAGGGCAGGTCCCTCTCAAACCCAGCCGTTCTCACTAGTAGAGGTTGTCGAAGTTGATGGTCTGTACCAAGATACCCTTGTGTTGCAGTGTCTGACAGAATGAACATTAAAATGGTATAAAATACCGACAGATTGTTAGGTAAGACACATATGCAACAGTTAGGTATCTTTATTTCGAAACGTTTCGCCTACACAGTAGGCTTCTTCAGTCGAGTACAGAAAAGTTGATAGAAGCAGAAGATACTTGAAGACGATTTATATTCTACAAACGTGATATCCTTTTCACAATGCTGTCGAATCGTGTGAAAATCAAGCCTGTGAATGGTGCAATAAATGACTCCTCGAAGTTAGCTTTAGCTACCGTCGTTAGGACCTGCCTGCAGGTCAAATTTACGGCAATCCACTCTCTGAAAGACTCCTTCATTGTCGTCTGCACAGATGACACGGAAGCACTAAAACTAATGGACGACTCTTCAATCAGGACCCTACAAACACAACAATTCACTCTATCCCCGTCTCCATTCTTGAAGTCGAAACGTTCGGTCTTTGTGAAAAGACTTGACAATATCGTCACCTCTCTCTCTACTGAAGCACTGAAGACATCTATTGAGGAACAAAACACGTGGGCCTCGGTAGACAGCATCTCAAAGATCCCCAACGCCACATCAATGCTAAAGATTACATTCTCAGACATCTCCATGGCTGCCCAAGCTCTCTCTGACGGTCTGGCCATCTCATATTACCACATTCACCCAAGTCATATAGAACAAGAACGTTTCACATACATCTCCCACTGCTGGACCTGCTACTCCTATAATCACACCACCAAGGACTGCCCCATCAAGAATAAGAAGTTTTGTTCAAAATGTGGGAATGATGGACACGATTTCAGATCCTGCACCATTACTACAACACCAACATGTCTTAACTGCAAGGGTAATCATCATACCCTTGCAGCTAAGTGCCCACTCAGGAAAGAAATCATATTGAAGAAAACTAAAGTTCTGAAGAAAACCTCCAATTCACCGACATATGCTGCAATAACCAAACCACAAACCGACGCCATCAAGACTCTACACGCTAATCTACAGGCACCATCGCCCAGCAACTCCCTCTCTCCACTCCCCGACGGTGCTCCTTCCAAGGTGCTGTACTGCATGGTGTATGCACACCTTGCAAACGCAGCAAGCCCCGGCACTTTCAACACCACTATTAACGAACTATTCCGTCTGAACAACATGCCTGCCTTCAATTTTCCGGAATCCACACCTTCAGAAGACATCCTCAAGATCCTTCCCAACGTCCTGAACTTTACTGCACCTACAGACCTGTCTCCTGCCCAAGCAACTGCTCCTGTAACTTCTATAACCACTTCCACCGCTGACAACGTTGATCAAGTTGCCTCAACCACCGCCTCCCACCTCTCCCAGCCTGCTGTTACACAACCATTACACCTCACAGCTGCTCCTGTCGAACCTCAGTCACCTGCTACCACCATTGTAGATTCTCCCAGTGAATCCACTCCAGAAGAGGAAGATAACGACGACTCCAGTAAACCCTCATGGGAAAACCTTACCTTTTACACTTCTCCTTCAAATACTGACACCATGACCTGTACTGAACTCTACAAAAGCCTCGGTGCTGGAACAGTCAAGTATGCATGTGAATCACCGCTTCACTTCACACTCACCCAAGTTCTTGAGTTCATCAAGCCTCTACGTTTCACCTTCAGCAACAAGGCTAAATTATACCACCTATCTAGAAGCAGCTTCAAAAAGTTTGAAAATGGCTCCATTGCTAACCTGCCTCCTCAGTTACTCCTATAACTCCCATATGTGTTCTACCCTCTGATGTGACCTAGCCTGCTGCCAGCTACTCAAGATTCAAGACTTCAACTACAACAAGTTCAATGCAACAGTCCCTGCTATTCCTGTTCTCAAGTCTGCCCCACGATCGCCTTAGCTGCTGGGTTAAGCCCTGGCTCTATTTCTCTTACTAAGAACACTCCTCTCCAGAGCTATTCTTCATCTGTCCCGTCTTCCCCGCTCATCCCATTGGGATCTTACCTAAACTTGTTTGCTTTGCTTTGCTTTCTCTTTGTATTGGACTGATGAAGCCACTGTGACTTGCGAAACGTTTCCTGACTGTCGTGTCTCGATCACACAGTCCGATCATACAGTTGCTCTACACCGCAAGAAGCCTCTCTTCGACCCCGTCGGGGTGTAGAATTTATATTCTACAAACGTGATATCCTTTTCACAATGCTGTCGAATCGTGTGAAAATCAAGCCTGTGAATGGTGCAATAAATGACTCCTCGAAGTTAGCTTTAGCTACCGTCGTTAGGACCTGCCTGCAGGTCAAATTTACGGCAATCCACTCTCTGAAAGACTCCTTCATTGTCGTCTGCACAGATGACACGGAAGCACTAAAACTAATGGACGACTCTTCAATCAGGACCCTACAAACACAACAATTCACTCTATCCCCGTCTCCATTCTTGAAGTCGAAACGTTCGGTCTTTGTGAAAAGACTTGACAATATCGTCACCTCTCTCTCTACTGAAGCACTGAAGACATCTATTGAGGAACAAAACACGTGGGCCTCGGTAGACAGCATCTCAAAGATCCCCAACGCCACATCAATGCTAAAGATTACATTCTCAGACATCTCCATGGCTGCCCAAGCTCTCTCTGACGGTCTGGCCATCTCATATTACCACATTCACCCAAGTCATATAGAACAAGAACGTTTCACATACATCTCCCACTGCTGGACCTGCTACTCCTATAATCACACCACCAAGGACTGCCCCATCAAGAATAAGAAGTTTTGTTCAAAATGTGGGAATGATGGACACGATTTCAGATCCTGCACCATTACTACAACACCAACATGTCTTAACTGCAAGGGTAATCATCATACCCTTGCAGCTAAGTGCCCACTCAGGAAAGAAATCATATTGAAGAAAACTAAAGTTCTGAAGAAAACCTCCAATTCACCGACATATGCTGCAATAACCAAACCACAAACCGACGCCATCAAGACTCTACACGCTAATCTACAGGCACCATCGCCCAGCAACTCCCTCTCTCCACTCCCCGACGGTGCTCCTTCCAAGGTGCTGTACTGCATGGTGTATGCACACCTTGCAAACGCAGCAAGCCCCGGCACTTTCAACACCACTATTAACGAACTATTCCGTCTGAACAACATGCCTGCCTTCAATTTTCCGGAATCCACACCTTCAGAAGACATCCTCAAGATCCTTCCCAACGTCCTGAACTTTACTGCACCTACAGACCTGTCTCCTGCCCAAGCAACTGCTCCTGTAACTTCTATAACCACTTCCACCGCTGACAACGTTGATCAAGTTGCCTCAACCACCGCCTCCCACCTCTCCCAGCCTGCTGTTACACAACCATTACACCTCACAGCTGCTCCTGTCGAACCTCAGTCACCTGCTACCACCATTGTAGATTCTCCCAGTGAATCCACTCCAGAAGAGGAAGATAACGACGACTCCAGTAAACCCTCATGGGAAAACCTTACCTTTTACACTTCTCCTTCAAATACTGACACCATGACCTGTACTGAACTCTACAAAAGCCTCGGTGCTGGAACAGTCAAGTATGCATGTGAATCACCGCTTCACTTCACACTCACCCAAGTTCTTGAGTTCATCAAGCCTCTACGTTTCACCTTCAGCAACAAGGCTAAATTATACCACCTATCTAGAAGCAGCTTCAAAAAGTTTGAAAATGGCTCCATTGCTAACCTGCCTCCTCAGTTACTCCTATAACTCCCATATGTGTTCTACCCTCTGATGTGACCTAGCCTGCTGCCAGCTACTCAAGATTCAAGACTTCAACTACAACAAGTTCAATGCAACAGTCCCTGCTATTCCTGTTCTCAAGTCTGCCCCACGATCGCCTTAGCTGCTGGGTTAAGCCCTGGCTCTATTTCTCTTACTAAGAACACTCCTCTCCAGAGCTATTCTTCATCTGTCCCGTCTTCCCCGCTCATCCCATTGGGATCTTACCTAAACTTGTTTGCTTTGCTTTACTTCAACTTCATATTGTTTCAGACAACGGAACAATGCTCTTCTCCAGACTGAGGGACTGACCACCTCAAAACTTTAAGGGTGATGGACTGATTACATCGTCTTCAAGTATCTTCTGCTTCTATCAACTTTTCTGTACTCGACTGAAGAAGCCTACTGTGTAGGCGAAACGTTTCAAAATAAAGATACCTAACTGTTGCATATGTGTCTTACCTAACAATCTGTCGGTATTTTATACCATTTTAATGTTCATTCTGTCAGACACTGCAACACAAGGGTATCTTGGTACAGACCATCAACTTCGACAACCTCTACTAGTGAGAACGGCTGGGTTTGAGAGGGACCTGCCCTCCCAAATCAACCTACGTCTCACCTCCTGGCACTATATAAGGCCCGATTCTGTCACTTCAACTTCATATTGTTTCAGACAACGGAACAATGCTCTTCTCCAGACTGAGGGACTGACCACCTCAAAACTTTAAGGGTGATGGACTGATTACATCGTCTTCAAGTATCTTCTGCTTCTATCAACTTTTCTGTACTCGACTGAAGAAGCCTACTGTGTAGGCGAAACGTTTCAAAATAAAGATACCTAACTGTTGCATATGTGTCTTACCTAACAATCTGTCGGTATTTTATACCATTTTAATGAATCCTGGAATCATCACTTATCTGTATATCCAACAACTTCAACCAGAACAACGGCTTCTATAACAAAGCTAAACCCCTTGCCAAAAAACTTCTTCATCGCTATCCCACATAAGAACATAAGAATGGATGAACACTGCAGAAGGTCTACTCATATACTGACCCAATCTCTTTTTAAAGCTACCCCAGGTTCTAGACTCTATCACCCTACTCCGAAGATTGTCATATGTAGCATTCTCCACCTGACTTAATCCTATAAATACTCATGTAACTTTTACCCAGGTAGATCTGTTTGTGACAATAAAGCCCACTGCATGGGAAGAAAGGTTGTCAATAAAGGATCACATAGTACTGCTTATGTAATTATAATTCAATTGTGTCAGTATTTGATACCATTTATTTCCAAAATAGGCCGTCAAATTCATTCTGACAAGGACACTAGATTGCTCCAGGAAGATCTGAATAGTGGTCGGAGAAGTGGCAGATGCAGTTCAACATAGACAAATGCAAAGCTCTAAGCGTTGGAAAAGTAAATAACCATGATATTTATAAACTTTATAATGCAGATCTTAATATCTCTGACTGCGAAAAAAGATTTGGAAGTTCTGGTTAGTAGTAATATAAAGCCCAGACAACAGTGCGTAAATATCAAAATGGTATACAATACCGACAGTGCGTAAGTATTCGAAATAAAGCTAACAGAATTCTTATCTTCATATCAAGAAGTATAACTAACAGGAGTCTGCAGGTTATTGTTCAGCTCCATATCGTTGGTTAGGCCCCATTTAGATTATGCTGCACAGTCCTGGTCGCCATTATAAATACGGTTATAATGCGCTTTAAAACAAGAAAACGAGGAGTTGAGCAGAAGAACCAGAAACGAATATGCAGGGATAAGGAGAGGCCCAGAGGCAATATGGGAATGACATAGCATCAAAAGCCAAATCTGAACCAAAGTTGTTATGCAGTCACATTAAGAGGAAAATAACAATCAAGGACCAGGTAATTAGGATGAGGAAAGGAGGGGAGCTCACAAAGAGTGACCAGGAAGTATGTGATTAACTTAACACAAGATTTAGAGTATTATTCACAGTAGAGACAAAAGTACTTCCAGCAAACCAAGGAGGTAGGGTGCACCAGCAGGTGCTGGACACAATACTCATAACCAAGGAGGAGGTGCAGAAACTGCTAGATGAACTAGATACCTCGAAGGTGGTGGGCCCAGAAAACATCACCATGGGTCTTGAGAGAGGAGCAGTCTTCAGTAAATCTATCGAAACTGGGCAATTGCCTGAGGCGTGGAAGACAGCAAATGTAGTTCAATTTTTTAAGGAGACAGACAGGCAGCGTTAAACTACAGACCAGTGTCTCTGACGTGTATAGTACATAAGGTCATGGAAAAGATTATCTGGAGATGAGTGGTGGAGCACAGTGAAATGATTGGGCTCATGCATGACAATCAGCACGGCTTCAGGGATGGGAAATCCTGCGTCACAAATCTACGTAAGTTCTATGATAAGGTAACGGAAGTAAGATAGGAGAGAGATGGAAGGGTAGATTACATCTTTTCGGACTGTAAGAAGGCTTTTGACACAGTACCACACAAGACACTGGTTCAAAAATTAGTGAAGCAGGCGGGAAGATTCGGGAAAGTACTGCAATGAATTAGGGAATACCTGTCTGGAAGGAAACAACGAGTGCTGATACTGTGAAACAGATTATTTGGTGATGCTGCAGCGGAGCGGGGTTCAATGATAAACGTCTTCGGAGGCTTCTTACTTTATTTGCAAAGTCGTGGTGGGTACACAGGCTTGTGTGTTGAGTGCCCATGGCCCAGGAGGGCCATCCCACGAGGGAGAGAGGGAGTAGGACTGTTGACTGCTGCTAGGCCACTGAGTGAGCGAGTGGGACCAGCGTCCCACTGACGTGGGCAGGTCTAGAGAGGGCAGCACCTTAGTGCCGCAAAATATGAACTATGCTGGCAGACAGCATAGGCTGTCTGCGCAGACAGTACAGGCTGTCTACATTTGCTCGGCCACCTACCTCGCATCATCCCGACGTGACAATACTGGTGGTAAAAAAACTCGGTCTCTCTCTCATAGGAACAGGGCACAGAACACAAAACAAAAAACATGTATATACATATGGACATCGAAAAAAAAATTCCTACAGGGAGGGAATAAAAAAACATGTGGGATGTGCTAAACATTGTGGTCATAGGCAGTGAGCGTCGATGGGCATCACTGCACGCCTTCCTGCGTCTGGACAGACACTGCGACACAGGAGACATCGCTGCGGCTGAGCTGTGATGTAATGGGGTACGGTCTCCTCTAGAACAGTGAAACAGTCATCGTAGGAGTCACTGCAGGTTTCACTCAACCTGGGGCACAACCTGCTGGTGCTCTCGAGTGAGGCGTCGTCAATACTCGGCAAATGGGCAGGACTTCTGGCAAGTGACTCAGGACACTTCTCGACTGGTACTGTCACTGGGCTGTCACTGCCGGAGAGCATGGAGGGAGTCGTGGAGTGAGTCGTGGCAGAGACGACTGGACAAAACATCAGTGAGCGAGCTAGCAGTCAAAGTGACATATTTGCGCAGGCTGCTCACTGAAGCTTGTGACACGAGGCTGACACAGTGCCTGCCGACAGGGCTTAAACTGCAGCTTGATGAGCATCATTCTCTCGGCAGTTGGAGTTATAGCAGAGGTTAGTCTAAGCATCCCCAGACTTGTTTCTCTACATATAACTGCGCTCTGAAGGTCTGGAGGTGAAGTGAAACAAATCTCGATAGGAATCGTAGCAGGTACGATTCTGCAGAACATCTATGAGTGACGAGCATAAGAGCTTTCTGTACAAGGGGCTCAAACGCTCAGGGCTGACTAATATCAGCTGTCAAATGTTCTGGTCACACCGGGTGACAGGCAACAAAGTGGTCTGGGTGCAAGACCACACTGGACACACAGAAAACTTTACACACACCCACGGTACATGCGGTACAACATGGCTTAAACTAGCAAATGATGCTTTTCTATGCACAAAATTAACGCTAATCCATACACTAACATGTGAGAACACTGACTGAGAAGAATTAATTAACACAACATATATCTTCTCTAAATCATCTCGACAATACTGACATAATTACTGAAACACTCGATGCGACATCATGTGATGTCAGGTGTGATGTCACAAGGTGACATCAGTGGCATGTGACGTCAGCAGAAATCTCGAGGTGACGTCAGGCAGACATTGTGATGTCATGAAGTCAGGCAGCAGCAGACCACAACATGCGACCTGGGACATCTAACTTGGTAATCCACGTGGCTTGTAGATCCACGTGACATTGTCCACACCCCACTTGGCATCGTGATCTACATGGCATGCTGATCCACATGGCTTGCTGATCCACATGGCTTGCTGTTCCACGTGGCTTGCTGATCCACGTGGCTTGCTGATCCACGTGGCTTGCTGATCTACGTGGCTTGGTGATCCCCATAGCTTCGAGTGGCCTTGGGCACTTGGATACACAGCTCTGGCAATGAATTCACACAGAAAACAGCAGAAAACACAGCAGAGGGAGTGAGTACATAGTGGTGGATGGTAGCATGGTGAGGTGTGAGTAGGGCGAGCATAGGCAAGGCGAGGAACCGCCACTTCCTCATCTTCTCCCACAAACACGGAGACACGCACACTGGACGCAGAAATCACCACAAAACTCACCTCTGGCTTGCTGAAATAGCTGTGCTGAGCTGAACAATAACAGCAGAACATACAAGTGACTCTGAACACGTGACTTGAGAAACAGCGTGAGACGCTGTAGCGTGGGGTCAAGAAATTCATGAAATTCGGCAAATTTCAGCTAGATCCTGCTTGTACCTGTGTTTGGATGCTGCAGCGTGCAGACACGACATCAGGATAACTCGTTGAGAGACGGATGCTTGTTGGGAAGAGTGATGAAGTGAACAACTTCATTCCTTCCTCTCTCCGGGGAAACACAACTGCTGCAACCACCGCTTCCCACCAATGTGAAACAGATTATTTGGCGATTCTGGTAGTGGGTGAGTGAATGATACGTCTTCTTTTAACTGCGGTATCTGGGGTGCCCATGCCGTGTGTTAAGTTCCCATGGCCCGGGAGGGCCATGGCCTTCAGAAGATAGGAGTCACCCTGTTGACTGCTTCTAGGCCGCTGAGTGAGTGCGCGAGTGGGACCAGCGTCCCACTGACCTGGGCAGGACTAGAGGGCAGCACCTGAGTGCCACGAAATATGAACTAAGCTGGCAGACAGCATATAGGCTGTCTTTGCAGACAGTACAGGCTGTCTACAATACGTGATGAAGTGTCAGAGTGGGTGCATGTGTCGAGTGGGTTTCCACAAGGGTCAGTCCTAGGACATGGTAGAAGGAATAGATTCAGAAGTGTCACTGTTCGCTGATGATGTGAAACTAATGAGGAGAATACAAACGTGTGAGGATCAGGTAAGCCTACAAGGAGAACTGGATAGGCTGCAAGTCTTGGAGTTTAACCCCAGCAAATACAAAGTCATGAAAATTGGGAAAGGGTAAAGATGACTGCAGATGGAGTACAGGTTAGTGGATCAAAGGCTGCTAAACTTCGTTTAAAGAAAAGGATCTTGGGGTAAACAATATACCGAGCATGTCCTCTGAGGCGCACATCAATCAAATAACTGCTGCAGCATATGGTCGCCTGCAAACCTGAGAATAGCATTCGCCATGTACGTAAAGAGTCATTCACGACACTGTACACTGTATATGGCAGGTCCATACTGTAGTATGCAGCACCAGTTTGGAACCCACATCTAGTCAAACCCGTCAAGAATTTGGAAAAAGTGCAAACGTTTGCAACAAGACTAGTCCTGGAACTGAGGGGTATGTCTTACGAGGAGACGTTAAGGTAACTCATCCTGATGACACTAGAGGATAAGAGGGATGGGAGGATATGATAACGACGTATAAAAAATTGAGAGGAATGACAAGGTGAACAGGGTTCGAATGTTTCAGAGATGGGACACAGCAACGAGGGTTCACAACTGGAAGTTGAAAACCCAGATGAGTCATAGGGATGTTAGAAAGTACTCTTTTAGCCTTAGAGTTGTCGGGAAGTGGAATAATCTAGAGAGTGAAGTAGTGGAGGCAAGTTCCATACATAGCTTTAAGAAGAGGTATGATAAGGCTCTAGGAGTGGTGAGAGAGTGACCTAGTAACGACCAGCAAAGAGGAGGGGCCAGGAGATATGAATCGACCCCTGCAGCCAAAATTAGGTGAGTACACACACACACACACACACACAGGACCCATACATAGCTTTAAGAAGAGGTATGATAAAGCTCATGGTGTGGGAAGAGTGACCCAGTAGTGGCCATTGAAGAGGTGGGGCCAGGAGCTGTGACTCAACCCCTGCAACCACAACTAGGTGAGTACTAGGTGAGTACACACACACACACACACAGTGAAGAGGCAGGGCCATGAGCTTGGACTCGACCCCTGCAACCTCAACTAGGTGAGTACAACTAGGTGAGTACACACACTATACATGCACACACAAACATACGTAAGCTTTGCATTTTGTTATAACTAGTGAAAAAAAATGGGAACACAGAGAGTAGGACAGAAAGGATTGGGTTTTTAGGAAGAGTCTGGGAAGGAAGAATGTACAGCAGAACACATGAAAAGGGAACAAAAGTAGGAAATAAGGCTGGAAGAGTTTAGCAATAAAATGGAGAGGATGGCTGCAGAGAGCAAGAGGTGGGAGCTGCAAGTTACAGCTACAGAGGCTAGGACGAACTGAAAATGCTGAAACAGATTAAAAAATCAAAGAGCATAACAGACATGACATCAGGAGCAGGAACATCAGCAACCAGTGAGACCAAAAGAAGGGAACCTGGAGACCTGGAGTTTACCTGGAGAGAGTTCCGGGGGTCAACGCCCCTGCGGCCTGGTCTGTGACCAGGTCTCCTGGTGGATCAGAGCCTGATCAACCAGGCTGTTACTGCTGGCTGCACACAATCCAATGTATGAGCCACAGCCTGGCTGGTCAGGTACCGACTTTAGGTGCTTGTCCAGTGCCTGCTTGAAGACTGCCAGGGGTCTTTTGGTAATCCCCCTTATGTATGCTAGGAGGCAGTTGAACAGTCTTGGGCCCCTGACACTTATTGTATTGTCTCTTAACGTGCTAGTGACACCCCTGCTTTTCACTGGGGGGATGCTGCATCGTCTGCCGAGTCTGTTGCTTTCGTTGTGAGTGATTTTCGTGTGCATGGTCGGAGATAAGTCATACACAGAGGCCCTGTCAGACCCTCGGGTGGCCCAGGAAAAGTCGAAGAATGAAAATGATAGGCCATTGGGTAAAGGGACAGCAGACGGAGAGGGAACTAAAGAAAGAGAGGAGACAGGTCTCCTGCAGAGGCATTATCAGGCCATCGAGACATCCAGGAAATGTTAAGGAAAGCAGCAATGGAGATACTTAAATCAGACAACGAGATACAAAGAGAAATGCAGTAGGAAGTAGAGAGTGAGAGGTCAAGCTTCATTCATGGGCTTTGGGAGGCTGAAGAGGCAACTTAGAAAGTAAGACGACAGGGGAGGAAAAAAGGATTGAAAATATCATGAAAGAGACAGGAGAGGAAGACAAGACCCAGCTGACAAATTTTCAGAGAATAGGAGGGTTCACAAGGGAAAGAAACCATCAAGTCAAATTGATTTTCATGTAAAAAATGAGGCGAAACAGGATCATGCAGAAGAAAACATGACTAAGGGGCTCATCAAATTACCAGCTTGTGTACCTGTACCATGACAGAACACAGGAAGAAAGACAGAAACATAGGGAGGATACAAAGGCTCAAGGAGCAGGAAAAAGAGGAAAGGATGGAGATGGGCAGGGGAGCCCAGACTCAGGTGAAAGAAAAAAACACAACCTCCCTCAGAACCACCTACAGAGGACCCTCAGTCCCAACAACCCCAGTGCAAATAAGCAAATCTTCCCAAAACAATCCACACTCCACACTCACAACTCCTATCCCTCCAGCACACACCCCACCTCCCATAGTAACTTGACTCACGAAATCATAATGACATGATTGCCAACAAACCACACCACAGGTGGGGTTTGAGCCCGCGGTCAGAGAGTCCCATAGTACCTTGCCAGGTATCTCACTGCCTTAGCCTCCACAAACCCCCCAGAATACAGATTTGGAAAAGAAGCTGAAGGTATGGTAAACAAATGCAGACAGAATAACGAATAAGTGTGAGGCGTGGCACGAAGGAATCATGGAGGCATCACTGGACACCATAGCACTGACAGAAACTAAACTCAAGGGATTGATAACAAATGTGATCTTTCCAGCTGGATATCAGATCATGGGGAAAGATAGAGGGAATAGAATGGAAGAGGGGCAAAAGAGTTGCAATGATCGTCAAAAACCAATGGAGATTTGAGGAGATGGAAAAAGGGGATAGAGGGTAAGCAAGGAACTACATAGTAGGAACACTTCAATCCGGGGGTCTCAAAATGGTGACTGCAGTGATGTACAACCTGGCACGGAATAGCAGAAGGTCAACACACGAATATAATGAGAGCAACAGAGCAATTGTTGATGCACTAGCTAAGGTGGCTAGAACGGCCCACATGGGCACAGTAAAGTTTCTAGCTGTGGGTGATTTCAGTCATTAAGAGATTGACTGGAAAATCCTGGAACCACATAGGGGACCTCAGACATTGAGGACATCACATACATAAGTCCCCGTGGAGCTAGTGATCACGTGATCCTGAGCTTCGAATACATTGTAGAGTTAAAAGTGAAGAGTGAAGCAGCACGAGTAGGATGGGAGAAGCCAAACTACAAAAGAGGGGACTACACAGGCATGAGGAATTTCCTGCATGATGTACAGTATTAAAGAGAACTGATGGGAAAAACAGTAAATGAAATGATGGAATACGTGAAAACAAAATGCAAGGAGGCAGAGGAGAGGACCATACCCAAGGGCAACAGAAATAATTGGAAGACCAAAACAAGAATTTGGTTCACCCAAAGGTGTAGAGAGGCCCAAACTAAGTGCACTAGAGAATGAAAGAGTATAGAAGACAAAGAATCCAGGAAAATAAGGAGATAAGCCGAGGAACCAGAAATGAACAAGCACAGATAAGGAGGGAGGCCCATCGGCAATACGAAAATGACATAGCATCGAAGGCAAATCTGTCACATCACGAGGAAAACAACAGTCAAGAACCAGGTAATCAGACTGAGGAAGGAAGAAGGGAAGACTACAAGAAACGATCAAGAAGCATATGAAGAGCTCAACACAAGATTTAAGGAAGCGTTGTCATTTGAGCCATATAGGACTCCAGAAAGCCGGAATGGTGGGGTACCCCAAAAAAGTGCTGGACACCATATACACAACAGAGAAGGAAATGAAGAGTCTGGTAAGTGAATTGGATACCTCAAAGACGGTGGGACAAGACATCTCTGTCAGTTCTGAGAGAAGGAGCACAGGCGCTGTGTATGCCACTAACAACAATCTTCAGCATATCTACTGAAACAGGGTAACTACCTGTGGTGTGGAAGACTGTAAATGTAGTCCCAATCTTTAAGAAAAGAGACATGTACTAGGTGGCACTAAACTACAGATCAGTGTCACTGACATGCATAGTATGTAACGCTATGGAGATGCTTTTTTTCAACATTTTGTTAGTGAAATAATAATAAATTTTGGTGAGCTTCCCATATTTTGCATTGTAAACTTAAAGGAGCTTCCTGGTAAATGTGCCCAGAGATGTCAAGGAATTCACATATTTTATTTAAGAACATAAGAAAGGAGGAACACTGCAGGAGGCCTGTTGGCCCATACTAGGCAGGTCCTTTACAATTCATCCCACTAACAAAACATTTGCCCAACCCAATTTTCAATGCCACCCAAGAAATAAGCTCTGATGTGAAAGTCCCACTCAAATCCAACCCCTCCCACTCATGTACTTATTCAACCTAAATTTGAAACTACCCAAAGTCCCAGCCTCAATAACCCAACTAGGTAGACTGTTCCACTCATCTACTACCCTATTTCCAAACCAATACTTTCCTATGTCCTTTCTGAATCTAAGCTTATCTAATTTAAATCCATTACTGCGGGTTCTCTCTTGGAGAGACATCCTCAAGACCTTATTAATATCCCCTTTATTAATACCTATCTTCCACTTATACACTTCGATCAGGTCTCCCCTCATTCTTCGTCTAACAAGTGAATGTAACTTAAGAGTCTTCAATCTTTCTTCATAAGGAAGATTTCTAATGCTATGTATTAATTTAGTCATCCTACGCTGAATGTTTTCTAACGAATTTATGTCCATTCTGTAATATGGAGACCAGAACTGAGCTGCATAATCTAGGTGAGGCCTTACTAATGATGTATAAAGCTGAACATTAAAATGGTATAAAATACCGACAGGTTGTTAGGTAAGACACATATGCAACAGTTAGGTATCTTTATTGTGAAACGTTTCGCCTACACAGTAGGCTTCTTCAGTCAAGTACAGAAAAGTTGATAGAAGCAGAAGATACTTGAAGACGATGTAATCAGTCCATCACCCTTAAAGTTTTGAGGTGGTCAGTCCCTCAGTCTGGAGAAGAGCATTGTTCCATAGTATGAAACAATATGGAGAAGAAGTGACAGGATGGGGCTTTTTATAGCGCCAAGAGGTGAGACGTAGGCCACTAGGAGAGGTAAGAACTCAGATGTTGAGAAGTCAGGTCCCTCTCAAATCCAGCCCCTCTCACTAGTGGAAGTTGTCGAAGTTGATTGCAGGTCTGTACCAAGATACCCTTGTGTTGCAGTGTCTGACAGATTGAACATTAAAATGGTATAAAATACCGACAGGTTGTTAGGTAAGACACATATGCAACAGTTAGGTATCTTTATTGTGAAACGTTTCGCCTACACAGTAGGCTTCTTCAGTCAAGTACAGAAAAGTTGATAGAAGCAGAAGATACTTGAAGACGATGTAATCAGTCCATCACCCTTAAAGTTTTGAGGTGGTCAGTCCCTCAGTCTGGAGAAGAGCATTGTTCCATAGTATGAAACAATATGGAGAAGAAGTGACAGGATGGAGCTTTTTATAGCGCCAAGAGGTGAGACGTAGGCCACTAGGAGAGGTAAGAACTCAGATGTTGAGAAGTCAGGTCCCTCTCAAATCCAGCCCCTCTCACTAGTGGAAGTTGTCGAAGTTGATTGCAGGTCTGTACCAAGATACCCTTGTGTTGCAGTGTCTGACAGATTGAACATTAAAATGGTATAAAATACCGACAGGTTGTTAGGTAAGACACATATGCAACAGTTAGGTATCTTTATTGTGAAACGTTTCGCCTACACAGTAGGCTTCTTCAGTCAAGTACAGAAAAGTTGATAGAAGCAGAAGATACTTGAAGACGATGTAATCAGTCCATCACCCTTAAAGTTTTGAGGTGGTCAGTCCCTCAGTCTGGAGAAGAGCATTGTTCCATAGTATGAAACAATATGGAGAAGAAGTGACAGGATGGAGCTTTTTATAGCGCCAAGAGGTGAGACGTAGGCCACTAGGAGAGGTAAGAACTCAGATGTTGAGAAGTCAGGTCCCTCTCAAATCCAGCCCCTCTCACTAGTGGAAGTTGTCGAAGTTGATTGCAGGTCTGTACCAAGATACCCTTGTGTTGCAGTGTCTGACAGATTGAACATTAAAATGGTATAAAATACCGACAGGTTGTTAGGTAAGACACATATGCAACAGTTAGGTATCTTTATTGTGAAACGTTTCGCCTACACAGTAGGCTTCTTCAGTCAAGTACAGAAAAGTTGATAGAAGCAGAAGATACTTGAAGACGATGTAATCAGTCCATCACCCTTAAAGTTTTGAGGTGGTCAGTCCCTCAGTCTGGAGAAGAGCATTGTTCCATAGTATGAAACAATATGGAGAAGAAGTGACAGGATGGAGCTTTTTATAGCGCCAAGAGGTGAGACGTAGGCCACTAGGAGAGGTAAGAACTCAGATGTTGAGAAGTCAGGTCCCTCTCAAATCCAGCCCCTCTCACTAGTGGAAGTTGTCGAAGTTGATTGCAGGTCTGTACCAAGATACCCTTGTGTTGCAGTGTCTGACAGATTGAACATTAAAATGGTATAAAATACCGACAGGTTGTTAGGTAAGACACATATGCAACAGTTAGGTATCTTTATTGTGAAACGTTTCGCCTACACAGTAGGCTTCTTCAGTCAAGTACAGAAAAGTTGATAGAAGCAGAAGATACTTGAAGACGATGTAATCAGTCCATCACCCTTAAAGTTTTGAGGTGGTCAGTCCCTCAGTCTGGAGAAGAGCATTGTTCCATAGTATGAAACAATATGGAGAAGAAGTGACAGGATGGAGCTTTTTATAGCGCCAAGAGGTGAGACGTAGGCCACTAGGAGAGGTAAGAACTCAGATGTTGAGAAGTCAGGTCCCTCTCAAATCCAGCCCCTCTCACTAGTGGAAGTTGTCGAAGTTGATTGCAGGTCTGTACCAAGATACCCTTGTGTTGCAGTGTCTGACAGATTGAACATTAAAATGGTATAAAATACCGACAGGTTGTTAGGTAAGACACATATGCAACAGTTAGGTATCTTTATTGTGAAACGTTTCGCCTACACAGTAGGCTTCTTCAGTCAAGTACAGAAAAGTACTTGTCAAGTACAGAAAAGTACTATGGAACAATGCTCTTCTCCAGACTGAGGGACTGACCACCTCAAAACTTTAAGGGTGATGGACTGATTACATCGTCTTCAAGTATCTTCTGCTTCTATCAACTTTTCTGTACTTGACTGAAGAAGCCTACTGTGTAGGCGAAACGTTTCACAATAAAGATACCTAACTGTTGCATATGTGTCTTACCTAACAACCTGTCGGTATTTTATACCATTTTAATGTTCAATCTGTCAGACACTGCAACACAAGGGTATCTTGGTACAGACCTGCAATCAACTTCGACAACTTCCACTAGTGAGAGGGGCTGGATTTGAGAGGGACCTGACTTCTCAACATCTGAGTTCTTACCTCTCCTAGTGGCCTACGTCTCACCTCTTGGCGCTATAAAAAGCTCCACTTCCTCCATATTGTTTCATACTATCAATGCTCTCTCCAGACTGAGGGACTGACCACCTCAAAACTTTAAGGGTGATGGACTGATTACATCGTCTTCAAGTATCTTCTGCTTCTATCAACTTTTCTGTACTTGACTGAAGAAGCCTACTGTGTAGGCGAAACGTTTCACAATAAAGATACCTAACTGTTGCATATGTGTCTTACCTAACAACCTGTCGGTATTTTATACCATTTTAATGTTCAATCTGTCAGACACTGCAACACAAGGGTATCTTGGTACAGACCTGCAATCAACTTCGACAACTTCCACTAGTGAGAGGGGCTGGATTTGAGAGGGACCTGACTTCTCAACATCTGAGTTCTTACCTCTCCTAGCGGCCTACGTCTCACCTCTTGGCGCTATAAAAAGCTCCATCCTGTCACTTCTTCTCCAGACTGAGGGACTGACCACCTCAAAACTTTAAGGGTGATGGACTGATTACATCGTCTTCAAGTATCTTCTGCTTCTATCAACTTTTCTGTACTTGACTGAAGAAGCCTACTGTGTAGGCGAAACGTTTCACAATAAAGATACCTAACTGTTGCATATGTGTCTTACCTAACAACATGTATAAAGCTGCAGTATGACCTCTGGACTTCTGTTGCTTACACTTCTTGATATAAATCCCAGTAATTTATTTGCCTTATTACGTACGCTTAGGCATTGCTGTCTTGGTTTAAGGTTGCTGCTCACCATAACCCCCAAGTCCTTTTCGCAATCTGTATGGCTAAGTTCTACATCATTTAACTTATAAGTACTAGCTTCAGAACCTTGCATTTATCTACACTGAACTGCATCAGCCACTTTTCTGACCAAGAATAGAGTTTGTTTAAATCCTCCTGAAGTTCCATAACATCTACGTTTGAATCAGTTATCCTACCTATCTTTGTGTCATCGGCGAATTTGCTCATATCACTAGTAATTCCCTCATCAAGATCATTGATATATATTATAAACAACAACGGGCCCAAAACTGATCCCTGTGGAACGCCACTTGTTACAGATCCCCACTCGGATTTAACCCCATTTATGGACACTCTCTGCTTCCTGTCAGTGAGCCATGACTCGATCCACGAGAGCACTTTTACCCCAATGCCATGAGCTGCCACTTTCTTTAACAGTCTATGGTGCGGAACTCTATCAAAAGCCTTACTAAAATCTAAGTAAATAATATCAAATTCTTTATCGTGGTCAACAGCCTCAAAAGCTTTACTGAAGAAAGTTAATAAATTAGTTAGACAAGACCGGCCTCTTGTGAATCCATGCTGAGTATCATTAATCAAGCTATGCTTATCGAGATGGCTTCTTATAATCTCATTCACTAAGTTTTTTTGATTGGTACTCGGTCACAGTATTTACTGAGAAACGCTAAGGGAGCTTCTGAACAATACTACAAGCACCTCTCGTTGTGTTTAGTTCCGTTATCATTGACACTGGATATGTTTATCTTAAACAAATTCTTGTACAACTTAATGAACTCAGGCGAGAATGGAGTGTACATTGTAATGATAAATTTATGGGCAAAGATTCTGTTACTAAATTCGAATTTATTATTGGCAGTTAACAGCATATAGTATTAAATTATCATGGGAATTTTCAATAGCAAATTATATTTAGGTATATGCGTCTGTCTAATATGTTGATCAGCCATTTGACTGAAAAGAGTTTCATGTGAAGTGCGGTCAAGAGAGAGTGGAGTATGTCAGTGTCATTAGCTAGTCCCTTCACATCAACAACTACCCATCCAATTCTTATGTGAAACACTTATCTTTCGTCCATTCACGGCCTTAGGGCAAGTCTAGTCACGCTTATGCAAGGCCTGAGTGCGAGTCATGTATATTGTCCATACCTCTGGGGCGTGTACATCCTACACAGGACAGGACTAAGATTTCCCTGACAGAGGACATGGGAGGCAGACCACACATAGCCACCAGCAGGTAGTTAACATGGCAATCCGCTGGCCCCTGGCCACTGGCCGCTGGCTGTTGGCCGCATGGCCAACTATACTTCATTAGAATCATATTCACTGCGACACACTGTCCGAATGTGTCAAAATTCATTTTACATTTCCACCTTATTACTCAAGTTCCTGCTTTTCATTCAACGAGAACGATAATAGTATTTCCGTAAACGATAAATGATGCAACTACAAAAGATATACAAAGAGATAAACGAGTAAATTGCGAGATGTTTGAGGTTCAGTAAAGCGCTGAATCAGAGGTGGCGAGGAATGAGACACCTGCCCTTTTGCTTCCCTGGGGATGTCAACACCAGGAAGCCATCTTCTTTCTTGTTCCCGCGCTTTTCCTTTGTCAAGGAACAATAGACGGTGGGATTGCGGCGGCGACGGCGAAGTTTTCATTAATATTCTTGCTTTTCAACAGCATCTGTCAGAGCAACGACTGGAGCCCCTCCTGGTTTTTTTTTTCTTTTGGTAGGAGGAAGGAGGTTATTTTCTCTCTAACATCGTTAAGAGTGTTATGCTAGGTCCCTCTAATTGGCTTTCGAGCAATTGAAATAACCAGTAGTCCAGAACATGTTTTATTCTTTCAACACGTTCACATTTCATAGGTAGATATATTAATAATATGATGGTCACCGATGTGATGTGAAAATGGATTAGATGATGTGATCCAAGAAAGTAAAACGTGTTGTCTACTTACGATTAATAGTTAAACTTTGCATGAAACGTTAGGTAGCCTGCAGCTGAATGGTTTAAGGCGTCGGGTTGGGATATATATATCTATATATATATATATATATATATATATATATATATATATATATATATATATATATATATTCGAATACCCTAGAACAGGACATTCAAACGGACAAAAGAGCTCATTCATTTCTTTTCTTTTATTAATTATAAAGGTTACACAGAATAATGCAATCCATATGTATATTATCCACTGAGAAATGTATTTTCAAGTCACATGACCTGTTTTAAGCTGCTAGAAAAAGCTTGGGGCTAGCTATTATATTTAATTTCATATTCCTTGAATTCTCAAAACAAGTAGGCCCTCTCCTACCCCATATGATGAGGATGGTGGTGGTGCGGGGTGGCACCAAACCGTTGGCTCACATTCTGAGAGAGGCTGCAGCAGGTGACAAACCCGCACTGTGCTACCTTAGAAAACTTCCCCTCACTCCTTCAGCTGAGCTAAAGATTTCCACCCCCGTGGCTTGTCTTGTATACATATATACATACATACACACATTATATAAATATATATATATATGTCGTGCCGAATAGGCAGAACTTGCGATCTTAGCTTAAATAGCAACGTTCATCTTGCCATATAGGTCAAGTGAAAATTTGTGTATGCAATAATTACGCTAAAATCATTCTGAACCTAACGAAAAAAATATATTTCACTGTGTTTGTTTAGTATTAAAATATTGTAAACAAATCTAAAATCTATTTAGTTGGGTTAAGCTAAAATAAATTGTTCTTGTTATAATAAGGTTAGGTAAGTTTTCTAAGTTTCTTTTGGTGCAAAATTATAAATTTTTACATTAACATCAATGAAAAAAATATATCTTTAAACGTATAAGAGAAAATTTTAGAAAGGATTTAATTTTCAATGAGTTCTTGCTAATTGACCAGTTTTACATATTCGGCACGACATATATATATATATATTTTTTTCAACAAGTTGGCCGTCTCCCACCGAGGCAGGGTGACCCAAAAAAGAAAGAAAATCCCCAAAAATAAAATGTTTTCATCATCATTCAACACTTTCACCACACTCACACATAATCACTGTTTTTGCAGAGGTGCTCAGAATACAACAGTTTAGAAGCATACACATATAAAGATACACAACATATCCCTCCAAACTGCCAATATCCCAAACCCCTCCTTTAAAGTGCAGGCATTGTACTTCCCATTTCCAGGACTCAAGTCCGACTATATGAAAATAACCGGTTTCCCTGAATCTCTTCACTAAATATTACCCTGGTCACACTCCAACAGATCGTCAGGTCCCAAATACCATTCGTCTCCATCCACTCCTATCTAACACGCTCACGCACGCTTGCTGGAAGTCCAAGCCCCTTGCCCACAAAACCTCCTTTACCCCCTCTCTCCAACCCCTTTCGAGGACGACCCCTACCTCGCCTTCCTTCCCCTATAGATTTATATGCTTTCCATGTCATTCTACTTTGATCCATTCTCTCTAAATGACCAAACCACCTCAACAACCCCTCTTCTGCCCTCTGACTAATACTTTTATTAACTCCACACCTTTTCCTAATTTCCACACTCCGAATTTTCTGCATAATATTTACACCACACATTGCCCTTAGACAGGACATCTCCACTGCCTCCAACCGTCTCCTCGCTGCTACATTTACCACCGAAGCTTCACACCCATATAAGAGTGTTGGTACTACTATACTTTCATACATTCCCTTCTTTGCCTCTATAGATAACGTTTTTTGACTCCACATATACCTCAATGCACCACTCATCTTTTTTCCCTCATCAATTCTATGATTAACCTCATCCTTCATAAATTCATCCGCCGACACGTCAACTCCCAAGTATCTGAAAACATTCACTTCTTCCATACTCCTCCTCCCCAATTTGATATCCAATTTTTCTTTATCTAAATCATTTGATACCCTCATCACCTTACTCTTTTCTATGTTCACTTTCAACTTTCTAACTTTACACACATTCCCAAACTCATCCACTAACCTCTGCAATTTTTCTTTAGAATCTCCCATAAGCACAGTATCATCAGCAAAAAGTAACTGTGTTAATTCCTATTTTGAATTTGATTCCCCATAATTTAATCCCACCCCTCTCCCGAACACCCTAACATTTACTTCTTTTACAACCCCATCTATAAATATATTAAACAACCATCCCTGTCTAAGACCTACTTTTACCGGGAAGTATTCTCCCTCTCTTCTACACACCCTAACCTGAGCCTCACTATCCTCATAAAAACTCTTTACAGCATTTAGTAACTTACCACCTATTCCATATACTTGCAACATTTGCCACATTGCTCCCCTATCCACTCTATCATATGCCTTTGCTAAATCCATAAATGCAATAAAAACTTCCCTACCTTTATCTAAATACTGTTCACATATATGCTTCAATGTAAACACTTGATCTACACATCCCCTACCCACTCTGAAGCCTCCTTGCTCATCCGCAATCCTACATTCTGTCTTACCTCTAATTCTTTCAATTATAACCCTACCATACACTTTTCCTGGTATACTGAATAAACTTATTCCTCTATAATTTTTACAATCTCTTTTGTCCCCTTTCCCTTTATATAAAGGGACTATAAATGCTCTCCGCCAATCCCTAGGTACCTTCCCCTCTTTCATACATTTATTAAACAAAAGTACCAACCACTCCAACACTATATCCCCCCCTGCTTTTATCATTTCTGTCATCATCCCATCAGTTCCAGCTGCTTTACCCCCTTTCATTCTACGTAATGCCTCACGTACCTCTCCCACACTTACATTCTGCTCTTCTTCACTCCTAAAAGATGGTATACCTCCCTGACCAGTGCATGAAATTACCACCTCCCTTTCTTCCTCAACATTTAAAAGTTTCTCAAAATATTCTCGCCATCTACCTAATACCTCCCTCTCCCCATCTACTAACTCCCCTACTCTGTTTTTAACTGACAAATCCATATTTTCCCTAGGCTTTCTTAACTTGTTTAACTCACTCCAATTTTTTTTCTTATTTTCATTAAAATTTCTTGACAGTGCCTCTCCCACTCTATCATCTGCTCTCCTTTTGCACTCTCTCACCACTCTCTTCACCTTCTTTCTTTTACTGTCCATATTCTCTGCTTCTCTTATAACACTTCTGCTTTGTAAAAACCTCTCATAAGCTAACTTTTTCTCTTTTATCACACCCTTTACTTCATCATTCCACCAATCACTCCTCTTTCCTCCTGCACCCACCCTCCTATAACCACAAACTTCTGCCCCACATTGTAATACTGCATTTTTAAAACTATTCCAACCCTCTTCAACCCCCCACTACTCATCTTTGCACTAGCCCACCTTTCTGCCAACAGTCGCTTATATCTCCCCCGAACTTTCTCATCCCTAGTTTATACACTTTCACCTCCCTCTTACTTGTTATTGCCACCTTCCTCTTTTCCCATCTACCTCTTACTCTAACTGTAGCTACAACTAAATAATGATCCGATATATCAGTTGCCCCTCTATAAACATGTACATCCTGGAGCCTATCCATCAACCTTTTATCCACCAATACATAATCTAACAAACTACTTTCATTACGTGCTACATCATACCTTGTATATTTATTTATCCTCTTTTTCATAAAATATGTATTACTTATTAGAAAATCTCTTTCTACACATAGCTCAATTAAAGGCTCCCCATTTACATTTACCCCTGGCACCCCAAATTTACCTACTACTCCCTCCATAACATTTTTACCCACTTGAGCATTGAAATCCTCAACCACCATTACTCTCACACTTGATTCAAAACTCCCCACGCATTCACTCAACATTTCCCAAAATCTCTCTTTCTCCTCTACACTTCTTTCTTCTCCAGGTGCATACACGCTTACTATAACCCAGTTTTCACATCCAATCTTTATTTTACTCCACATAATCCTTGAATTAATACATTTATAGTTCCTCTTTTCCTGCCATAGCTTATCCTTCAACATTATTGCTACTCCTTCTTTAGCTCTAACTCTATTTGAAACCCCTGACCTAATCCCATTTATTCTTCTCCATTGAAACTCTCCCACCCCCTTCAGCTTCGTTTTACTTAAAGCCAAGACATCCAGCTTCTTCTCATTCATAACATCCACAATCATCTCTCTCTTATCATTTGCACAACATCCACGCACATTCAGACTTCCCACTTTGACAATTTTCTTCTTCTTATTCTTTTTAGTAATCTTTACAGGAAAAGGGGTTACTAGCCCATTGTTCCCGGCATTTTAGTTGACTTTTACAACACGCATGGCTTACGGAGGAAAGATTCTTATTCCACTTCCCCATGGAAATAAAAGGAAAAGTAATAAGACCAAGAACTATTAAGATAAAATCAAAGAAAACTCAGATGAGTGTGTATAAATAAACGTGTACATGTATGTGTAGTGTGACCTAAGTGTAAGTAGAAGTAGAAAGACATACCTGTAGTCTTGCATATTTATGAGACAGACAAAAGACACCAGCAATCCTACCATCATGTAAAACAATTACAGGCTTTCGTTTTACACTCACTTGGCAGGACGGTAGTACCTCCCTGGGTGGTTGCTGTCTACCAACCTACTACCTTTATATATATATATATATATATATATATATATATATATATATATATATATATATATATATATATATATATAATATATATATATATATATATATATATATATATATATATATATATATATATATATATATATATATATATATATATATTTATATATATATATTTCAAAAAGTCGGCCGTCTCCCACCGAGGCAGGGTGACCCAAAAAGAATGAACATCTCCACAAAGAAAATACTTTCATCATTCAACACTTTCACCTCACTCATACATAATCAATGTTTTTTTGCAGAGGCGCCCAGTTACAACAGTTTAGAAGCTTATATAAAAGTATATAACACATCCCTCCAAACTGCCAATATCCCAAACCCCTCTTTTGAAGTGCAGACATTGTACTTCTCATTTCCAGTACTCAAGTCTGGCTATATAAAAATAACCGGTTTCCCTGAATCTCTTCACTAAATATTACCCTGCTCACACCCCAACAGCTTGTCAGGTCAAAAAAAAACATTCGTCTCCATTCACTCGTATCTAACACGCTCATGCACGCTTGCTGGAAGTCCAAGCCCCTCGCCCACAAAACCTTCTTTACGCCCTCCCTCCAACCTTTGCGAGGACGTCTCCTACCCCGCCTTCCTTCCCCTACAGATTTATACGCTCTCCATGTCATTCTACTTTGATCCATTCTCTGTAAATGACCAAACCACCTCAACCCCTCTTCAGCCCTCTGACTAATACTTTTATTAACTCCACACCTTCTCCTAATTTCCACACTCCGAATTTTCTGCATAATATTTACACCACACATTGCCGTTAAATTAGACACATGTGCAACTCTTTGGTATCTTTATTGAGGAAACGTTTCGCCACACAGTGGCTTCATCAGTCCATACAAAGGATAAACTTGAAGAACAGGAGGAGAATGAGGTAATCAGTCCCTCAACCTTGAGTCGATGTGGTCAGTCCATCAATCAAGATTGATGGACTGTCCTCTCTAAATCTAAACTTATCTAATTTAAATCCATTACTGCGGGTTCTCTCTTGGAGAGATATCCTCAAGATCTTATTAATATCCCCTTTATTAATACCTATCTTCCACTTACACACTTCGATCAGGTCTCCCCCCATTCTTCGTCTAACAAGTGAATGTAACTTAAAAGTCTTCAATCTTTCTTCATAAAGAAGATTTCTAATGCTATGTATTAATTTAGTCATCCTACGCTGAATGTTTTCTAACGAATTTATGTCCATTCTGTAATATGGAGACCAGAATTGAGCTGCATAATCTAGGTGAGGCCTTACTAGTGATGTATAAAGTTGCAGTATGACCTGTGGACTTCTGTTGCTTACACTTCTTGATATAAATCCCAGTAATCTATTTGCCTTATTACGTACGCTTAGGCATTGCTGTCTTGGTTTAAGGTTGCTGCTCACCATAACCCCCCAAGTCCTTTTCGCAATCTGTATGGCTAAGTTCTACATCTTTTAACTTATAAGTGCTAGGAGGAAATGGTATGGTGATACCGACAAGATGTGGAAAAAGATACTTATGTACAGTTCAGGACATTTATTAAAGGAAACGTTTCGCCCCGAGTGGCTTCTTCAGTCCTAATACAGAGAAAACTAAGAAAACGTATATATATATAGTGGCAGGAGTCAGGTGAGGTGACGCGTGGGTAGAGGTGGTAGTAGTAGTAGTAGTAGTTGTAGTGGAACTAAGGAGGTGATGCTAGAGAGGGACCTGTTGGCATCATGTAACACCAGTTCCCAGGATGGGTAATATCCTCTTGCTTAGTAATTTTGAAAAACTGTAACTTCCGGATTTTTGCTTTATAGTGTTACTGACAAATTACTGCAGCTTCAATTTTTCTCCGTCTTAAGTCGTCTTCTTTAATCACTAGTTTAGCTTCATTGAATTTCATGAGGTGTCCAACATCGTCCCTGTGTTGAACACATGCGTTTTTGCGGTCATCATTTCTGCAAGCATTTTTGTGTTCTGCCATCCTAATGTCCAGAGTTCTGGCTGTTTCTCCTACATATACTTTGTTACACACCCCACATGGTATAGTGTAGATTCCTGCACTTGTGCCAGAATCATGCTTAGGTTTTTGTATCAGGTTCCTAATAGTAGTTGAAGAGCTGGTAGATATTTTAGCCAGTTTTCTGTCAAACATTTTTGAAACATTAGTGGCAACGTTGCTGACCGGTAAAACGATGTAACTTGGAGGCTTTTCTTCAATTTGATTGGCGTTGGTCTTGCTGAGGGTACGTGTCGCACGTTTCCTGCAGTCACGTATGAAGTGTAGGGGAAAGTGTAGTGAACTGAAAGAGTTGGTGATGTATGTACATTCTTCTTCGAGGAACTGCGGACTGGAAATTCTGTAGTTCTTGTGTCATGGTGAGAGAAGAAATGTAGAAGATCGTTCTTGTAGGTAGGCTTCCGGTAGACTTTAAAAGAAAGTTTGTTTTCCCCTGTGCGTAAGAGAACGTCGAGAAAATGTAATTGGTTGTCCTTCTCCTCCTCTAGTGTAAATTTAATAGTAGGTTCCAGAGTGTTGATGGTGTTGAGGACGCCCCGTACGTCTAGATTTTTGAGTACAATGACCAAAATATCATCAACGTACCGCATCCATGTAACTGAACGAGGGATGTTACTGAGGATCCTTCTTGATTCCAGGTCCTCCAAATATAAACTGGCAAGAACTGCACTAAGGTGGGATCCCATGGCTAGTTTGTACTTCTTGTCCTCAAACCTAAAACAGTTATAACGAACACAAAGTTCGACAAGGCTCACAAAATCTTGGCGGGGTACAGGTAACTCTGTATCATCTTTAATCACCCTGCGAAGAAGAGCAAGAGGATATTACCCATCCTGGGAACTGGTGTTACATGATTCCAACAGGTCCCTCTCTAGCATCACCTCCTTAGTTCCACTACAACTACTACTACCACCTCTACCCACGCGTCACCTCACCTGACTCCTGCCACTATATATATACGTTTTCTTAGTTTTCTCTGTATTAGGACTGAAGAAGCCACTCGTGGCGAAACGTTTCCTTTAATAAATGTCCTGAACTGTACATGTCTTTTTCCACATATAAGTGCTAGGGTTATGGACACTCCCGAGTTTCAGAACCTTGCATTTATCTACAGTGAACTGTATCTGCCACTTTTCTGACCAAGAATATAGTTTGTTTAAATCCTCCTGAAGTTCCCTAACATCTACGTTTGAATCAATTATCCTACCTACCTTTGTGTCATCGGTGAATTTGCTCATATCACTAGTAATTCCCTCATCAAGGTCATTGATATATATTATAAACAACAACGGGCCCAAGACTGATCCCTGTGGAACGCCACTTGTTACAGATCCCCACTCGGATTTAACCCCATTTATGGACACTCTCTGCTTCCTGTCTGTGAGCCATGACTCGATCCATGAGAGCACTTTTCCCCCAATGCCATGAGCTGCCACTTTCTTTAACAGTCTTTGGTGTGGAACTCTATCAAAAGCCTGACTAAAATCTAAGTAAATAATATCGAATTCTTTATCGTGGTCAACAGCCTCCAAAGCTTTACTGAAGAAAGTTAATAAATTAGTTAGACAAGACCGGCCTCTTGTGAATCCATGCTGAGTATCATTAATCAAGCTATGCTTATCGAGATGGCTTCTTATAATCTGAGCTATAATTGACTCTAGTAATTTGCCTACAATTGAGGTCAGGCTTATTGGGCGGTAATTTGACGGTAACGACTTGTCCCCTGTTTTAAAAATAGGAATTACATTAGCCATCTTCCACATATCAAACACTACACCTGTTTGAAGAGATAAATTAAAAATATTAGTTAATGGTTCACAGAGTTCCATTTTGCATTCCTTAAGAGCCCTTGAAAAAACCTCATCAGGACCCGGCGACTTATTTTGCTTCAGTCTGTTTATCTGCTTCACAACCATTTCACTAGTGACTGTGATGTTACATAATTTATCTTCTTCTAGCCCACTATAAAAATTAATTACTCGAATATTGTTAGTGTCTTCCTGTGTAAAAACCGAAAGAAAATAATTATTAAAAATCGAGCACATTTTATTCTCTTTGTCAGTAAGATGCCCATAGTTATTTTTAAGGGGAAAGTTATTTTTAAGGGGTCCATAGTTATTTATAAGGGGAATCCCCAGGTCTTATCGTGTGTAAAAAAATTTCAGTCGTGTTGTAAGTTATGTCCTTGATAAATGAACTTCAGTCCTGCTAGAACACCTCCAGAGGTATTTGAACCATATGGTTTTAGCGCTTCCACGAGAATAATAAAAAAAATCAGGCAGCCACTATTAGGCACCCCTTCGGCGATTCCCAATACTACTGCTACTACTCCTTCTCTACTCCTACTGATATCACTACTACCACTACTACTACTGCTGCTGCTGGTAATAATAATAATAATAATAATAATAATAATAATAATAATATAAATAATAATTGATGTTATATCTGGTGTAAGTGAACTTCAAGTGTGCTGAAAGTATTCAAGTATTAGGGTGAAGGTATCAGCGTAATGTGTTGTCTAATGATGTTCATAATAAAAAGTCACCTTATCCCTGGTGTTGTTGGTGGTGATGATCGCCTGACAGAGCTTCCTGCAGCTCCGGGTACAGATGAGGGCAGCCAGACCCACGAGGATTAGGCCATTGTCTCCCTGAATACCACTTGAAATGTGACAACTACTTACGAGGATTACACGTGATAAATAGTGGACAGCGTGACAGACTTCCATTCATGTCCTCTGAGGTCTACTATAGCACCCTCCTCGCCTCCTACTGATGTTGCTCCCTAGCCACCTTCTCCTATTCCACTTATTCCTCCTCCTCCTAATCTTCTTCCTCCTCCCTTTCTTTCTTCACCTCCCGTTCGTCCTCCTTTTCTCTTATCTATTCTTTTACTTCTGCTGCTCATTTTCTTTTCCGTTCCGCGTTTTTCATTTTTCTATCCATATCGTTCTCATCCCACCCATCCCATCTCCACCCATCCCACTCTCCTTTTCTGACACTCTGCTATTTCTTCTTCTTTTGCTATAGTGCTTTTCAACCATTCTCTTGCTACTGCTAATGCTGCAGCTAGTTCTGCTACCGTTATTTCTGCTGCTGTTATTACTGGTGGTGTTGCAGTTCTTGTTGAAGCTTCCGATGGTGCTGTTCTTTCTGTAACTGCTGCTGCTCGTGTTGGTGTTGCTACTGCTTCTGTGAATGCTGATGCTATTTCTTATTATAGGTCTATTACAAATTTAAACCTGTGTCATTGCAAATAAGATTAGTTGTGCCGTCTACATGGCTAGTTTATTATGTACCCTCAGCTGAGCGGTATCGCAAAAATCAGGATTACAGCCACAATGGGTTTTTGTCGAGCCGCATTAGGCATTGTCACATCACCTGAAAGAAATAATAGTAATATCATATTTTACAATTACTTCATATACTTATTGTATACAGTGCAGCATGGAATACATTACATGACTCTCTCTTTATTAAGTTTTACCGCTAAACATTTGAATCTGAAGACTTTTTCTTAATGGTTATCAGGGAAGGCATGTATACAAGATGTCTAGGAAGGTGAAATATCACAAAGTAATAGCGCTTTCAGTAGTTTAGAAAACAGAGCTCTAATAATCCAGGAATGTAACAAACCAATTAAAGGTATTTACAAATTTAACTGCCTTAACTTTGTACATCGTGAGGGGAAAAATATTATATATCAGTATAAAAGCAGTTGGTTAACGATATGGCCAGTAAAGCCATTTTTGAAAAAGTTTCGAGTCTCTTTTTTCTCATCTTCAGGTCTACAAAAGAAAAAAAATGTAATGGCAAAAGAATAAAAATTAAAAAATTTTAAGAAACATTTAATTTTTTTTACAAGTCTAAAGTTAAAACTGAAGAAAAAAATTACCACATAATTAAAACATCTTGAGAATGGTTGTACTTTAAAGACGTATTTTTCAATTAAATGATTCGATCAGTGACAGCTTACAGTCGTCTAATGTATTTCAATATACGTGAATAAGATGTTAGTCTCAGTATATCAGTAGGACGACAAGGCAGCTCAGAGCGTGAAGTGCTGAACATATAAGAAAATCTTTTAGGACAATTGCTATGTAAGGAATTAAGAAACTCATGCATATACATGACAACACTATTAGCGAGGCGTCTTTTAAAGTACTAGTCAGTTGCCCTTCACACATGGAACTAAAAATCACAACTCTTTATACTCAGTCTTAAGTCAGACTTAGGCAGAGTGGATGCATAGTTCTTTTATATTAAGGCAAAGGGGAAATAAGCCTGTTGAGTATACCTGGTGAAGTGTTTGGTAAGTTATTATTGTAAAGAACTTAGGGTTAGACGGAGAACAGAATCGCAGATAAACAAGTAGGCTTTGGGAAGGATAGGGGGTGTGAATACCAAGTGTTTACGGTGATGCATATAAGTGAACAGTATTTTGACAAGGGAAAATAAATTTTAGTTGCAATTATGGATTTGAAAAATGTATATGATAGGGTGGACAGGGAAGCAATGCGGCAGATGTTGCAAGTGTATAAAATAGGTGGTAGGTTACTGAAAGCAGCTAATGGTTTAACCGAGGATAGTTAGGATACAGGGTATGAAGGAGAGAGGGAGATTATTTCCCGGTAAAAGTAGGCCTTTGATAGGGATATGTGATGTCACCACAGTTAACATATTTATAGATGAGGTTGTAAGAGAGGTGATTACTGGGGTGTTGAGAAGAGGTGTGGGATTGCAAGATAAAGAATTTAATTGAAAGTGGAAGGTGTCACAGTTGCTTTTTGCTGACAACACTGTGCTTTTGGGAGATTCTGAAGAGAAGTTGTAAAGGTTGATGGATGAATTTGGGAAGGAATGTAATAGAAGGAAATTAAAAGTTAACTTAAGAAAAAATATAAAGATGAGGGAAACAAAAAATTTATTAAATTGAAATAGGATATCAGACTGGAGGGAGGAAGTATGGATGGGTCTATGAAAGACAAGATAAACCGAAGAACTGAGGAGGGTAAAAAATGTGAGTGGTGCAATGATGCTTCTGTGGAGACAATGTCATCCATGGAGGTAAAAAGGAGAATATATAGAAGCATGGGTGTGAAGCAAGGGTGTGAAGCATGGGTGCGAAGCATGGGCGTGAAGCATGGGTTGTGAATGTTGCAGCAAGGAGGAGGCTGGAGGCAGTGGAGATGTGTTTGAGGGCAATGAGTTGTGTGAATATTTTGCACAGAATCCGTAACTTAGAGATTAGAAGGTGCAGGAATATTAAATAGGCTGAAGAGGGTTTGTTGAGGTGGTTTGCATACTTAGACAGGATGGAGCAAAATAAGATGACCTGGAGAGTGTATAAATCTGTAGTAGAAGGAAGGAGGGGAGAGAGGTCGTCCTAGGAAAGGTTGAAGGGATGGGGTAAAGACGGTTTGTGTGCGATGGGGCTTAGACATCCAGCAAGCATGTGTGAGCGTTTTGGATAGGAGTAAGTGGAGGTAAGTGGCTTTTATGACATGTACTGTTGGAGTGTGAGCAAGATATCATTTATAAAGGGATTCAAGGATACCGATCAGCAGGACTTGAATCATATAGGTGAGAAGTACAGTGCCTGCACTATGAAGGAGGGGTGGGGATATTTGCAGTTTTGAACTATAGTATCGGCGCCCCTCTAGCAAGACAGTGATTGAACGAGTGATGGTAAAAGGGTTTCTTCTTTTTCGGGTCACCCTACCTCAGTGGGTTGACGGCCGGTTCGTTAAATATTCTACAGCGAGAAGGAGGATGGAAGCAGTGGATTTGTCGTGTCTACGGACAATGTGTCGCAAAATGTTATGCGGAGAATTCGTTGTGTGGAAATTAGGAGGAGGCGTGGAGTTACTAAAAGTATTATTCAGAGGACTGTGGAGAGGTTGAGGTAGTTTGGTCGTTTAGAGAGGATGGAGCAAAATAGGATGACTTGGAGAGTGTATAAATTTGTAGTGGAGGGAATTAGGGGTAGGGGTCGTCCTAGGAAAGAATGGAGGGAGTAAAAGAGGTTTTGTGTACAAGGGGCTTGGAGAAATATTAGGCATGTGTTAGCATGTTAGATAGGAATGAGTGGAGACGAATGATTTTAGAATCTGACGAGGTGTTGGAGTGAGAGCAGGGTAATATTCTGTTAAGGGATTCAGGGAAACCGGTTACAATGACTTGAGTCCTGGAGGTGGAAAGTAAAATGCCTGCACTTTAAATGAGAGGGTTGGGATATTTATAGTGACATCTAAACTGGCGTATCTGCGCGCCTCTACAAAGACAGTGTTGGTGTGAATGATGGTGAAAGTGTTTTTGTTTTTATGGTCACCTTGCCTCGGTGGGAGACGGTTAGCGTATTAAATGAAAGATAATGGTTCTAATTTACAGGACTTGGAGAAGTAAATTAATTTTGTATGACCACGCTTGTAGATAACAGAAAAATCTTTTGCTTAGGTTAATATTTACAAATGCTTATATATATATATATATCTGTATGTAGACTTAGTAAACTGAGAGTATTGGAAAGATAAATGAAATATTGAAAGTGTCAAAGAATCAGAGAGAGAGAGAGAGAGAGAGAGAGAGAGAGAGAGAGAGAGAGAGAGAGAGAGAGAGAGAGAGAGAGAGAGAGAGAGAGAGAGAGAGTATAGACTTCTGCACAATAAGACGGGCAACAAGCAGTAACTTCAATCTCGCTGTATCCTTCTCCAGAACATCGCTACATCTGAGAACATTTATTCCCAGGATGATCTGAGTCTGGGACATCTTCGTACAGCATAATGATATCAACGACATGCAGTCAGTTGATGAAATGAAATTGCTGGCCCGTAGGTGGCTCCAACTTCATCCTGTTCCCTGTGTCTCCTAATAAAAATGCTTTTAAATGAGCTGATGTAGGTAACAGCTCTTAGCTTGTAAATAAAGTTAGGAATCTTTAACCTAACCTTGTAAAACCCTGTGGAAAAAAATAAAGAAAAGGCAATACAACACTGATAAAATCGTAGACCACTTTATGATTTACCTGTGACAAGCCTGTCATCGATTCCCAGAGTTTTTCTGCCCTTGCAGCCTGAGCCACACTTCCTGGCTGATTGCTTGATAAACCAGGCTCTTGGTGTGAGCGTCTCACAGGCCTATATGACCGTCACAAACTGACTGAACTACGGGAGAACTAAAGAAGACATGAACACAACTTACGAAATACTCAGACGACTTGATGCAGGCAAATTGTATTTGCTTGCTCTTACCAATATTTTGTTGGAGGGGTTAAATTATTAGGCTATTTACTGTGTGTACTCACCTATATGTAGTCAACTATGTGGTTGTAGGGGTCAAATCTCAGTTCCTGACCCTGCCTCTTCGCTGGGTGCTGTTAGGTGTGTGTGTGTGTGTGTACTCATCTAGTTGTACTCACCTAGTTGAGGTTGCAGGGGTCGATTCCAAGCTCCTGGCCCCGCCTCTTCACTGGTCGCTACTAGGTCACTCCCCCTGAACCGTGAACTTTATCATACCTCTGCTTAAAGAGCAGTGTGTGTGTGTGTGTGTGTGTGTGTGTGTGTGTGTGTGTGTGTGTGTGTGTGTGTGTGTGTGTGTGTGTGTGTGTGTGTGTGTGTGTGTGTGAACGTCATTAATAAACCTACCACCAGCGCTCATCTGGTAACCTGTTACTAGCACTCACTTGGTGACCAGCCCTTGGTGGATGACCTGTCACTAGCACTCACTTGGTGACCAGCCCTTGGTGGGTGACCTGTCACTAGCACTCACTTGGTGACCAGCCCTTGGTGGGTGACCTGTCACTAGCACTCACTTGGTGACCAGCCCTTGGTAGGCGACCTGTCACTAGCACTCACTTGGTGACCAGCCCTTGGTGGGTGACCTGTCACTAGCACTTACTTGGTAACCAGCCCTTGGTGGGTAACCTGTCACCAGCACTCACCTGGTGATTTTTCACTGGCACTCACCTGGTGGCCTGTCACCAGCACTCACTTGGTGACCTGTCACCAGCACTGATCTGGTGACCTGCAACCAGCACTCACCTGGTGACCTGTCACCAGCACTTACCTGGTGACTTATCACCAGCAATACTCTGGTTACCTGTCACCAACACTTACCTGGTGATCTGTCACCAGCACTCACTCAGCGACCTGCCACCAGCACTCACTTGGTGACCAGCCCTTGGTAAGTGACCTGTCACTAGAACTCACTTGGTGACCAGCCCTTAGTGGGTGACCTGTCACCAGCCCTTAGTGGGTGACCTGTCACCAGCACTGATCTGGTGACCTGTCACCAGCACTCACCTGGTGACCTGTCACCAGCACTCACTTGGTGACCTGTCACCAGCACTCACTTGGTGACCTGTCACCAGCACTCACTTGGTGACCTATCACCAGCACTGCTCTGGTTACCTGTCACCAGCACTTACCTGGTGATCTGCCACCAGCGCTCATCTGGTAACATGCCACCAGCACTCACTTGGTGACCAGCCCTTGGTAGGCGACCTGTCACCAGCACTCACCTGGTGACTTATCATCAGCACTACTCTGGTTAGCTGATCCTGCACTTACCTGGTGATCTGTCACCAGCACTCACTCAGCGACCTGCCACCAGCACTCACTTGGTGACCAGCCCTTGGTAAGTGACCTGTCTCTAGAACTCACTTGGTGACCAGCCCTTGATGGGTGACCTGTCACCAGCAATAACCTGGTGACCTGTCACCCACTGGTCACTGATCTGGTGACCCGCAACCAGCACTTACCTGGTGACCTGCCCTTGGTGGGTGACCTGTCACCGGCCGGCTTTTCTTTCAAAAGAACATAATAAGAGCAAGATGACGATAGCCAGGAGGATGACGGAGTGGGTAATGAGAACATAGAAAAAAAGAAACAATGCCAATGATGACACTTCAAATCGCACGTGCTTCCTCTTTTGGTATACTGCTCAGTGTTGACGGCCCCATCCAGGGCAGGAAAAATATCAGAGCTGCCACAAACACAGAGATCATTTATGGCCCGCATTAAGCCTATAAAGCATTTAAATTTCTACTGGAAATGACTTCAAGTCTTGGATATGTACTCACTGGATTGGAGGAGAGGGAGATACATGATAATGTATACCTGGAAAGTACTTGAGGACCTTATCCCAAATCTGCACACTGCCATAACAACATACTGGAGCAAGAGATGTGAGAGGAAGTGGAAAATAATCCCATTGAAAAGCAAGGGTACAGCGGGCACAATAAGGGAACACTGTATCAACGTCCGTGACCCCAGACTATTCAACATCTTACCAGAAAATATTAGAAACACTGCTGGGGAAAGTATAGAAGTCTTCAGGATGAAACTGGACAAGTATCTTCACCAGGCGCCAGATCAACCAGGCTGTGACGGATATGTGGGGCAGCGGGCCACCAGCGGCAACAGCCTGGTTGATCAGGCAAACACCAGAGAACCTGGCCCATGGCCGTGCTCCGAGAGTAGAAAAACTCTAGGAACTCGTCAAAGGTAAGGTACCAAAGGTAAAGTCAGTGGGTCATTGAAGATTGTCTGTCTTATTTCCATTGTAGTCCATTAATCTTGTCCCCCAGGATGCGACCCACACCTGTCAACTAACACCCTAGGTACCTACTTATTGCTAGGGGAACAGAGACAGCAAGTTTAAGGAAACATGCCCTACATTTCCACCAGTGCCGGGGATTGAACCACGGACACTCAGTGAGATGAGTGCGCTATCAACCAAGCCACGGGGCGTAATAGACTGGCACGACGATTAAACAAAGATGCCTTACTAACATCTATTACTGTCCTCTACGTGGAATGATCGTGAAGGTTATGAGAAGAGACAAAATAGTGGAGACAATGGGCATCGCACCAATCTTACAAATATGGGATGCTGGACTCTGCTCTGGGGAAGAACGACAAGTCCCGGGACACAACCACAACCCATGATGATGAATGGGATTAAGTTTACAAAGAGTAATGGGGAGGTTGAAGAATATAGGGGATTACCTTATTATAGATGAGATTAGGGCGGAATGAAGGTAAAGAAAGGTTACGAGACTCCCAAGAAAGGCGGGATGCAGTTTTAAGCAGGTTCAGGAGGCCATGACCGGCAGCTTTCAGGAAGCTTATATGAGGTTACCGGGACAGTCGACGCTCAAACAGATGACGTCGTCATGAGCGACCTGGTGAGTAATGTGTAATAACAGGCAGCAGAGTCTTGTAGTTATTGACGCTAGAACACTTGAGGCTACGAGTCACCTCTGTTCATAGCCTCTGATGTTGTAAAACCGCTGGCATTTACATTCTTTATAAATATTCCAAAAATCAAAGCTAATGTAATAATAAAATACTATACTAAAAGTTAAGTATCATCCAAGCAAATTCGTGATGCAATTACCCCAAAATAAATAAATTACAGTATCCAATGAAACAGTTGATAATTCTGGGTTTTGTTAGCACACACATAGCCATTTGCAATGCTCATTATCTTGACCATAACCAACCTTGCAAACTACTGATTCCTGGTCACCAGTGTGACTTATAGATGAACTCTGTCATTATAATACTTGATGATTAAGGCACATTTGCAATAGTTGAGTATCTTTATTGTTGAAAGGTTTCGCTTACACAATAGGTTTCTTCAGTCAAATAGAGGCAGCAGGTGTAGTAATGAAATGAAGATGATGCAATCAGTCCATCAATAATATAGACATGAGGTGGTTAGACCCTCAGCTTGGAGAAAATTTCAACTCCATGGAGCTATACTTTTCTCTACAAGTTGTGTTCTAAGCACCACTCTTTTTCTGCTTGTTCTTTATGACCTTGTTTTTATTCTTCCGTCCGATGTTGGGTCGTTACTTTATATCCACGATTTTGTTATAGAATATGCAAGTGCTGACTGTCACCCAGTAGCAGTCTCTCTTCAGAATGTTATTGACCGTATTTGCCACTAAGTTACCTCTCATGGGTTTAATTTTGTTATTAAAACACATCGGTGGCCCGGTGGCCTGGTGGCTAAAGCTCCCGCTTCACACACGGAGGGCCCGGGTTCGATTCCCGGCGGGTGGAAACATTTCGACACGTTTCCTTACACCTGTTGTCCTGTTCACCTAGCAGCAAATAGGTACCTGGGTGTTAGTCGACTGGTGTGGGTCGCATCCTGGGGGACAAGATTAAGGACCCCAATGGAAATAAGTTAGACAGTCCTCTATGACGCACTGACTTTCTTGGGTTATCCTGGGTGGCTAACCCTTCGGGGTTAAAAATCCGAACGAAATCTTATCAGATTACTTTTACAATACGCTCTGTTGTGCCTAATACACATGTTTGGTTCCCATATTCTTGTATGAGATACAGTCAAGTTTCTCGGTTTTCTGTTTGATCGCTGAATGTTTTGGAAACCTTCCATAACTTTCCTGGAAGCAGCTTACCATAGCCGGCTGAACCTCCTTAAAATCCTTTCCCATCTTTCTTGTGGGGCTGATAGATGTACTCTTCTTCGTCTTCATTCCGCCCCAATCTTATCTAAATTGGACTACAGTGACGAACTTCATTCTGCGGCTTCTCCCACAACTCTTTCTAAACTTGATTCCAGTCACCATCAAGGGTTGCATTTGTGTCTTGGAGATTCTCGTTCCTCCCCAGCTGAGAGCCTGTATGAAGTGTTGAATGTTCCATCTTTGCAAGATCGGCGTGATGTCCATTGTCTCCAGTATTTTGTGCTCTCTCATAACCTTCACGGCCCTTCTACATACAGGACGGTAACAGATGCTAATAATACTCCTCTGTTTGGCCGCCGTCACTATTTACTACGCCCTTTGTCTCTCCGTGTTCACTCTCCATCGGCTTTCCTTAATTTACCTCCTCCGTATGTCCGTCCATCATCTTACTTTTCTCTCCTTCCTTGGGAAGTTCCTACAGTTTGTGTCTGCTCTTCCCTGCTTCCATGTGCGAAAGTTCAGTTTCCTGCTATGGGGTGAGACTAGCTCTTTCTTAACCACTTCCATTCTCACTCTCAAGCCACAACAGTCTACACTGATAATTCGAAGTCCTTTGAAGGTGACTGGCATGCAAATCCGGATTAAGATTTTGTAGACCCCCTAGGCCTACAAAATCTTATCACTGTTAGGCCCTCAGTGATATTTTCGAAAGGGGAAAAAATAATCACATCACTCAACAGTTCTTCATATAAGTGATGTAATAACATACTATACGTATAAACTGACAGCAGTAACTGTGAACACTTTTCACTGAATCTCTGGAGGCCCCCCAGCTGGCTGAGGTCCCTCAGCTGCAGCCCCTATCCATGCCATAATCCGGCTCTGTGGGCATGCAGCAGGTTAGAGAAATACTATGAATGCAAGTTACAGAATATGTACAAGTGATAAAGAACAAAAAGGTACAATACAGTGATTGGTACAATACAATATCCTGGCTCCCTCAAACTTTTCTGTTAGTGTGACTTGTAAATAGCCCAAGTCGGAGCAAAACGTCGTCGTAAGCTTCTCTCTCCCATGCGCGTGTTATTTGTGTACAAAACCGCATCTAATCATTCTAACTAATCTAGTGCTATTTTGAAATTATGTTCACTGGATGGTTATTCCTCCAACAATTTGGTTCTGTGTAGAATTTTATAGCAGCAGAAGATCTAAATATTCCTCGTTGTATCTTTATACAATTGTATATCTGAGAATGTTCTCGTAATATTCTGAATATTATTGATAAATTAGACACATGTGCAACACTTGGGTATCTTTATCGAGGAAACATTTCGCCACACAGTGGCTTCACCAGTCCATACAAAGAAGAATGGTGAAGAACAAGAGGAGCAAAGGTAATCAGTCCCTCAACCTTGAGTCGATGTAATCAGTCCATCAATCTTGAAAATAATACAGCATATGTGCGAAGACGTAGCTTATGTACTGTAAACAGGTGAGGGGAAGCAGACGTAGGTGGTATCACACATATCATGGTATCACACATATCATGGCATAACACATATCATGGTATCACACATAACATGGTATCACACATATGAATATTCCTTAGTATTCTGAATATTCCCTATCACAAAAATCCTAAATATTCCTTAACATCCTGATTATTCGAGATCACAAAATATATTAAATATTTCTTAGTATCATCGATATTTCTTATCACCAAATATTTTGAATATTCCCAATAGAAAATATCATGAATATTCCTATCATAAACTTATCTTCCCCGCTCCATACAGTAGCTTTGAATACCTGAATGTTTCCAATGTTATACTTTTGTTAATGCGAAGTTCTACACAAAACCAAATTGTTTGTAGAATAGCCATCCAATGAACACGATTTCATAAAGGCACTAGAATAGTTGATAGTGATTAGAAGCTGTTTTGAGCTGATTATTACTTGTTTATATTCTGACACTTGCTGCCTGGAAACCTTGGAAGGTTCCTATATTTCAGGTAAGGAGACATGATGTGCGTGTCTGGAGCTGATCTCTCTCTCTCTCTCTCTGGTTCCACAGGATATGCGTTGGACGCCCCTCTTTACCCCTGAGAGAATCTTTCTCACCTTACCTGCTGCAAGTCTTGCAACACTGCATAGTTCCTGACGATGCACGAAAGTCTGAAAGGCCTTGAGCTGGTGTTTTTCATTTCCATGTGGCCATGTGGCTTGTTTTGTACACACGCAGGCTGTTTGTTGGTGGGTTGCGTGAAGGACCTGTCTAGTTGGGCCAGCGGGCCTGCTGCAGTGTTCCCTTTCTTATGAGTAGCGCGTCAGGTGTTGCTTTGTTGTGGGATGTGATAGTGAGGTGTGGGCTAGACTCTTTATATGCCTTCCTTTGATGCATTACTTTCATTGTTCGTTGATAATGTGAGTAGTCACGAAAGCTCTTGGAATTTCTCTATTCTTTCACAGGTGTTGTTTTGCATATTCTGAAGTCACCTGTTTACTGTGATCTTATTGTGTATATATACACACACATATATATATATATATATATATATATATATATATATATATATATATATATATATATATATATATATATATATATATATATATTTATGTATTTATTGTAACCAGGAATGAGTGATATTGAATCAATAACAACATTGCGACTAACCGAAGATTCGAAACCATGGTGAGCAAAAATTATATATGACGCTCTAACCCACAGGACCATGTAATCCTATAAGAATCAAGCACCCAGCAGAGCTGGGTGTTTTACCTTGATCCGAGGACATACGGTGGTGTGAGTGCCTCTGAGCTAATTTCATTCTAATCTCAGTTTGGTGTAATAGCCTTCACGAGTAGTATATATAATTATGTCCACGAACAAGTGGTAATGAATCAATAACAACACTCGTCTAATTTTCATCTTGTCGGTATTGTATAACATTTATGTACAACTTGTCAGACACTGCAACATTATGGAATACTGGGTCAGAGGACATCGCCACAACCTTCTTCACGGCTACTACTACAACTACCACCACCACCACCACTAACCCCTCCCTTGGGTATGACCTACTTACACTGGGGGAATCCTGCCTACCAGTGACTATGGCCGTGTCTGCTACCCGTCCCTTTCCACCTCACGACAGTATATAAGCACCAGCCTTCTTGCCTGTGCTCCAGAATCTTCAAGACTACGGTGCTCTTCACACCAACTCCAAGGCTGTGGGACTGATTACCTCATCTGTTGTATATAGATAGTTCTTCTGTCTTCCAATCGTTTCCTTGAATTTATATTCATAAAGCCACTGGATGGCGAAACGTCTACAATAAAGATACCCAGATGTTGCACATGTGTCTAATTTTTTGCTCTGTTTGTGTTCTTACTGATTGTAGGTCTGTGTTCTTGAGGACTGTAGGTCTGTTATTGCTTCTGCAGACTTTAGGTCTGAGTCTCTTCTTAGTGACTATTTCTACATTGAAGTCTTTCTCTTGTTCGGTCTTGATCCTTTTCCATGTGTTCACAACAGAGCTGATGGTGGCTGGGGAGCAATAAAATTTTTCACCATTTGTTTGATAGTTTTAAATATATTTTCCGTAACTACAAATAAGTAATTAATAACAAGTAATTACTTTGTCTTATCTAAATAAACAGTAATTACTTTGTCTTATCTAAATAAAAAGTAATTGCTTTGTCTTATCTATTTGCCTTCTGTTTATCACTGTTTACCTCTCATTCTTTCTCACTCTCTGACACTGTTTACCTCTCTCTCTCTCTCTCGCTCTCTGTCACTGTTTACCTCTCTCTCTCTCTCTCTCTCTCTCGCTCTCTGTCACTGTTTACCTCTCTCTCTCTCTCTCTCGCTCTCTGACACTGTTTACCTCTCTCTCTCTCTCTCTCTCTCACGTCTTGCGATCACTTCACAAAGCTCTAAGCAGATTGAGCAGAAATGTTCAAGCAGTGTGTAACTGGCAGCGCTACCCCACCAGCGAGCCACGCTCGCCATCTCACTGCCATTGTTGCTAAATTTGTAACCGTAGTCTTGCCTTTTTGTGTTGGCCTGTCGCGGTCCTCGGGATCCTGAGTGTTCGTTAGTGGCGTAGCGAAATAAACCCAGTAAGAAGCAGGAATAATGAGCGTTAATGTATTGTTGGAACTCTATAGGAATTATTTTTGGTTAAATACTAACAAAAATGTATTGTGGTTTGAATTTATGGTTACATTGTGCAGGGGAATGTTGCTTTTATTTGTGCGTAACGTGGAAATAAAATATACGTGCAATTGTTGGATTTGTTCGAAAACTTGACATGAAGCAGAAGGATCAAGAGTTTAAGTGTAGGAGTGAAGCATATAGTAGTAGGATCAAGTGGTGATGTGTGGGAGTGAAGCACTTACTAGTAGGATCAAGTGGTTATGTGTGGGAGTGAAGCACATACTAGTAGGATCAAGTGGTTATGTGTGGGAGTGAAGCACATACTAGTAGGATCAAGTGGTTATGTGTGGGAGTGAAGCACATAGTACTAGGATCAAGTGCTGATGTGTGGGAGTGAAGCATATAGCAGTAGGACCAAGTGGTGATGTGTGGGAGTGAAGCACATAGTACTAGGATCAAGTGGTGATGTGTGGGAGTGAAGCACATACTAGTAGGATCAAGTGGTTATGTGTGGGAGTGAAGCACATAGTACTAGGATCAAGTGCTGATGTGTGGGAGTGAAGCACATAGTACTAGGATCAAGTGCTGATGTGTGGGAGTGAAGCACATAGTACTAGGATCAAGTGCTGATGTGTGGGAGTGAAGCATATAGCAGTAGGACCAAGTGGTGATGTGTGGGAGTGAAGCACATAGTACTAGGATCAAGTGGTGATGTGTGGGAGTGAAGCACATACTAGTAGGATCAAGTGGTTATGTGTGGGAGTGAAGCACATAGTACTAGGATCAAGTGCTGATGTGTGGGAGTGAAGCATATAGCAGTAGGACCAAGTGGTGATGTGTGGGAGTGAAGTGGTGATGTGTGGGAGTGAAGCACATAGTACAAGTATGTGTGGGAGTGAAGCACATAGTAGTAGGATCAAGTGGTGATGTGTGGGAGTGAAGCACATAGTAGTAGGATCAAGTGGTGATGTGTGGGAGTGAAGCACATACTAGTAGGATCAAGTGGTTATGTGTGGGAGTGAAGCCCATAGTACTAGGATCAAGTGCTGATGTGTGGGAGTGAAGCATATAGCAGTAGGACCAAGTGGTGATGTGTGGGACTGAAGCACATACTAGTAGGATCAAGTGGTGATGTGTGGGAGTGAAGCATATAGCAGTAGGACCAAGTGGTGATGTGTGGGACTGAAGCACATACTAGTAGGATCAAGTGGTGATGTGTGGGAGTGAAGCACATAGTAGTAGGATCAAGTGGTGATGTGTGGGAGTGAAGCACATAGTAGTAGGATCAAGTGGTGATGTGTGGGAGTGAAGCACATAGTAGTAGGATCAAGTGGTGATGTGTGGGAGTGAAGCACATAGTAGTAGGATCAAGTGGTGATGTGTGGGAGTGAAGCACATAGTAGTAGGATCAAGTGGTGATGTGTGGGAGTGAAGCACATACTAGTAGGATCAAGTGGTTATGTGTGGGAGTGAAGCACATAGTACTAGGATCAAGTGCTGATGTGTGGGAGTGAAGCATATAGCAGTAGGACCAAGTGGTGATGTGTGGGACTGAAGCACATACTAGTAGGATCAAGTGGTGATGTGTGGGAGTGAAGCACATAGTAGTAGGATCAAGTGGTGATGTGTGGGAGTGAAGCACATACTAGTAGGATCAAGTGGTTATGTGTGGGAGTGAAGCACATAGTACTAGGATCAAGTGCTGATGTGTGGGAGTGAAGCACATAGTACTAGGATCAAGTGCTGATGTGTGGGAGTGAAGCACATAGTACTAGGATCAAGTGCTGATGTGTGGGAGTGAAGCATATAGCAGTAGGACCAAGTGGTGATGTGTGGGAGTGAAGCACATAGTACTAGGATCAAGTGGTGATGTGTGGGAGTGAAGCACATACTAGTAGGATCAAGTGGTTATGTGTGGGAGTGAAGCACATAGTACTAGGATCAAGTGCTGATGTGTGGGAGTGAAGCATATAGCAGTAGGACCAAGTGGTGATGTGTGGGAGTGAAGCACATAGTACTAGGATCAAGTGGTGATGGGTGGGAGTGAAGCACATACTAGTAGGATCAAGTGGTTATGTGTGGGAGTGAAGCACATAGTACTAGGATCAAGTGCTGATGTGTGGGAGTGAAGCACATAGTACTAGGATCAAGTGCTGATGTGTGGGAGTGAAGCACATAGTAGTAGGATCAAGTGGTGATGTGTGGGAGTGAAGCACATACTAGTAGGATCAAGTGGTGATGTGTGGGAGTGAAGCACATAGTAGTAGGATCAAGTGGTGATGTGTGGGAGTGAAGCACATAGTAGTAGGATCAAGTGGTGATGTGTGGGAGTGAAGCACATACTAGTAGGATCAAGTGGTTATGTGTGGGAGTGAAGCACATAGTACTAGGATCAAGTGCTGATGTGTGGGAGTGAAGCACATAGTACTAGGATCAAGTGCTGATGTGTGGGAGTGAAGCATATAGCAGTAGGACCAAGTGGTGATGTGTGGGAGTGAAGCACATAGTACTAGGATCAAGTGGTGATGTGTGGGAGTGAAGCACATACTAGTAGGATCAAGTGGTTATGTGTGGGAGTGAAGCACATAGTACTAGGATCAAGTGCTGATGTGTGGGAGTGAAGCATATAGCAGTAGGACCAAGTGGTGATGTGTGGGAGTGAAGCACATACTAGTAGGATCAAGTGGTTATGTGTGGGAGTGAAGCACATAGTACTAGGATCAAGTGGTGATGTGTGGGAGTGAAGTGAAGTGGTTATGTGTGGGAGTGAAGCACATAGTACTAGGATCAAGTGCTGATGTGTGGGAGTGAAGCATATAGCAGTAGGACCAAGTGGTGATGTGTGGGAGTGAAGCACATAGTACTAGGATCAAGGGCTGATGTGTGGGAGTGAAGCACATAGTACTAGGATCAAGTGCTGATGTGTGGGAGTGAAGCATATAGTAGCAGGATCAAGTGCTGATGTGTGGGAGTGAAGCACATACTAGCAGGATCAAGATGTTGTGTCGGGGAGTGAATATACAGTGGTGGTATCAAGTGGCTGTTTGGGGGAGTGAACATACAGTGGTATTATCAAGTATTTGTGTGTAGGAGTGAACATATAGTTGTGGTATCAAGTGGTTGTGTGGGGGAATGAACATATAGTGGTGGTATCAAGGGGCTGTGTGCGGGAGTGAACATACAGCGGTAGTTTCAAATTGTTGTGTGTGGTAGTGAACATACAGTGGTGGTATCAAGTGGTCGTATGTGGTAGTGAACATACAGTGGGGGTATCAAGTGGTCGTGTGTGGTAGTGAACATACAGTGGGGGTATCAAGTGGTCGTGTGTGGTAGTGAACATACAGTGGGGGTATCAAGTGGTCGTGTGTGGTAGTGAACATACAGTGGTGGTATCAAGTGGTCGTATGTGGTAGTGAACATACAGTGGGGGTATCAAGTGGTCGTATGTGGTAGTGAACATACAGTGGGGGTATCAAGTGGTCGTGTGTGGTAGTGAACATACAGTGGGGGTATCAAGTGGTCGTGTGTGGTAGTGAACATACAGTGGGGTGTATCAAGTGGTCGTGTGTGGTAGTGAACATACAGTGGGGTGTATCAAGTGGTCGTGTGTGGTAGTGAACATACAGTGGGGGTATCAAGTGGTCGTGTGTGGTAGTGAACGTACAATAGGGGTATCAAGTGGTCGTGTGTGGTAGTGAACATACAGTGGGGGTATCAAGTGGTCGTGTGTGGTAGTGAACATACAGTGGGGGTATCAAATGGTTGTGTGTGGTAGTGAACATACAGTAGGGGTATCAAGTGGTCGTGTAGGGAAGTGAATATACAGTGGGGGTATCAAGTGGTCGTGTGGGGAAGTGAACATACAGTGGGGGTATCAAGTGGTCGTGTGGGGAAGTGAACATACAGTGGTGGCATCAAGTGGTCGTGTGTGGTAGTGAACATACAGTGGGGGTATCAAGTGGTCGTGTGGGGAAGAACATACAGTGGGGGTATCAAGTGGTCGTGTGGGGAAGTGAACATAGAGTGGGAGTATCAAGTGGTCGTGTGGGGAAGTGAACATACAGTGGTGGTATCAAGTGGTCGTGTGTGGTAGTGAACATACAGTGAGGTATCAAGTGGTCGTATGTGGTAGTGAACATACAGTGGGGGTACCAAGTGGTCGTGTGTGGTAGTGAACATACAGTGGGGTGTATCAAGTGGTCGTGTGTGGTAGTGAACATACAGTGGGGGTATCAAGTGGTCGTGTGTGGTAGTGAACATACAGTAGGGATATCAAGTGGTCGTCTGTGGTAGTGAACATGCAGTGGGAGTATCAAGTGGTCGTGTGTGGTAGTGAACATACAGTGGGGGTATCAAGTGGTTGTGTGTGGTAGTGAACATACAGTGGGGGTATCAAGTGGTCGTCTGTGGTAGTGAACATAAAGAGGGGGTATCAAGTGGTCGTGTGGGGAAGTGAACATACAGTGGGGCAATCAAGTGGTCGTGTGTGGTAGTGAACATACAGTGGGGGTATCAAGTGGTTGTGTGTGGTAGTGAACATACAGTGTTGGTATCAAGTGGTCGTGTGTGGAAGTGAACATACAGTGGGGGTATCAAGTGGTCAGGTGGGGAAGTGAACATACAGTGGGGGTATCAAGTGGTCGTGTGGGGAAGAACATACAGTGGTGGTATCAAGTGGTCGTGTGTGGTAGTGAACATACAGTGGGGGTATCAAGTGGTCGTCTCTGGTAGTGAACATACAGTGGGAGTATCAAGTGGTTGTGTGTGGTAGTGAACATACAGTGGTGGTATCAAGTGGTTGTGTGTGGTAGTGAACATACAGTGGGATTATCATGTGGTCGTCTGTGGTAGTGAACATACAGTGGGAGTATCAAGTGGTTGTGTGTGGTAGTGAACATACAGTGGGAGTATCAAGTGGTCGTGTGTCGAAGTGAACATACAGTGGGAGTATCAAGTGGTCGTTTGGGGAAGTGAACATACAGTGGGGGTATCAAGTGGTCGTGTGGGGAAGTGAACATACAGTGGTGGTATCAAGTGGTCGTGTGGGGAAGTGAACATACAGTTGGGGTATCAAGTTGTCGTGTGGGGAAGTGAACATACAGTGGGGGTTTCAAGTGGTCGTGTGGGAAAGTGAACATACAGCGGTGGTATCAAGTGGTCGTGTGGGGAAGTGAACATCCAGTGGGGTATCAAGTGGTCGTTTGGGGAAGAACATACAGTGGGGGTATCAAGTGGTCGTGTGGGGAAGCGAACATACAGTGGTGGTATCAAGTGGTAGTGTGGGGAAGAACATACAGTGGAGGTGTCAAGTGGTAGTGTGGGGAAGTGAACATACAGTGGGGGTATCAAGTCGTCGTGTGGGGAAGAACATACAGTGGGGGTATCAAGTGGTCGTTTGTGGTAGTGAACATACAGTGGGGGTATCAAGTGGTCGTGCGGGGAAGAACATACAGTGGGGGTATCAAGTGGTCGTGTGGGGAAGAACATACAGTGGGGGTATCAAGTGGTCGTGTGGGGAAGAACATACAGTGGTGGTCTCAAGTGGTCGTGTGTGGTAGTGAACATACAGTGGTGGTATCAAGTGGTCGTGTGGGGAAGTGAACATACAGTGGTGGTATCAAGTGGTCGTGTTGGGAAGAACATAGAGTTGTGGTATCAAGTGGTCGTCTGGGGTAGTGGACATACAGTGGGGATATCAAGTGGTCGTGAGTGGTAGTGAACATACAGTGGCGGTATCAAGTGGTCGTGTGCGGTAGTGAACATACAGTGGGGGTATCAAGTGGTCGTGTGTGGTAGTGAACATACAGTGGGAGTATCAAGTGGTCGTGTGTGGTAGTGAATATACAGTGGGAGTATCAAGTGGTCATGTGTGGTAGTGATCATACAGTGGGAGTATCAAGTGGTCGTGTGTGGTAGTGAACATACAGTGGGGGTATCAAGTGGTCGTGTGTGGTAGTGAACATACAGTGGTGGTATCAAGTGGTCGTGTGTGGTAGTGAACATACAGTGGGAGTATCAAGTGGTCGTGTGTGGTAGTGAACATACAGTGGGAGTATCAAGTGGTCGTGTGTGGTAGTGAACATACAGTGGGAGTATCAAGTGGTCGTGTGTGGTAGTGAACATACAGTAGGGGTATCAAGTGGTCGTGTGTGGTAGTGAACATACAGTGGGAGTATCAAGTGGTCGTGTGTGGTAGTGAACATACAGTGGGAGTATCAAGTGGTCGTGTGTGGTAGTGAACATACAGTGGGAGTATCAAGTGGACGTGTGTGGTAGTGAACATACAGTCGGAGTATTAAGTGGTCGTGTGTGGTAGTGAACATACAGTGGGAGTATCAAGTGGCCGTGTGTGGTAGTGAACATACAGTAGGGGTATCAAGTGGTCGTGTGTGGTAGTGAACATAGAGTGGGAGTATCAAGTGGTCGTGTGTGGTAGTGAACATACAGTGGGAGTATCAAGTGGTCGTGTGTGGTAGTGAAGATACAGTAGGGGTATCAAGTGGTCGTGTGTGGTAGTGAACATACAATGGGAGTATCAAGTGGTCGTGTGTGGTAGTGAACATACAGTGGGAGTATCAAGTGGTCGTGTGTTTTAGTAAACATACAGTAGGGGTATCAAGTGGTCGTGTGTGTTAGTGAACATACAGTGGGAGTATCAAGTGGTCGTGTGTGGTAGTGAACATACAGTGGGAGTATCAAGTGGACGTGTGTAGTTGTGAACATACAGTGGGAGTATCAAGTGGACGTGTGTGGTAGTGAACATACAGTGGGAGTATCAAGTGGTCGTGTGTGGTAGCGAACATACAGTGGGAGTATCAAGTGGCCGTGTGTGGTAGTGAACATACAGTGGGAGTATCAAGTGGACGTGTGTGGTAGCGAACATACAGTGGGAGTATGAAGTGGCCGTGTGTGGTAGTGAACATACAATGGGAGTATCAAGTGGTCGTGTGTGGTAGTGAACATACAGTGGGAGTATCAAGTGGTCGTGTGTGGTAGTGAACATACAGTGGAAGTATCAAGTGGTCGTGTGTGGTAGTGAACATACAGTGGGAGTATCAAGTGGACGTGTGTGGTAGTGAACATACAGTGGGAGTATCAAGTGGTCGTGTGTGGTAGCGAACATACAGTGGGAGTATCAAGTGGTCGTGTGTGGTAGTGAAGATACAGTAGGGGTATCAAGTGGTCGTGTGTGGTAGTGAACATACAGTGGGAGTATCAAGTGGTCGTGTGTGGTAGTGAACATACAGTGTGAGTATCAAGTGGTCGTGTGTGGTAGTGAACATACAGTGGGAGTATCAAGTGGACGTGTGTGGTAGTGAACATACAGTGGAGTATCAAGTGGTCGTGTGTGGTAGTGAACATACAGTGGGAGTATCAAGTGGCCGTGTGTGGTAGTGAATATACAGTAGGGGTATCAAGTGGTCGTGTGTGGTAGTGAATATACAGTGGGAGTATCAAGTGGTCGTGTGTGGTAGTGAACATACAGTGGGAGTATCAAGTGGACGTATGTGGTAGTGAATATACAGCGGGAGTATCAAGTGGTCGTGTGTGGTAGTGAACATACAGTAGGGGTATCAAGTGGTCGTGTGTGGTAGTGAACATACAGTGGGAGTATCAAGTGGTCGTGTGTGGTAGTGAACATACAGTGGGAGTATCAAGTGGTCGTGTGTGGTAGTGAACATACTGTAGGGGTATCAAGTGGTCGTGTGTGGTAGTGAACATACAGTGGGAGTATCGAGTGGACGTGTGTGGTAGTGAACATGCAGTGGGAGTATCAAGTGGACGTGTGTGGTAGTGAACATACAGTGGGAGTATCAAGTGGTCGTGTGTGGTAGTGAACATACAGTGGGAGTATCAAGTGGACGTGTGTGGTAGTGAACATACAGTGGGAGTATCAAGTGGACGTGTGTGGTAGTGAACATACAGTGGGAGTATCAAATGGTCGTGTGTGGTAGTGAACATACAGTGGGAGTATCAAGTGGACGTGTGTGGTAGTGAACATACAGTGGGAGTATCAAGTGGTCGTGTGTGGTAGTGAACATACAGTGGGAGTATCAAGTGGTCGTGTGTGGTAGTGAACATACAGTGGGAGTATCAAGTGGACGTGTGTGGTAGTGAACATACAGTGAGAGTATCAAGTGGACGTGTGTGGTAGTGAACATACAGTGGGAGTATCAAGTGGACGTGTGAGGTAGTGAACATACAGTGGGAGTATCAAGTGGTCGTGTGTGGTAGTGAACATACAGTGGGAGTATCAAGTGGTCGTGTGTGGTAGTGAACATACAGTGGGAGTATCAAGTGGACGTGTGTGGTAGTGAACATACAGTGGGAGTATCAAGTGGACGTGTGTGGTAGTGAACATACAGTGGGAGTATCAAATGGTCGTGTGTGGTAGTGAGCATACAGTGGGAGTATCAAGTGGACGTGTGTGGTAGTGAACATATAGTGGGAGTATCAAGTGGTCGTATGTGGTAGTGAACATACAGTGGGAGTATCAAGTGGTCGTGTGTGGTAGTGAACATACAGTGGGAGTATCAAGTGGACGTGTGTTTTAGTGAACATACAGTGGGAGTATCAAGTGGCCGTGTATGGTAGTGAACATACAGTGGGAGTATCAAGTGGACGTGTGTGGTAGTGAACATACAGTGGGAGTATCAAGTGGTCGTGTGTGGTAGTGAACATACAGTGGGAGTATCAAGTGGACGTGTGTGGTAGTGAACATACAGTGGGAGTATCAAGTGGACGTGTGTGGTAGTGAACATACAGTGGGAGTATCAAGTGGACGTGTGTGGTAGTGAACATACAGTGGGAGTATCAAGTGGACGTGTGTGGTAGTGAACATACAGTGGGAGTATCAAATGGCCGTGTGTGGTAGTGAACATACAGTGGGAGTATCAAGTGGCCGTGTATGGTAGTGAACATACAGTGGGAGTATCAAGTGGACGTGTGTGGTAGTGAACATACAGTGGGAGTATCAAGTGGTCGTGTGTGGTAGTGAACATTCAGTGGGAGTATCAAGTGGTCGTGTGTGGTAGTGAACATTCAGTGGGAGTATCAAGCGGCCGTGTGTGTGAGTCAGTGTCACGCAGCCACCGCCGTATAACAGGGCAAAACAATATTATTTTCTCCCTTCACTCGGTAATGGTTTCTTGATACTTTAGGATCAGCAGAAACTATTTATGTTGCTAATTTTTTGCTGCTTTTTTTTTGTTTCTAATATTGTAGTTGTTAGTAGTTACTTCTGTTTTTGCCGCTCCTGTTGCTGAAGAAGTAATTCCTAAAATCCGAATGAATCATTTCCGTGAATGGCTAATCTCTCCTATTACGAATCCACTCCATTCAAACAGTTTATTACTGTCTTTCATATCTAATGCTCTAAGAATCTTGTATATGTTGATCAAATCCCACCCTGGCCCTCCACGTCTCTAATGCAGTAATAACAACAATAATAACAATATAAAAATAATAATATCTTTCTTTCTACAAGTACATGTACAAGGTATACAAGCCTAGCTGACATCAATGCCACTACTATATAGAAAGCCGATAGTTATGCAGAGCATTTCAGACAAATTAAGTAAGTTTTATTCCAGGATGCGACCCATATCAGTCGACTAACACTTAGGTACCATTTTATACTGATGGGTGAATATGGACAGCAGGTGTCTCATGAAAACACGTCCTAATGTTATGCAGCCGTACCGGAGATTCGAACTCCAGACGTCAGTGTGTGAGGTGAGTGCGCTAGCGATCGAGCTAAGGGACACCAAATAAATTCTGCACGTAGGCCATCCTGTGTGATGATATTTGACAGGAAAACAATGCTAGCTTTTGTTCTCACCGTGCAGCTTTCATAAACTATAGCATAAAAAACACATCACTGACGTATACAATTTTGCTAAATTAAAAGCAAAATTATATATATATATATATATATATATATATATATATATATATATATATATATATATATATATATATATATATATATATATATATATATATATTTATATATATATATATATAAATATATTCCTCTATAATTTTTACAATCTCTTTTGTCCCCTTTCCCTTTATATAAAGGGACTATACATGCTCTTCGCCAATCCCTAGGTACCTTCCCCTCTTTCATACATTTATTAAACAGAAGTACCAACCACTCCAACACTATATCCCCCCCTGCTTTTAACATTTCTGTCATGATCCCATCAGTTCCAGCTGCTTTATCCCCTTTCATTCTACGTAATGCCTCGCGTACCTCCCCCACACTTACATTCTGCTCTTCTTCACTCCTAAAAGATGGTATACCTCCCTGACCAGTGCATGAAATTACCGCCTCCCTTTCTTCCTCAACATATAAAAGTTCCTCAAAATATTCTCGCCATCTACCTAATACCTCCCTCTCCCCATCTACTAACTCCCCTACTCTGTTTTTAACTGACAAATCCATACTTTCCCTAGGCTTTCTTAACTTGTTTAACTCAATCCAAAAAATTTTCTTATTTTCATTAAAATTTCTTGACAGTGCCTCTCCCACTCTATCATCTGCTCTCCTTTTGCACTCTCTCACCACTCTCGTCACCTTTCTTTTACTCTCCATATACTGTGCTCTTCTTATAACACTTCTGCTTTGTAAAAACCTCTCATAAGCTAACTTTTTCTCTTTTATCACACCCTTTACTTCATCATTCCACCAATCACTCCTCTTTCCTCCTGCCCCCACCCTCCTATAACCACAAACTTCTGCCCCACATTCTAATACTGCATTTTTAAAACTATTCCAACCCTCTTCAACCCCCCCACTACTCATCTTTGCACTAGCCCACCTTTCTGCCAATAGTCGCTTATATCTCGCCCGAACTTCCTCCTCCCTTAGAGGGTTTTGAAGAGGAAATTTTACTAGTAATTCAGTGGTGATTGCTAAAGCAGATACTAAGTGTACTAGGGACTGGAAAAGAGAAATAAATATTGTTGTATATGAGTAAAAGAGCGAAGAGTGAAAATGGCAGGCATTAGAGGGGTACAGGCTGCCATAATTATATTTATATTTCTTCTTCAATTCCATGAAGAAAGAAATCAGTCATGGGGGTTGGAAAAGGTGAATGGAGTAACAGCGCCCTGGACAGTAAAAGCCCAACATTTGCCATCCTACCAGAAAAGTATATGTCACTGTCGCCGCAAGGTATGGCAACACCGCATACCCAAACAAAAACAGTGGCACACAGCTCTTATTGTAGCGCTCTTAAGTGGTGATATCCAAATTAATCCAGGACCTCAAACTATTGTGCAGAGGCAAAACAGACAGATAAATGACGGCGATAATGACGGTCTAGTAGCTAGGAATGATAACCTTAACTCCATATGTAATGCATACATAGGTCAATGTGAGACAATACAGCCATTATTATCTCAAACACTACCAAACAGGTGCATACACTGTACTAAAGTACGCATGAAAAACAGAAAAGGCACCTTATGTAAAATGTGTAAGGGGTGGGTGCATGATGGATGTATGTACAATTATAACAACGGTGCCAGAATTCATTTTGTGTGTAACAAATGCACTTTGGCACAGTTACCCTTTAGCAGTGATGACATTGATTTACCTAAATTTAATACAAATGACCCATTGCCATATATTGATGATTATGATTGTTTTATGAAAACAGGCCTTCACTTTATTCATGTCAATGCAAGATCACTTCTTCCTAAATTGGCAGAGATTAGGATTCTAGCTAACAAAATTAGGGCGGCAGTTATAACCATCTCTGAATCTTGGTTGGATGATACGGTGACTGACGACGAGGTCAAAATAGATGGTTACAATATAAAACGCTTAGATAGGAACAGAAAGGGTGGTGGAGTATGTGCCTACATTAGAAATGACTTAGCTTACAACCCAAGACCTGATTTAAATAACAATAAACTGGAGATTCTATGGTTTGAAGTGCTGCTTCCTAAGACCAAACCCATCTTAGTAGGAACTAGTTACCGCCCTCCTACCCAGGACCAGTTCTTAGAAGACTTTTCCAGAGTCTTGTCCGGAGTTGAAAACAATTGCGAGACAATAATACTGGGCGACTTCAATATCTGTTTTCAGCAGCAAAATAACGGGCTATGCAAAAGGTATAAGCAAATTCTAGGATTAAATAGTTACACTCAACTAATTAATACTCCAACCCGGATCACACAGTTCTCAGCCACCCTAATTGACCACATACTTTGTAACCGCTCTGAGAACATTAGTCAGTCAGGCGTCATTACCACAGGTCTTAGTGATCATTTCATCATTTACTGCACCAGGAAAATCACTAGGGATAGGATAGGCCTACACAGGACAATAAAAATGAGGTCAACTAGAAACTACAGTAAAGAAACACTGGTAAATAGGCTACACAATTGTGACTGGACAGAGATAACAAGTTGCACGGACGTAAACGATGCCTGGGAAAAATTCAAAACAATGTTCACTACCATCCTTGATAATATTGCACCAGTTAAAGAGGTTAGGATTAAACGAAGAACTGAACCCTGGATGAATACTGAGATATTAGATAATATGAAATTCAGAGACCAGCTGCTAAAAAGATTTAAAGCAAACAGACAGGATATTGCAGCACTAAATGAATTCCAAAGGGTGAGGAACAGAGTACAGAGACTTATAAAAGGAGCAAAGGCAAAGCACTACTGCTCAAAAATTGAAGAGTATAAGCATAACCCCAGAAAGCTCTGGCAACAACTAAAACAGTTGGGGTATAGCCATAAGCCAGTAGATAGGTCTAACATAGTACTCACTATCGATAATGAGGTATGCCATGAAACATCTAAGGTGGCAAATTGCTTTAATTCATACTACACATCTGTTGCATCAACACTAGTAAGTAAACTACCAGCTGCATCAAATACCTTTAACACAGACTCTGATAAGTTTCAAACATACTATACCAATAAAGGGGTAACCCCAAACAGTTGTCAACTAGTAAGTGTATCTCATGACTTTATTCAAAAAGAACTAAGCAGGTTAAACCCAACTAAGAGCACAGGCCCTGATAACATCCCGTCTAAGTTCCTAAAAGATGGTGCTTCTGAACTGTCAATCCCTATTGCTCACATAATAAATCTATCAATCACCACTAATACCGTACCGGAGGGGTTCAAGGAGGCCAGAGTTACTCCTATCTTCAAGAAAAATAGTAGGTCTGATGTAAGCAACTATAGGCCTGTTAGTATACTCAGTATATCTAAAATTCTAGAGAGGGCGGTGTATTCTCAAGTAGTTAAGTACCTTAATGACAACAACATTCTCCATAGCTATCAATCGGGCTTTAGAAGATCCTACTCAACCGACACCTCCCTTATTAATCTGATGGATTACCTGAGAACTGAAATGTCAAAGGGGAACCTCATAGGTATGGTAACCTTAGACCTGCAAAAGGCCTTCGATACTGTCAACCACAATATATTATGTAATAAACTTCAAGCTATCGGTATAGGTTCTGTAGACTGGTTTAAGTCCTACCTTAGCAACAGGAGACAAATAGTCAAAATCAACAAAACAGAATCAGAACCCCTGCCGATAACATGTGGAGTTCCCCAAGGTAGTATTCTGGGTCCCTTATTATTCTTATGTTATGTCAATGATATGCCTATCAGTGTCAAGTGCAAACTCCTACTGTATGCAGATGACAGTGCTCTGTTAGTGTCAGGTAAAGACCCACAAGATATTGCTAATGTTTTAACACTGGAACTGGAGTCCTGCAGCAAATGGTTAGTAGACAACAAACTATCATTACACCTAGGGAAAACTGAAGCCATTCTCTTTGGCACGAAACATAAACTGAGAAGGGTAAATAACTTTAATGTTCAATGTAATGGGGAGCCCATCACTTTGGTTTCATCAGTAAAATATTTGGGAATTCCCTTTGACCCATGCATGTCAGGAGAATTGATAGGGAACAGTGTAGTAAAGAAAGCGAATGCCAGACTGAAGTTCCTGTATAGACAAGCACAGTGTCTACCTACTGAGGCTCGCAGGACCCTATGTCTAGCCCTTATACAATGCCATATGGATTACGCTTGCTCTTCTTGGTACTCTGCCTTGACAAAAAAACTGAAAGATAGACTGCAAATCACCCAGAACAAAATCGTAAGATTCATCCTGGGGCTGGGACCAAGAGAACATGTAGGCCAGGATGAATTACAGCAGTTGGATATGCTGAATGTTGAAGACAGAGTAAAACAACTGAAGCTAAATCATGTTTATAAAATTGCTCACAAACAATGTCCAGAATATCTTGCTGTCAATTTTGTCAAGGTTGGGAACCAAAGCAATCATAGTACTAGGGGGAGAGAGCACAACTTTGTAGTACCCACAGTCAGTGGCCAGGCTTCAAACACCTTTTATTGTACAGCAATAAAGGAATGGAACAGACTGCCCGCACATGTCAAAGCCAGTCATAGCATGAACCAGTTCAAGAAGAGTGCCAAAAGGTGTCTGATGAATGTAGCTACAGAAAGGGAGGGGAATGATTTTCTATTTTTTATCTAACATACGTGTAAATTTTACCTTATTCCTAGTAATGACCCTCGTATTGTAGATAGTCTTAATGACCCTCGTGTAGTAGATAGTCTTTTTAGTATGATAATAAGATGTTATCTTCATTATAGAATAATAAGAAAATATTATAACCTTTATATTATAATAATAAGGTAAAAGGACCCCAATGGAAATAAGTCACTCTGTCTGACTTTTTTGGGTTATCCTAGGTTCTCTACACATATGCTGCTATGTATGATAATTCTATGTAACTGTATTTGTGTATACCTGAATAAACTTACTTACTTACTTACTTAAATCTCTTTCTACACATAGCTCAATTAAAGGCTCCCCATTTACATTTACCCCTGGCACCCCAAATTTACCTACTACTCCCTCCAAAATATTTTTACCCACTTTAGCATTGAAATCCCCAACCACCATTACTCTCACACTTGATTCAAAACTCCCCACGCATTCACTCAACATTTCCCAAAATCTCTCTCTCTCCTCTACACTTCTTTCTTCTCCAGGTGCATACACGCTTACTATAACCCACTTTTCACATCCAATCTTTATTTTACTCCACATAATCCTTGAATTAATACATTTATAGTCCCTCTTTTCCTGCCATAGCTTATCCTTCAACATTATTGCTACTCCTTCTTTAGCTCTAACTCTATTTGAAACCCCTGACCTAATCCCATTTATTCCTCTCCATTGAAACTCTCCCACCCCCTTCAGCTTTGTTTCACTTAAAGCCAGGACATCCAGCTTCTTCTCATTCATAACATCCACAATCGTCTCTTTCTTATCATTTGCACAACATCCACGCACATTCAGACTTCCCACTTTGACAATTTTCTTCTTCTTATTCTTTTTAGTAATCATTACAGGAAAGGGGGTTACTAGCCCATTGTTCTCGGCATTTTAGTTGACTTTTACAACACGCATGGCTTACGGAGGAAAGATTCTTATTCCACTTCCCCATGGATATAAAAGGAAAAGTAATAAGACCAAGAACTATTAAGAAAAAATCAAAGAAAACTCAGATGAGTGTGTATAAATAAACGTGTACATGTATGTGTAGTGTGACCTAAGTGTAAGTAGAAGTAGCAAGACATACCTGTAATCTTGCATATTTATGAGACAGACAAAAGACACCAGCAATCCTACCATCATGTAAAACAATTACAGGCTTTTGTTTTACATTCACTTGGCAGGACGGTAGTACCTCCCTGGTATATATATATATATATCTATATATATATATATATATATATATATATATATATATATATATGAGAAGAGAGGAGAGAGAGAGAGATTTTGAGAGATGTTAAGTGAATGTATAGGAACCTTCGAACGAAGTGAGAGAGTAATTGTGGTAGAGGACCTAAATGCTAAGTAAGGAAAAACATAATCGGGAGGGGGGCCTTTGTATAGAAAGAGGTTTAGTTATAGGTAATACGTATTTCAAGAAAAAGACGATAAATAAGTATACAAGATATGATGTAGGGCGAAATGACAGTAGTTTGTTGGAGTATGTACTGGTAGATAAAAGACGGTTGAGTAGATTTCAGGATGTACGTGTTTATTGAGGGGCCACAGATATATCAGATCACTTTTCAGTTGTAGCTACAGTGAGAGTAAAAGGTAGATGGGATACAAGGAAAATAGAAGCAGCAAGTAAGAAAGAGGTGAAGGTGTATAAACTAAAAGAGGAGGCAGCTAGGGCAAGATAAAAACAACTATTGGAGGATAGATGAGCTAGCGAGAGTATAGGCAATGGAGTTGAAAATGTATGGGGTAGGTTTAAGAATGTAGTGTTAGAGTGTTCAGCAGAAGTTTGTGGTTACAGGAAAGTGGGTGCGGGAGGGAAGAAGAGCGATTTGGGGAATGATGATGTAAAAAGACTAGTAAGGGAGAAAAAGTTAGCATATGACATTTTTACAAAGTAAAAGTGATGCAAGGAGGGAAGAGTATATGAAGAGAAAAAGAGAGGTTAAGAGAGTGGTGAAGCAATGTAAAAAGAGAGCAAATGAGAGAGTGGGTGAGATGTTATCAACAAATTTTGTTGAAAATAAGAAAAAGTTTTGGAGTGAGATTAATAAGCTGAGAAAACCTAGGGAACAAATGGATTTGTCAGTTAAAAATAGGAGAGTTATTAAATGGAGATAGGGAAGATGTGATTTCGTGTATAGGGCAAGGAGGAATAACATCTTGTAGGAATAAAGAAGAGCCAGTTGTGAGTGTGGGGGGAGTTCGTGAGGCAGTGGGAAGAATGAAAGGGGGTAAGGTAGCTGGGATTGATAGGATAAAGATAGAAATGTTGAAAGCAGGTGGGGATATAGTTTTGGAGTGGTTGGTGTTATTATTTAATAAATATATAGAAGAAAGTTAAGTACCTAGGGATTGGCAGAGAGCATGCATAGGTCCTTTGTATAAAGGCAAAGGGGATAAAAGAGAGTGCAAAAATTATAGGGGAATAAGTCTGTCGAGTATACCTGGTAAAGTGTATGGTAGAGTTATTATTGAAAGAATTAAGAGTAAGACAGAGAGTAAGATAGCAAATGAACATGGAGGCTCTAGGAAAGGTAGAGGGTGTGTATACCAAGTGTTTACAGTGAAACATATAGGTGAACAGTATATAGATAAGGCTAAAGAGGTTTTTGTGGCATTTATGGATTTGGAAAAGGCATATGACAGGGTCGATAGGGAGGCAATGTGGAAGATGCTGCAGGTGTATGGTATAGAAGGTAGGTTACTGAAAGCAGTGAAGAGTTTTTACGAGGATAGTGAGGCTCACGTTAAAGTAGGCCTTAGACAAGGATGTGTGATGTCACCGTGGCTGTTCAATATATTTATAGATGTGGGTTGTAAGAGAAGTGAATACGAGGGTCTTGGCAAGAGGTGTGGGGAAAAGATAAAGAATCAAACACTGCTGATGACACTGTGCTTTTGGGAGATTCTGAAGAGAAGTTGCAGAGGTTGGTGGATGAATTTGGTAGGGTATGTAAAAGAAGAAAATTAAAAGTGAATATAGGAAAGAGTAAGGTGATGAGGATAACAAAAAGATTAGGTGATGAAAGATTGGATATCAGATTGGAGGGGGAGAGTATGGAGGAGGTGACTGTATTCAGGTATTTAGGAGTGGACTTGTCAGCAGATTGGTCTATGAAGGATGAGGTGAATCATAGAATTGATGAGGGAAAAAGGGTGAGTGGTGCACTTAGGAGTCTGTGGAGACAAAGAACTTTGTCCATGGAAGCAAAGAGGAAAATGTATATGAGTGTAGTTATACCAACACTCCTATATGGGTGTGTGAAGCATGGGTGATGAATGATGTAACGAGGAGAAGGATGGAGACACTGGAGATGTCATGTCTGAGGGCAATGTGTCGTGTGAATATAATGCATAGAATTCGTAGCTTGGAAATTAGGAGAAGGTGCGGAATTACGAAAACTATTATCCAGAAAGCTGAGGAGGGGTTGTTGAGGTGGTTGGGACATGTAGAGAAAATGGAACAAAAGAGAATGACTTCGAGAGTGTATAAATCTGTAGTGGAGGGAAGACGGGGTAGGGGTTGGCCTAGGAAAGGTTGGAGGGAGGGGGTACAAGAGGTTTTGTGTGCGAGGGGCTTGGACTTCCAGCAAGCATGCGTGAGCGTATTTGATAGGAGTGAATGGAGGCAAATGGTTTTTAATACTTGACGTGCTGTTGGAGTGTGAGCAAAGTAACATTTATGAAGGGATTCATGGAAACCGGCAGGCCGGACTTGAGTCCTGGAGATGGGAAGTACAGTGTCTACAATCTGAAGGAGGGGTCTTAATGTTGCAGTTTTATAACTGTAGTGTAAAGCACCCTTCAGGCAAGACAGTGATGGAGTGAATGATGATGAAAGCTTCTTTTTTCGGGCCACCCTGCCTTGGTGAGAATCGGCTGATGTTTTAATAATATATGTATATATATATATATATATATATATATATATATATATGTATATATATATTATTAACACACTGGCCGATTCCCACCAAGGCAGGGTGGCCCGAAAAAGAAAAACTTTCACCATCATTCACTCCATCACTGTCTTGCCAGAAGGGTGCTTTACACTACAATTTTTAAACTGCAACATTAACACCCCTCCTTCAGAGTGCAGGCACTGTACTTCCCATCTCCAGGACTCAAGTCCAGCCTGCCGGTTTCCCTGAATCCCTTCATAAATGTTACTTTGCTCGCACTCCAACAACACGCCAAGTATTAAAAACCATTTGTCTCCATTCAGTCCTATCAAACACGCTCACGCATGCCTGCGTGAGCGTGTTATATATATATATATATATATATATATATATATATATATATATATATATATATATATATATATATATATATATATATATATATATATATGACGTGCCGAATAGGCAGAACTTGCGATCTGGGCTTAAATAGCAACGCTCATCTTGCCAAAATCATTCTGAACCTTACGAAAAAAATATTTCACTGTTTGTTTAGTATTAAATTACTGTAAACAAATCTAAAATATATTTAGTTGGGTTAGGTTAAAATAAATTGCTCTTGTTATAATAAGGTTAGGTAAGTTTTCTAAGATTCTTTTGGAGCAAAATTAAAATGTTTTACATTAACAATAAGGAAAAAAATATATCTTTAAACGTATTAGAGAAAATTTGAGAAAAGACTTAAATTTAAGTGAATTCTTGCTAATTGACCAGTTTTACATATTCGGCACGATATATATATATATATATATATATATATATATATATATATATATATATATATATATATATATATATATATATATATATATATATATATATATATATATATATATATATATATGCAATAAGATCACAGTAAACAGGTGATTTTAAAATATACGAAACAACCACTGTGAAAGAGTAATGAAATTCCAAGCGCTTTAGTGACTACTCACATTGTCAAGGAACTATGAAAGTAATACATCAAAGGAAGGCAATTAAAGAGCTAAGACTACACCTCACAGTCAACTTCCACAACAAAGAAACACCTGACTCGCGACAATACCGGACTCAGAAAAGAGGAACACTGCAGTAGGTCCGCTGGTCCAACTAGACAGGTCCTCACGACATCCCACTAACAAAATATTCTACCCAAGAAATAAGGTTTATTATTTGTCCAATGTATTATTAAACTCTAACTAAATTTTATTAATTATAAATGAATCTAATTTATATAAACCTAAGGAAATATTCATATTATTTTCAAAACTGCTTTTTATGAAACAAGATTCAATTATATTCCTGTCAACCATAGACTTGCTTGATACAACTTTCTCAACTTTTTGAAAATCAATTGGATGGTTAAAATCTCTCACGTGAATAAATAGACCATTGGAATCTTGTCCAGTTCTAATGCTATATTTATGTTATTTTAATCTTAGTTCAAGACTTTTACCAGTTTGGCCGTAATAAACTTCATCGCAAATTTTACAAGGAATTTTATAGACACATCCGTCAGCATTTTGGGGGAATTCTTTATCAAAAGTTTTTTTACTGTATCAAGATTTTTAAATACAACTTTAACATTAAAAGTCTTAAGAAGAGAAGGCATATCAACCAAGTTTTCATGGTAAGGGAGAACCAACATATTTTTAGTTGAATAAGGTTGGTTGTCCCTTTTTGGGTTGTAAAAAGTATTTCTAGCAATTTTAAATGATTTATCAATTACATTTCTCGGGTATTTCAGATCAATGGCTATTTCATAAATTTTGGATATTTTTTCATCTATGAACTCTGGACTACAAATACGTAAAGCTCTCAAAAACATTGATGAGAAAACAGACAGTTTAACTTTATCTTGAGGGGAAGAATAATAGTGTACATAGGAACAGTTGTGTACGAATGGTATATAATACCGACAAGATGAGAGTAAGACACATGTGCAACATCTGGGTATCTTTATTGTAGACGTTTCGCCATCCAGTGGCTTTATCAATACAAATTCTAGGACATAACTTGAAGACAGTAGAACTATGTACAGAAGATGAGGTAATCAGTCCCTCAACCTAGGAGTAGGTGCGAACAGCACCATAGTCGTGGAGATTCTGAATCTCCACGACTATGGTGCTGTTCGCACCTACTCCTAGGTTGAGGGACTGATTACCTCATCTTCTGTACATAGTTCTACTGTCTTCAAGTTATGTCCTGGAATTTGTATTGATAAAGCCACTGGATGGCGAAACGTCTACAATAAAGATACCCAGATGTTGCACATGTGTCTTACTCTCATAGGAACAGTTATTTGTATGTTTTCTGTAAATTTTAAATTTGAATTCATTATTACTCTTAATAATTAAAACATCTAGAAAAGTCAATGAGTTATTTTCTTCAAACTCAACAGTAAAGTTTATAGAATGGGCTAAGCTATTTAATTTGCCAAGGAAATGGTGTATATCTACAGTCTTGGGCATAGAGATCAGTGTTTGTGTATATTTCGCCTGCTCTTGCGAATTCCTTGCATTGTTAATATCTCTAGTAAGGCTGATGCATGCAGGGGATGAGATGAAAAGCTGTAAGCCTTCTCCCTAAAAGCTGGCTGCCTTGGATCAAACATGTAGCGCATGCTACACGCCAAGGTATTGTCCAGTGTGGGTAGATTGGTAAAGCACTGCGTACCTTGTCCAAAGGTTCGTAGGTCTCCTTCAGCCAGAGATCAGTGTTTATATCTATCTATATATATATCTATATATATATATATATATATATATATATATATATATATATATATATATATATATATATGTCGTGCCGAATAGCCAGAACTTGCCATCTTGGCTTAAATAGCAACGCTCATCTTGCCATATAGGACAAGTGAAAATTTGTGTATGCAATAATTTCGCCAAAATCATTCTGAACCTAACGAAAAAAATATTTTTCACTGTGTTTGTTTAGTATTATATTATTGTAAACGTATTTAAAATATATTTAATTGGGTTAGGCTAAAATAAATTGCTCTTGTTGTAATAAGGTTAGGTAAGTTTTCTAAGATTCTTTTGGTGCAAAATTAAAATTTTTTACATTAACATTAATGAAAACATATATCTTTAAACGTATAAGAGAAAATTTCAGAAAGGAGTTAATTTTAAATGAGTTCTTGCTAATTGACCAGTTTTACATATTCGGCACGATATATATATATATATATATATATATATATATATATATATATATATATATATATATATATATATATATATATATATATACATATATATATATACATATATATATATACATATATATATATATATATATATATATATATATATATATATATATATATATATATATACATATATATATATACATATATATATATATACATATATATATATATATATATATATATATATATATATATATATATATATATATATATATATATATATATATATATATATATATATATATATATATATATCACATTGGCCGATTCCCACCAAGACAGGGTGGCCCGAAAAAGAAAAACATTCACCATCATTCACTCCATCACTGTCTTGCCAGAAGGGTGCTTTACACTACAGTTTTTAAACTGCAACATTAACACCCCTCCTTCAGAGTGCAGACACTGTACTTCCCATCTCCAGGACTCAAGTCCGGCCTGCCGGTTTCCCTGAACCCCTTCATAAATGTTACTTTGCTCACACTCCAACAGCACGTCAAGTATTAAAAACCATTTGTCTCCATTCACTCCTATCAAACACGCTCACGCATGCCTGCTGGAAGTCCAAGCCCCTCGCACACAAAACCTCCTTTACCCCCTCCCTCCAACCTTTCCTAGGCCGACCCCTACCCCACCTTCCTTCCACTACAGACTGATACACTCTTGAAGTCATTCTGTTTCGCTCCATTCTCTCTACATGTCCGAACCACCTCAACAACCCTTCCTCAGCCCTCTGGACAACAGTTTTGGTAATCCCGCACCTCCTCCTAACTTCCAAACTACGAATTCTCTGCATTATATTCACACCACACATTGCCCTCAGACATGACATCTCCACTGCCTCCAGCCTTCTCCTCGCTGCAACATTCATCACCCATGCTTCACACCCATATAAGAGCGTTGATAAAACTATACTCTCATACATTCCCCTCTTTGCCTCCAAGGACAAAGTTCTTTGTCTCCACAGACTCCTAGGTGCACCACTCATCCTTTTCCCCTCATCAATTCTATGATTCACCTCATCTTTCATAGACCCATCCGCTGACACGTCCACTCCCAAATATCTGAATACATTCACCTCCTCCATACTCTCTCCCTCCAATCTGATATCCAATCTTTCATCACCTAATCTTTTTATCCCCATAACCTTACTCTTTCCTGTATTCACTTTCGATTTTCTTCTTTTGCACAACCTACCAAATTCATCCACCAATCTCTGCAACTTCTCTTCAGAATCTCCCAAGAGCACAGTGTCATCAGCAAAGAGCAACTGTGGCAACTCCCACTTTATGTTTGATTCTTTATGTTTTAACTACACGCCTCTTGCCAAGACCCTCCCATTTACTTCTCTTACAACCCCATCTATAAATATATTAAACAACCACGGTGACATCACACATCCTTGTCTAAGGCCTACTTTTACTGGGAAATAATTTCCCTCTTTCCTACATACTCTAACTTGAGCCTCACTATCCTCGTAAAAACTCTTCACTGCTTTCAGTAACCTACCTCCTACACCATACACCTGCAACATCTGCCACATTGCACCCCTATCCACCCTGTCATACGCCTTTTCCAAATCCATAAATGCCACAAAGACCTCTTTAGCCTTATCTAAATACTGTTCACTTATATGTTGCACTGTAAACACCTGGTCCACACACCCCCTACCTTTCCTAAAGCCTCCTTGTTCATCTGCTATCCTATTCTCCATCTTACTCTTAATTCTTTCAGTAATAACTCTACCACACACTTGACCAGGTATACTCAACAGACTTATCCCCCTATAATTTTTGCACTCTCTTTTATCCCCTTTGCCTTTATACAAAGAAACTATGCATGCTCTCTGCCAATCCATAGGTACCTTACCCTCTTCCATACATTTATTAAATAATTGCACCAACCACTCCAAAACTATATCCCCACCTGCTTTTAACATTTCTATCTTTATCCCATCAATCCTGGCTGCCTTACCCCCTTTCATTTTACCTACTGCCTCACGAACTTCCCCCACACTCACAACTGGCTCTTCCCCACTCCTACAAGATGTTGTCCCTCCTTGCCCTATACACGAAATCACAGCTTCCCTATCTTCATCAACATTTAACAATTCCTCAAAATATTCCCTCCATCTTCCCAATACCTCTAACTCTCCATTTAATAACTCTCCTCTCCTATTTTTAACTGACAAATCCATTTGTTCTCTAGGCTTTCTTAACTTGTTAATCTCACTCCAAAACTTTTTCTTATTTTCAACAAAATTTGTTGATAACATCTCACCCACTCTCTCATTTGCTCTCTTTTTACATTGCTTCACCACTCTCTTAATCTCTCTCTTTTTCTCCATATACTCTTCCCTCCTTGCATCTCTTCTACTTTGTAAAAACGTCTCATATGCTAACTTTTTCTCCCTTACTACTCTCTTTACATCATCATTCCACCAATCGCTCCTCTTCCCTCCCTCACCCACTTTCCTGTAACCACAAACTTCTGCTGAACACTCTAACACTACATTTTTAAACCTACCCCATTCCTCTTCGACCCCATTGTCTATGCTCTCATTAGCCCATCTATCCTCCAATAGCTGTTTATATCTCACCCTAACTGCCTCCTCTTTTAGTTTATAAACCTTCACCTCTCTCTTACCTGATGCTTCTATTCTCCTTGTATCCCATCTACCTTTTACTCTCAGTGTAGCTACAACTAGAAAGTGATCTGATATATCTGTGGCCCCTCTATAAACATGTACATCCTGAAGTCTACTCAACAGTCTTTTATCTACCAATACATAATCCAACAAACTACTGTCATTTCGCCCTACATCATATCTTGTATACTTATTTATCCTCTTTTTCTTAAATTATGTATTACCTATAACTAAACCCCTTTCTATACAAAGTTCAATGAAAGGGCTCCCATTATCATTTACACCTGACACCCCAAACTTACCTACCACACCCTCTCTAAAAGTTTTTCCTACTTTAGCATTCAGGTCCCCTACCACAATTACTCTCTCACTTGGTTCAAAGGTTCCTATACATTCACTTAACATCTCCCAAAATCTCTCTCTCTCCTCTGCATTCCTCTCTTCTCCAGGTGCATACACGCTTATTATGACCCACTTCTCGCATCCAACCTTTACTTTAATCCACATAATTCTTGAATTTACACATTCATATTCTCTTTTCTCCTTCCATAACTGATCATTCAACATTAATGCTACCCCTTCATTTGCTCGAACTCTCTCAGATACTCCAGATTCAATCCCATTTATTTCCCCCCACCGAAACTCTCCTACCCCCTTCAGCTTTGTTTAGCTTAGGGCCAGGACATCCAACTTCTTTTCATTCATAACATCAGCAATCATCTGTTTCTTGTCATCCGCACTACATCCACGCACATTCAAGCATCCCAGTTTTATAAAGTTTCTCTTCTTCTCTTTTTTTAGTAAATGTCTACAGGAGAAGGGGTTACTAGCCCATTGCTCCCGGCATTTTAGTCGCCTCATACGACACGCATGGCTTACAGAGGAAAGATACTTTCCACTTCCCCATGGACAATAGAAGAAATAAAGAAGAACAAGAGCTATTTAGAAAAAGGAGAAAAACCTAGATGTATGTATATATATATATATATATATATGCATGTGCGTGTCTCTGAAGTGTGACCAAAGTGTAAGTAGGAGTAGCAAGATATCCCTGTTATCTAGCGTGTTTATGAGACAGAAAAAGAAACCAGCAATCCTACCATCATGCAAAACAGTTACAGGTTTCTGTTTCACAGTCATCTGGCAGGACGGTAGTACTTCCCTGGGTGGTTGCTGTCTACCAACCTACTACAATATATATATATATATATATATATATATATATATATATATATATATATATATATATATATATATATATATATATATATATATATATATGAAAGATGAGGTGAATCATAGAATTGATGAGGGAGAAAGAGTGAGTGGTGCACTTAGGAGTCTGTGGAGACAAAGAACTTTGTCCTTGGAGGCAAAGAGGGGAATGTATGAGAGTATAGTTTTACCAACGCTCTTATATGGGTGTGAAGCGTGGGTGATGAATGTTGCAGCGAGGAGAAGGCTGGAGGCAGTGGAGATGTCATGTCTGAGGGCAATGTGTGGTGTGAATATAATGCAGAGAATTCGTAGTTTGGAAGTTAGGAGGAGGTGCGGGATTACCAAAACTGTTGCCCAGAGGGCTGAGGAAGGGTTGTTGAGGTGGTTCGGACATGTAGAGAGAATGGAGCGAAACAGAATGACTTCAAGAGTGTATCAGTCTGTAGTGGAAGGAAGGTGGGGTAGGGGTCGGCCTAGGAAAGGTTGGAGGGAGAGGGTAAAGGAGGTTTTGTGTGCGAGGGGCTTGGACTTCCAGCAGGCATGCGTGAGCGTGTTTGATAGGAGTGAATGGAGACAAATGGTTTTTAATACTTGACGTGCTGTTGGAGTGTGAGCAAAGTAACATTTATGAAGGGATTCAGGGAAACCGGCAGGCCGGACTTGAGTCTTGGAGATGGGAAGTACAGTGCCTGCACTCTGAAGGAGGGGTGTTAATGTTGCAGTTTAAAAACTGTAGTGTAAAGCACCCTTCTGGCAAGACAGTGATGGAGTGAATGATATACACGTTTATTTATACACACTCATATGAGTTTTCTTTGATTTTATCTTAATATTTCTTGTTCTTATTACTTTTCCTTTTATATCCATGGGGAAGTGGAATGTGAATCTTTCCTCCGTAAGCCATGCGTGTTGTAAAAGTCAACTAAAATGCCGGGAACAATGGGCTAGTAACCCCCTTTCCTGTAATGATTACTAAAAAGAATAAGAAGAAAATTGTCAAAGTGGGATGTCTGAATGTGCGAGGATTTGCGAGGATGTGCAAAGAGATGATTGTGGATGTTATGAATGAGAAGAAGCTGGATGTCCTGGCTTTAAGTGAAACAAAGTTGAAGGGGGTGGGAGAGTTTCAGTGGAGAGAAATAAATGGGATTAGGTCAGAGGTTTCAAATGGAGTTAGAGCTAAAGAAGGAGTAGCAATAATGTTGAAGGATAAGCTATGGCAGGGAAAGAGGGAGTATTAATTCAAGGATTATGTGGAGTAAAATACAGGTTGGATGTGAAAAGTGGGTTATAGTAAGCACATATGCACCTGGAGAAGAGAGAAGTGTAGAGGAGAGAGATTTTGGGAAATGTTGAGTGAATGCTTGGGGAGTTTTGAATCAAGTGTGAGAGTAATGGTGGTTGGGGATTTCAATGCTAAAGTGGGTAAAATTATTGTGGAGGGAGTAGTAGGTAAATTTGGGGTGCCAGGGGTAAATGAAAATGGGGAGCCTTTAATTGAGTTAAGTGTAGAAAGAAATTTGGTAATAAGTAATACATATTTTATGAAAAAGAGGATAAATGTACAAGGTACGATATAGCATGTAATGAAAGTAGTTTGTTAGATTATGTATTGGTGGATAAAATGTTGATGGGTAGTCTCCAGGATGTACATGTTTATAGAGGGGCAACTGATATATAGAGTAAGAGGTAGATGGGACAAGAGGAAAATGGCAACAAGTAAGAGAGAAGTGAAAGTGTATAAACTAAGGGAGGAGCAAGTTAGGGTGAGATATAAGCAACTATTGGCAGAAAGGTGGGCTAATGTAAGTATGAGTAGTGGAAGGGTTGAAGAGGGTTGGAATAGTTTTAAAAATGCAGTATTAGAATGTGGGGCAGAAGTTTGTGGTTATAGGAGGGTGGGTGCAGGAGGAAAGAGGGGTGATTGGTGGGATGATGAAGTAAAGGGTGTGATAAAAGAGAAAAAGTTAGCTTATGAGAGGTTTTTACGAAGCAGAAGTGTTCTAAGAAGAGTAGAGTATATGGAGAGCAAAAGAAAGGTAAAGAGAGTGGTGAGAGAGTGCAAAAGGAGAGCAGAAGATAGAGTGGGAGAGGCACTGTCAAAAAATTTTGATGAAAATAAGAAAAAAAATTGCAGTTAAAAAAGTAAGGAAAACCTAGGGAACGAATGGATTTGTCAGTTAAAAACAGAGTAGGGGAGTCAGTAGATGGGGAGATGGAGGTATTGGGTAGATAGCGAGAATATTTTGAGGAACTTTTAAATGTCGACGAAGAATGGAGGCGGTAATTTCTTGCACTGGACAGGGAGGTATACCATCTTTTAGAAGTGAAGAAGAGCAGGATGTGAGTGTGGGGGAGGTGCGTGAGGCATTGAATGAAAGGGGGTAAAGCAGCTAGAACTGACGGGATCATGACAGAAATGTTAAAAGCAGGGGGGGGGATATAGTGTTAGAGTGGTTGGTATTCTTGTCATCCGAGAAATTCAGCATTCTCATTTCCAACACCGTTTCTTGGCTAAGATACGTTCACGATATATTGATTTTCTATCTGAGACGTTTCAATATCCAGGTCCTCCTCAACAAGAGCAATGCTGTAGAACCATCAGTAAAGTTTACATTTGAATTCGAAAAGATGGCAAAATTCATTTCCTCGAAGTTCTCCTGTGCAAGTCTCCCGACAGTGACAAACTTCTCTTCAAAGTGTATGGAAAACATACCAACAAGGAAGATTTTGTACACTTCTATTCTCACAAAGACACCCTCAATAAAAGAGGTGTCCTTATTAGCTTCTTGAGAGCTTTTCGCATTTCCAGCACTTGTTTCTTTGAATAAGAATGTATGTACATAATACAAGCCTTCACACGTCTTGTTTCCACCTTTCTTCATCTGGGATTGCAGACTCAAGGTGCAAGCTATCCTCAACAAATCCTTCATAGAACAATCCTGTAATCAGTTCATAATGCTCCCATGTGGTGATGTCGCCACGAATACTCGCCAGGTATTTGCTAAGAGCATCACAAATGTTTTCACCATAAACACATCATCTGTCAAAGACGTCACTATGAAACGTAGCCTCACACCTCAAACTTACACCATCCCCTGTAGATACTGTCCCAAGAAATATGTAGGGAAAACAGGCCGAGATCTTCCAATCCACCTCAACGAACATTGCAACGCCAGCAACAAAGTCGATTTAAAGTATTCCTGTGTCCTCCATAAGGACTCCACGGAACATTTGATGAATTTGGATAAGGCACAGCTCGTCGTCAGAGAGCAATATCTTAGAAGCCGACGATGTCTCTAAGCCTCGTATATGGCCGTCACCGACCCTGGAAACTACAAAATTTCAAAAACGTTAGCATACATGATACTCAGTCAGGCGAAACACCATTTACCTAACAACACAGGAGTCATGTGATACCATCGTGTACCTGTCCTCAGGTCACCATGCGTCACTCACACCTCACTCTCCTCCTATATATAACGTCTTTTTAACTTCTGTATGAGAGAAGTGATTAAGGTCCCACGACCGAAACGTTTTCTAATAAATATGTCCTAGTGTTTGCTCACGCGTCTTCCTATACCAAGTGATATATTACTGAGGGCGATGTGCAAGTGACATTTTACTGAGGATGGTGTGTGACAGCGTTACTGAATGATGCTTAATTTACAGTTACTGATTGTCCATGTCATAGTTATTGTAGGTGGTGGGTGACATAGCTACTCGGGATGATAAGTGACATATTGTAGGTAGTGTGTAAGTGACATAGTTACTGTGGATGGCGTGTAAGTGGAATGCACCAGTTCCGCAGGTCCCAACTTATGCTAGCAAGAAAGTTCCTTTTCAACCCATAATAAAATCACGCCCCCGCCCCATACTAATAGCTGTAATTTTAAGCTGTGTTTACTGAGAAAATTCATCAGTGGCCTCGCCGGACCCCGGGGGCCGCGGCCCCCATGTTGAGAACCTCTGTACTAGGTGTAAACGTAGCAGAGGCATATGCCAAACACAGTTTCTTTTCAAAGGCGCACTCTGATGCTGCCGAAGGGCTCTTGATCTAAAGACCTGGAGCTAATTGCCCTTTCTTCAGATCAAATCCATGAGCTATGTGATTCCTATATTAACACTTACCGTTAATGCAATAAAATGAGAATCAAGAATAGAAATCGGGCTGTAGAGGTCCTTGATGGGTAAAGCCGGTGGATAGGACCAGGAGCTGTGTCTCGACTCTTGCAAGTACAACCAGATGAATAGAACTCAGTGTGTTCCTTCTCTTGAGAAGGCAAGGACCTGGCGAGGGTGCTGGTAACACTGCCTTGGATGGTAAGGAGTTGGATGGAGGACATCCTGGAGTGTCCCCACTGCTAGTTCCCTTCGGAGGGAAGGAGGACATTCAAGAGGTCCTCACTGCTAGTTCCCCTCGGTGGGAGGGAGGACATACTGGGGTGTCCCCACTGCTAGTTCCCTTCAGAGGGAGGGAGGACATTCAGGAGTGTCCCCATTGCTAGTTCCCCTCGGAGGGAGGGAGGCCATCCATAGTGTCCCCACTGTTAGTTCCCCTCGGAGGGAGGGAGGACATCCTGGGGTGTCACTACTGCTGGTTCCCCTCGGTGATCAGATCAGAATTTCCGGTGTTGCCCTCGCCGGGTAAGTCACTGGAAAACTATTACCCCTCGTTGAGTTATGTCATTATTAAAATGTGTCCGATCACTACGTGTTATATACGTGTTATAAACGTGTTAAAGACGAGTTAAAGACGTGTTATATTCGTGTTCTGTCATGGATGACTATTTTATAGACGTGTTTTGCCATGCATGACATGTTTTCACATATTGTCATGAATATATTATAGACAAGCCCTGTCAGCCATAACGTCATATACGTATTTTTCTTTTCCTCAGAATGTGCTATAGACGAGTGCTGTCACCCAGGACATGATACAGACATGTGTTTTTTTCATCCATGGCTTGTTATGGATTAATCATTAAGGATGACGTGTCATAGGAATATTCTGTCACCCAAGACTGGTTATAACAAGTCATACATGACAAGTCATACGTGACTTGTTATAGACATGTTATAACATCCAAGACATGTTATAGATGTGTACTGTCACCGATGACGTGTTATGGACGTGTTGAAAATGCGTTCTGTCACCCATGACTTGATATAGACGTGTTCTATCATCCATGACCTGTTATAGACTAGTTCTATCCCGACAATATTCACACATGACGTGTCCTCCCATTCAATCTGTGTTTCGGACGTGAATTTTCAAGTACTCTACGTTTCAGATGCGTTCTGTCACACACGTGTTACAAACGTATTGTGTCATGCACTGTATGTTACAACGTGTTCCGTCATGCACTGCATACTACAGACATGTTTTGTAGCACACTGCATGTTTCAGGCATATTTTGTCACACATTCAATGTTACAGACGTGTTCTGTCACGTACTGCATGTTGTAATGTGTTCTGTCGCACACAACATGTTTCAGACGTGTTCTGTCACGCACTTCATGTTAAAGACGTGTTCTGTCACGTACTGCATGTCACAGACGTTGTATCTCACTGTATTTTACAATGTGATCGATTACGCATTGCATGTTACAGACATGCTGCGCCTCACACTGCATGTTACAATGTGTTCTGCATACACTGCATGATAAAGTGTATTCTATCATACACAGCATGTTGCAGTGTGTTCTGTAACATGTTACATGTTACAGTGTGTTTTAACACACAGCATGTTGCAAATGGGCTCTGTCACACACTGCATGTTAAAAATGGGCTCTGTCACACACTGCATGTTACAGCTACTCATCATTGGTGATTTCAGCCATAAGGAGATAGACTGGGAGAATCTGGAGCCACAATGGGGACCAAAGACGTGGAGAGCCAAGATGCTGGAAGCAGCACTGGAAAACTTCATGTACCAACATCTTAAGGAAACGATGAACTAGCAAGGCTAGATCTCATATTCACCTTGAGCAGTTCAGACATAAGGGATATCGCACACGAAAGGCCACTAGGCACTATTGATCACGTGGTTTTGAGTTAAGAATACATTGTGAGTGAAGCAGCACGAGAAGGATAGGAGAAGCTAGACTTCCAAAAAGGGGACTATACAAACATGAGACAGTTCCTTCATGAGATGCAGTGGATAAACGAGATGGAGGAAAAAAACAGTAAACGAAATGATGGAATACATGACCACAAAGTGCGTGCAGAGAGGCAGTGGAGAAGTTCATATCAAAGAGAAACAAACACCGGGAAGACCAATGTGAGCCCATGGTTACTAGGTGTGGAGAGGCCAAAGCCAAGTGTGATAGAGTATGGAAAAAGTACAGAAGGCAAAGGACCCTGGAAAATATGGAGTTGAGCCGAGAAATGAATATGCATGGATAAGGAGAGAAGCCCAGTATCAGTACGAGAATAACATAGCATCAAAAGCCAAATCTGACTCAGAGTTCTTATACAACCACATCAGGAGGAAAACAACAGTCAAGGACCAGGTAATAAGGCTTAGGAAGGAATGAGGGGAGCTCACTGGGGAACGACCAGGATGTACCTGAAGAGCTCAGCTTAAGATTCAGCGAGGTATACATAGTGGAGACAGAAAGGCTCCCAGCAAACCGAGGTCGTAGGGTGCTCCAGTAAGTGCTGGACACGTTGAAAGAGAAGGAAGTGAAGAAATTGATAGGGGAACTAGATACCTCAAAGGCGGTGGGCCCAGATAATATCTCTCCTTGCGTCCTGAGAGAGGAAGCAGATGCACTGTGTGTACCACTAACAGCAATCATCAATAAATTTATTGAAACAGGACAACTGCCTGAGGTGTGGAAGACAGCAAATGTAGTCCCGATTGTTAAGAAAGGAGACAGACAAGCTTCACTAAATTACAGATCAGTGTCACTGACATGTACTGCATGTAAAATTATGAAGATTTTCAAGAAAAGAGTGGTGGAGCACCTAGAAAGGAATGGACTAATACATGACTCCAAACACTGCTTCCGGGAAGGGAAATTCTGCATCAAAAACCTATTGGAGTTCTATAACAAGGTAACAGTAGTAAGACAGGAGAGGGATGGGGTGACTGCATCTTCTTGGACTGTAAGAAGGCATTCGACACAGTACCACACAAAGGACTGGTTGGAAAGTTAGAAGAGTAAGCAGGAATAGGAGAGGAGGTACTGCAATGGATCAGGGACTACTTCACAGGAAGGAAACGACGTGTGTCGGTACGAGACAACTTGTCAGAGTGGGTGCATGTGTCGAGTGGGGTTCCACAAGGGTCAGTCCTAGGTCTGGTGCCGTTTCTTGTATATGTGAATGACATGACGGAAGGGATAGAGACAGAGGTGTCCTTGTTTGCAGAGGAGGTGAAACCAATGAGAAAACAAGCGGACGCGCATCATGTAAGCCTAAAAGGGATCTGGACAGGCTGGTCCGAAAAATGTCTCCTTCAGTTTAACCCCAGCAAGTGCAAAGTTATGAAGCTTAGGGAAGGACAAAGGAGACCGCAGACGGAGTACGGCCTAAGAGGTCAGAGGGTGTAAAACTCACTCAAGGAAAAGGATCTTGGGGTGAGCATCTTACTGAGCACATCTCGTGAGACGCACATATGCTGCAGCAACACTGGGGCCTGGCAAACCTGAGAATAGCGCTTCGACATCTAAGTAAAGAATCATTCACAAAACTGTACACCGTGTACGTCAGGCCCATATTGGAGTATGTAGCACCAGTTGGGAGCCCACACCTGCCCAAACACGTTAAGAAATTAGAGAAAGGTTTGTAACAAGTTTAGTCACGGAGCTGAGGGGTTTGTCCTGCTAGGAGAGGTAAAGAACTCAACTTGACAACACTGGAGGAGAGGAGGGATAGGGGACACTTAGTAATGACATATAACATATGAGAGGAATTGACAAGGTGGATAGGGACAGAATGGTCCTGAAATGTGACCCAGCAACAAAGGGTCACAAATGGAAGTTGAAAACTCAAGTGAGTCACAGGGATGTTAGGAAGTACTTCTTTAGTCATAGAGTTGTCAGGAAGTGGAACAATCTGGAGAGTGATGTAGTGGAGGGAAGATCCATACATGGCTTTAAGAATGGGTATGACAAGGCTCATGGAGTAGGGAGAGATTGAACCTATTAGCGACCAGTGAAGAGGTCGGGCCAGGAGCTATGAATCGACCCCTGCAGCCACAATTAGGTGAGTACAGACGTGTTCTGTCACACACTGCATGTTACAGACGTGTTCTATCACACACTGCATATTACAGACGTGTTCCATCTCGCACTGCATGTTACAGATGTGTTCTGTCACACACTTCATGTTACAGACGTGTCCTGTCACAAACTTCATGTTACAGACGTGTCCTGTCACACACTTCATGTTACAGACGTGTCCTGTCACACACTTCATGTTATAGACGTGTCCTGTCACACACTTCATGTTACAGACGTGTCCTGTCACACACTTCATGTTATAGACGTGTCCTATCACACACTTCTTTTGTCACACACTGCAGGTTAGAGACGTAGTCGGTAGCACAATGCACATGACAGACTTGCTTTGTAACACGCCTGTAAAACCATAAACACTATTAACTCTGTCAACACTATCAACACTATCATCACCGTCAACACTATCATCACTGTCAACACCACCAACACTGCCATCACCGTCAACACCATCAACACCGTCAACACCATTAACACTATCATCTCCGTCAACACTATCAACAGTATCATCATCGTCATCACTATCAACACTATCAACACTGTCAACATCATCAACAGTATCATCATCGTCAGCACTATCATCACCGTCAACACTATCAACACTATCATCACTGTCAACACCATCAACACCATCATCACTATCGTCGCCCTCAACACCATGAACACTATTATCACCTTCAGGACTACCATCACCATCAACACCATCAGTATTACCAACACCGACACCATCAGCATCATCTGTGCTATCGGTACTTTTAGTACCGTAACCACTATCAACACCAGCATTACTATCAACACCATCAATACTATCAACACCATCAGTACTATCAACACCATCAGTACTATCAACACCATCATTACTATCAACACCATCAATACTATCAACACCATCAGTACTATCAACACCATCAGTACTATCAACACCATCATTACTATCAACACCATCAATACTGTCAACACCATCAGTACTATCAACACCATCAATACTATCAACACCATCATTACTATCAACACCATCAATACTATCAACACCATCAATACTATCAACACCATCATTACTATCAACACCATCAATACTATCAACACCATCATTACTATCAACACCATCAGTACTATCAACACCATCATTACTATCAACACCATCAGTACTATCAACACCATCAATACTATCAACACCATCATTATTATCAACACCATCAGTACTATCAACACCATCAGTACTATCAACACCATCATTACTATCAACACCATCAGTACTATCAACACCATCATTACTATCAACACCATCAATACTATCAACACCATCAGTACTATCAACACCATCAGTACTATCAACACCATCATTACTATCAACACCATCATTACTATCAACACCATCATTACTATCAACACCATCATTACTATCAACACCATCATTACTATCAACACCATCAATACTATCAACACCATCATTACTATCAACACCATCAGTACTATCAACAACATCAGTACTATCAACATCATCAGTACTATCAACACCATCAATACTATCAACACCATCATTACTATCAACACCATCAGTACTATCAACACCATCAATACTATCAACACCATCATTATTATCAACACCATCAGTACTATCAACACCATCAATACTATCAACACCATCATTACTATCAACACCATCAGTACTATCAACACCATCAGTACTATCAACACCATCAATACTATCAACACCATCAGTACTATCAACACCATCAATACTATCAACAACATCAGTACTATCAACATCATCAGTACTATCAACATCATCGGTACTATCAACACCACCAATACTATCAACATCATCAGTACTATCAACACCATCATTACTATCAACACCATCAGTACTATCAACACCATCAATACTATCAACATCATCAGTACTATCAACACCATCAGTACTATCAACACCATCAATACTATCAACAACATCAGTACTATCAACAACATCAGTACTATCAACACCATCAGCACTATCAACACCATCAATACTATCAACACTATTAACAACGGCTGGTAGCAGACTTAGCTCACATATTAAGGTCCGTGGTTCGATCTCCGATACGGGTGGAAGCACTGGGGCGTGTTGCCTTAAGACACTTGCTGTCCCTCTTCACCTAGCAGTAAATTCGTACCTGGGTGATAGCTGACTGGTGTGGGTCGCACCCTGAGGACAAAATTAACCGAAGTTGCTAGAAATTCTCAGCATAGCCTGGGGCTTTCTGTATAGTATGTCATAGATGTAAGCTAGGTCTGTGTACGTTGAATCATGTACTTGTAGAAATAAAGATTATTATTACTATTATTATTATTATTATTATTGTTCTTGTTGGTGTTGTTATTATAATATCTCTATCAGCGCTACCAACACCAAGAACTCCATCAAACACCCTCATGGAAATAAATGGTATCAAATACCGACACAGTGGAAATATAAACACATATGCAGTATAATGTGATCCTTTATTGACAACGTTTCACCCACACAGTGGGCTTTTTCAAGTCACACACAGATCTACCTGGGGTGGAAGGTACGGGAGTATTTATAGTCTTGTTCAGAATGTTGAGGTCAGGTGGAGAATGCTGATCTGATGATCTACCGGGTGGAGTTATAGAGTCTTGGGTAGCTTGGCGGGGATATTGGACAAGTTGTGAGTAGACCTTCTGCAGTGTTCTATGTTCTTATGTGGGATAGCGATGAAGAAGTTTCTTGGCGAGTGGTTCAGCTATGTTATAGAAGCCGTTGTTCTGGTTGAAATTGTTGGTTATAGAGATAAGCCAGGACCGCACTGAGTGGCGAACCCATGGGTAGTCCAAAAGTCTGCTGAAAGAGGTGATTTTCGAAAGAGAAACACGTAAAGCCAACACAGTTCAACAAGGTCGATGAAATCGCTGGCTGGAATGGGAAGATCAAGTGAATCGTCAATTTTCCTGCGCAAGAGATCGATGGCTTGTATAGTAGGTACTTTGGTGAATAAGGAAGTCACGTCAAGGCTGGAAAGTTTCTTGTTCCTGATGTTGATGTTGCGAATGCGATTGAGAAGATCACCCGAGTGTTTGAGATGTGCTGGACTGATAGTGCCACTCAGTGCGGTCCTGGCGAACCTATACATGGAACATCTAGAAGCCGAACGTTTCTCCACCATTGTTCCTTCGTCTGTCACCTGGCTCCGTTATGTTGACGACATTCTCCTCATAACTCCTAAACACTTCAACGTTCAAGCTCTCCAAGACAAGCTCAACCAGGTCGAGCCTTCAATCCAGTTCACACTTGAAGAAGTCGACAACACTCTTCCTTTCCTTGATGTTCTGCTCTGCAAAGCTGACCACGAACTTCGTTTTAAAGTCTATCGAAAACCTACCAACCAAAACGATCTTCTCCACTTCTACTCTCACCACGACACCAAAACCAAACGTGGTGTAATTATAGGCTTCTTCCTGCGTGCACTCAGAATCTGCAGCAATGAGTTCCTTGAGGAAGAATGCACTATAATTGAACAAGTATTTTCTAAACTCCACTATCCTCGTCACTTCATCAGAGACTGCAGACGGCGGGCATTAAACATCTTCAACACACCCAGAGAAGACACTGCCGAGAAGAGATACATAGTCCTCCCCACCAACTCCATTGCCAAACATGTTTCCAACATCTTTTCCAATACATCATTCCAAGTATCTACCTCCACAACCACGACCATCAAGGACATCACCAGTAGTAGACAGGACAAGCCTCCATCCTCTGCAGGGGTATACATAATCCCTTGTAATAACTGCAACAAATTATATGTGGGCGAAACATCAAGAGACCTCCAAACACGTATTTCAGAACACCAATATGCAAGCAGGACTGACGATACAAGGAATGCCTGTGTACAACATCGCAATTCACACAACCATTTAATTAACTACAGAAACTCAAGACTTATCGCCACAGAAGACAACACTCAATACCGAAGAATCCTGGAATCATCGCTTATCTCTATAACCAACAATTTCAACCAGAACAACGGCTTCTATAACATAGCTGAACCACTCGCCAAGAAACTTCTTCATCGCTGTCCCACATAAGAACATAGAACACTGCAGAAGGTCTACTCACAACTTGTCCAATATCCCCGCCAAGCTACCCAAGACTCTATAACTCCACCCGGTAGATCATCAGATGCAGCATTCTCCACCTGACCTCAACATTCTGAACAAGACTATAAATACTCCCGTACCTTCCACCCCAGGTAGATCTATGTGTGACTTGAAAAACCCCACTGTGTGGGTGAAACGTTGTCAATAAAGGATCACATTATACTGCATATGTGTTTATATTTCCAAACACCCTCATACCATCAGCAATATCAACGTCATCAATACTGTCAATACAAAGAACATCATCACCATCCTTATAGTATCAGCACTATCAACATCATCAGTACTAGCAACACCAACAACACCACCAACACCCTCGTGCCATCAGCATTATCAATACCATCAATATTATCAGCACCATAAACATCACACCAGTAACAATACCAGTAATATCAACACCAACTGCACCGGCAACACCATCACACCATCAGCACCATCAACAGAATCAAGCCATTACCACTATCAGTACCATCAACAACACATATATTAGCACCATCAATATCGTAGATGAATGGTTCAGAGAACCGACACGTTGATAAATTAGACACATGTGCAACTCTTGGGTATCTTTATTGAGGAAACGTTTCGCCACACAGTGGCTTCATCAGTCCATACAAAGGAGAATGTTGAAGAACAGGAGGAGAATGAGGTAATCAGTCCCTCAACCTTGAGTCCATGTGGTCAGTCCATCAATCTTGAATAGAATACAGCATATGAGCGGAGAAGCAGCTTATGAACCGTAGGTTTATAATGGTTCTCTGAACCATTCATCTACAATCCTGTCAGACACTGCAACTTCTTGGGATCTTAATACTTGGGAATTCTTCACTTGCCTAACCCTTGGGCACGACCTATTTCCACACTGGGCAAATGTGACACCACCTACGACTGCTGCACCTCTCCTGCCTACGGTTTATAAGCTCCTTCTCCGCACGTATGCCGTATTCTATTCAAGATTGATGGACTGACCACATCGACTCAAGGTTGAGGGACTGATTACCTCATTCTCCTCCTGTTCTTCAACATTCTCCTTTGTATGTACTGATAAAACCCCTGTGTGGCGAAACGTTTCCTCAATAAAGATATCCAAGAGTTGCACATGTGTCTAATTTATCACCATCAATATTACTAGCATTAATCCCCTCATTACCATCACCACCACTAGAATTAATATCATCAGAACTACTTGCATCAACACCATCAGCTTAAAGCTCAAGTGTAAATTTGATAGTTGGTTCCACATTACTGACTTTCTGTAGGATGTCTTGCATGTTCAGACCTCTGGGCTAGAATACTAGAATATCATCAACACTCTGGAGCCATGTAACGGAGTTCGGATTGTGGCCAAGACAACGCTTAGTGCATTGCTTATGGCAATACCAAAACACTTTTGAAAGCCGATGTTAATAGGTTCCACTAAGGTTTTGAAGTCCAGGTGTTTAATGTGGTGAATATAAATGACGGGGTTAATAGAAACATTGGTTCAAAGAACGTTATATGATAAGATAAGATTTCGTTCGGATTTTTAACCCCAGAGGGTTAGCCACCCAGGATAACCCAAAAATGTCAGTGTGTCATCGAGGACTGTCTAACTTATTTCCACTGGGGTCCTTAATCTTGTCCCCCAGGATGCGACCCACACCAGTCGACTAACACCCAGGTACCTATTTGCTGCTAGGTGAACAGGACAACAGGTGTAAGGAAACGTATCGAAATGTTTCCACCCGCCGGGAATCGAACCCGGGCCCTCCGTGTGTGAAGCGGGAGCCCATGACACGGTCATGGCCAGACTTCTAAACGCTGACTCACGAAATCGTAATGACACGATTGCAAACAAACCATACCACGGGCGGGGATAGAACCCGCGGGTTCTATCCCAGCCCGTGGTATGGTTTCTCTAAGTGCTGTCCAGGCCAACCTGTTAATGGAGAACCTGGAGACGAAGGCCGCCTCATAATCCCAGACACCATCTCATGTCTCTGATAAATTCATAACATTCTCGTCCTATTCTATACCCAAGATGTCTGAACATACAGGGGCTCCTGCAGAAAATCAACAACTGGAACCAACCATCGTGCGCACTCTTCAACTCGAAGCTGGTGGTAAGTTTCCCTTCCTCGACATTTTCTTCTGCAGAACACCCGAGGATACATTGTCCTTCAAGGTTTACAGGAAACCTACGAGGACGACCTCACACATTTTTTTTTCACTTCATAATACCAGCACCAAGCACAGGATGGTGATAGGTTTCTTCTGGAAGGCTCTACACATTACCATCCCTGTATTCTTGCAAGAGGAAAATTCATACATTTTACAGACGTTTACTCATCTGTACTTCTTCTCTTATTCATCCTGGATTGCAGATGCAGTGCTCATGACATTTTACAGAGACCACAGACCGCCATATGTAACCAGATATTTCTGGTGCTACCCTTCATTGACGTAGTCATAAAAACACTACAAGGCCTCTTGTTATGAGCAATATCCTGGTCGTCACTATTGCCACCACTTTGGTTGGAGACCTCGCCAAGAAAAGTCCCAACTCAATGTTCCCACTAAAGAAGCAAGAGTCTTCACTGTCCCCTGTGGGTAGTGTCACAAATTCTACGTGAGGGGGAGGGGGGGAAACCGGGAGAAACTTGCCCACTAGAATTTATGTGCACTGAGACACCTGAAACAGGGATTACACCAGTAACGTGCGAGTTATACACAGAAACAATGAAGGATATATCATGCATTATAAAGTTACTAAATTGAGGCTACATCTTTGCCTTGAAGCATCGCTCATCGCCACCTAAAACACCATCGTTCAAAAAACTGGCAGTAACACTATTTCTACAACCTTAGCACTTGTCATTTTAGAACATACCTCCCTGGGACTATCATGAGATACAGCAATAAGATAAACTCATTTACAACCACCTCCGGCGTCTTGCACCCACTACTACTACTACTACTACTATTACTACTACTACCACCAGTAAATAGTAATATTACCACGACCGCTACTATTTGTCCCTTTTCCTGCCGCAATATATAGCCTATTTTCTATTATCATGCATTGAAAGTTATCAAGTTCTTGGAGCCTAAACATCTTGAATAAACTTGACTTCAGCAAAAAAAAATTGTGTCCTCTTTCCTTCTTTGTTATTTTCTACTGCCCACTGGAACAATGTTCAGATATTTACTTGCAAGTTTTCCGTGTCTCATCCCGAAGTGACTTTCATGCTACTTAGAAATCGTTCGAAAAGGATAATACGAAGCTGTGGCTAATGTTTTTGTTTATGTCTACAATGAGGATGAAAATCGGTAAAGCCGCCATGACCGTGTCTTTCATTTTGCTGAGGCTAAAGTTTGCTTAGCTTACTATTACTACTACTACTACTACTGCTTGTGCTTTATTAGTTAGAAAACTGAATATCCAGTTGCCTATTTTTTTTCCTGTAATACCTGTTGATGTTAGTGCTACTAGGCTGTAATTTTTTGCGAAAGTTTTAGTGTCTCCATTCTGCAGAGGAGATATATCTGCACTCTTTAAGGCCTCTGGGATTACAGTCAGATATAAGCTCTTTCTCCACAGAATACTTAGTTATTGTGCTGCAAGTAGTATTTTACACTTTTTTATAAATAAAGAGTTCAATGAATCATGCCCAGGTACTGGGCATGTGGGCATGTTTATTTCTATTGCATCTTTGAATTCTGGGAATTTGTGCAAGTGTCAACACCATCAACACTTGACAATATTTTACTATTCCCGCTATAAATATTCTCGCTATTTTAAGTGATATTTAGATTTGCATTTTAATTTTTAGTAATAATAATAATAATAATAATAATAATAATAATAATAATAATAATAATAATAATAATAATAATAATAATAATTATTATTATTATTATTATTATTATTATTATTATTATTATTCAATTTTTAAAACATTAATATTTTAATTTCGTGAATGTCTCCTGTTCTTTACTTTAATAATGTTGGTTATTATCCAGTCACAGTGCTCAGGATATTTGTTGGTGCTCTTATTGCTTCTGTTAACGGTGGTGTTGTTACTGTTAGTACTGTTGCTCTACTGTTCCAGTTAATGCTAGTGCTGTGATAAATGGCTTTGAAAACCGACAAGTTGAAGATTGAGACACTGATACAATATATGGGAATCTTTATTAAGAAAACGTTTCGCCACACAGAGGTTTCATCAGTCCAATACAATGTAGAAATGGGTAAGGAAAGGAGGAGTTTGAGGGACTGATTACCTCACTGCTGTTGTTAATGCTGGTGTTGATGCTACAGTGTTTAGTACATTTGTTTTTGTTCTTATTGCTGTTGTTAATGATGATTTTGTTAGTGCTGTTCCTATACAGTGTTCGCTACATTTGCTGTTGCTATCAATGGTGTAGCTGTTGTTGCTATTACTGTTGTTGTTAACGGTACTCTTGGTTTTGCTGTTCGCATGATAGTGTTCAGTACATTTGTTGTACATGTTAGTGCTGTTGCTGCTGTTAATGTTAGTGTGTTTCTGGTTTCCTCAGTGTTTTTCAGTAGTTATTAATGTCACTTATTAACTCACGTCATAGTTCCGTTATTTACTATCGGTCAAGGTATTCAGTCCCTCACTAGAACGCTTCTTTTTTTCTCTCTTTCGTTTTTACTCGTCTAATCTCTCTCTCTTACTCATTTTTTTCTCATCAAATTCCTCTATGTCTCTGTCTATCTCTGTATCTCTGTCTCTCTGTCTGTCTGTCTGTCTATCTCATTCTCCCCTCATCCCAGTCGGCGTTCCCCCTCACCTACAGGTCCAGAGAGGGACGAACCTGGCACCAGTGCAGGTTTCCTGCCTAATGAGAAGGGAAAGTGGTAGGGAAGGGAGGGAGGAAGGGGAAGTGGTACTGTAAGAGAGGGGAAGGAGGAGGAGGGGTAAGAGGGGAGGAAGAGCAGGAGTAAGAACAGGAGGGTGAGGAGGGGAAGGCAGAGGAAGAGGATCAGGAGGAAGGAGGGGGAGGAGGAGGAGGAGGAGGAGGAGGTCGAGAGAGGAAGGGGACCCACGCAGGATTTTCCACTTGTTACCGCCTACGTTTCACCAGTATCGTACGATGTCCTCAGTTTTCGTCCGCGTGGTGGGCGCGGCGGTGCAGGGGCGCGCGACCCCCGCGGTGAGCGAAGAGTCGGTGAGCCCCGAGCGACGTCCGTGCCGGGGCGGAAAGCGGATGGAAGTGGCATCATTAGCGATGGCAGCAGCTCCGGCACTGATTGAGCCAATAGAGGATCGAAGAGGATCAAAACCTGAGTCAGGGACGCTCTGGGGTGGGTGGGGAGACCATCCCAGATCCCTTTTCACTGATTTTCAACTGATGAATAACTTTAATAATAATAATAATAATAATAATAATAATAATAATAATAATAATAATAATAATATTATTATTATTATTATTATTATTATTATTATTAATAGCATTAATAATGAAAATAATAATAATATAGAACCCCCGCCTCCAGAGATGACATTCACAGCTGAAAGTGAATGTCACTGTGAACTAGATTTCCTGTTTTTTATCTGGCATCATGATGGTCAGCAACACAAGTTAACAAAGTGAAATGTTTTTAACCTCAGAGGAAATTAAATTAAAGAGGCAGCTGCCTCTCGTTCCCCCCCCCTCTCCTCGTTCCATTCCCCTTGTCCCGCCCTTCACTTCCCCTTCGTCCGGTTCCCCTCGTCCTGCCCTTCACTCCCCCTTCCTCCCGGTCCCCTCGTCCTGCCCTTCACTCCCCCTTCGTCCCGTCTCCCTCGTCCTGCACTCATTTGTTTGTGCCGTAAAGTCACCAATTATAATGAAAGTTATTTTGGTCTGGGTACCAGCACTCAAAGGTCTTGTTGAGCTGTACTGAAAAATAATGAGAGGGAGAAGAGGTGGGGGTCAAGTAGCAAGAGGGAAGGAAAGAGATGGAAGGAGAGGAAGAGAAAATGAAAGAGAGAGAGAGAGAGAGAGAGAGAGAGAGAGAGAGAGAGAGAGATGGAGAATGTTAGGTGTACAGACCTTGAAGTATTGAAAAAAAAAATTGCCTGGCAATTAAATAGAAATGTAGGAATTAAAACCATTTTTTTTATGAGATCGTGGATGAAGGGGAACACTAATGTCACTTATCTAATACTAACTGCCAAATGGATCTGCTACTCCCTAACCATTACTAGCCTCACCTCACTAAGTGGATAATACCATGTTTATTATGGTGTAGCTACCTACCATCCAAATTTTTAAACACACTCTTTAGATTTCGCAGTTTGTCCTGCATTGTCACCCATACTGACTAAATTCAGAGCACCCAGACCCGTACTGACACGAGATGCAGCTGTACTGGACAGAGAAAGAACCGATACAATAAAGTACTTTCTAACAATGTCGTCAATATTAAATTTATTAACAAAATTCTAAGTGCAAAACATGTGAGCAGAATAACTGCCTTTTTCTTTGCATAATAGGTCTGGAAAAGATGAAAAATAAAGTTCCGTAATTAGTCTGTCCATTGAAACAAGAGGAATGTTTGGTAGCTCATAAGACTGTCATTCCCATTTGCCCCCTTGGGGCGGGGATGGCAGACCAGAGAGGCCTAGCTTGTGGCTAGGCCTGGGGACAGTTGGTCCCATAGATGAGGAGGTACTTGTGCCTCCTCCCATGGGAGACTTAGGTCTCAGACACTCCCTAAAGAGGGAGCCAAGGCCGGGCCACCACTTGGAAAAGGCCCGGGCCGGGAGAATACCGGCTAATCTTTAATAATAATAATAAGGAATGTTTGGAACCTTCACTGAAGTCCATGCTAATGATTTCCTAGACAATGGAATATGTATCCTTATACATACTTTTTTTTTGATGTTAAAGCGTGAATAAACTGCGTGAAGGAGAAGCTTTATCAGTGAAATATTCGACTGATTGCACCGAACTGTTACAGTTGTTATAGTGGAACTGCTTGGAATAAATGAAGAAAAATAACACCCAGCAAATTATCCTCACAGTAAAGAAACTCACTGAGCAGATAAAGAAGACAGACAGCTGGCTAGAAAGCCTTGAAAATCTTACACCAAATATTATCCTCCTTGGAGACTTCAATATTCCAAATGTAGAATAGAAGATGACAGACAACAGCAGAGTACCTGACACTGCAGCGGGAAGTATGCTACATCAGTAGGTTCATAACATCTGGGAATCTTTACTGAGAAAACGTTCCCTCAATAAACATTCTCAATTGGGGAACAAATGTCTCATTTTTCAATTTGACGGCCTTCTAAATTTAGACCCACGACAGATAACTAAAGGCTGAGTGAAGATTTTACATTTTACATTGAACCAACACACAACAGAACATACTTGAAGCAAATTGTAGATATGATCTTATAATGGACATAAGAGTCTCCAACAAAATACACTTTCATAACAACCTCACTGAAGTGCAAACAAGCACTGTGTCAGGAAAGCCTTAGCGATAGATATCTTCAACAACTGGACTGTGACAACATAAATAATAAACAACCAAACATACCTTGGAAATCTGTCCTAAGTACCATAAACCCAAACCAGTGTATGAAAAAGCTGAACGGAGAAGCATTCAAGGTCTATAAGTAATATGTCCTAAACGGAGATAAATAGACCTAACAAAAGCGGGTTGTTGAATTGCTTAATAATAATAATAATAATAATAATAATAATAATAATAATAATAATAATAATAATAATAATATCTTTATTTCTACAGGTACATGTACAAGGTATACAGTCCTAGCTGATATCAATGACATATTACTATGTAGAAAGCCGCTTGTTATGCAGAGCATTTCGGGCAAATTAGGTCAGTTTTGTCCCAGGATGCGACCCACACCAGTCGACTAACACCCAGGTACCCATTTTACTGATGGGTGAACATAGACACCCGGTGTAAACACGCCCAATGTTTCTACCCTCGCCTTGAATCGAATCCGGACACTCGCCGTGTGAAGCAAGAGCTTTAGCCACCAGGCCAGAAATTACAGACATTAAACAGGAACTAATTCATTAATACCAAACAGAAGAAGTACAGAAGTAACAAAAAGCAATTCAAGAAGTGGGGAGAAAATCACGCCACCACCATCACCCTTAACAATAACAACAATAGCAGCAGCGGAGGCGGCGGCGGCGGCGACCGTCGCCGCCACCGCCGTAGCTGCAGTCGCCTTCGCTTCGCGGGCGCCACCGCCAACACCACCATTACTATTATAACCGCAATCACCACTACCATCATCATAACCATTACCTCAGAGAAAATAACTAGTACAGATGACAAACATGTGTGAGGGGGAAAAAAAAGCATAACGTAAATGTGGAAGATAATTTGACACTTCATCACTGGCAGAAAAAGTGAGTCCACATGTTAGGATGCTTGCCTGTTGCACTCCCCCTCTCTCTCTGTATTATGCTGAGTGTCACATACACCACCTGCAATTATTTCCAAACAGCGTTCTGAGGCACAGAAAACATTGAGCGCTGTGTGGAGGGGCGTAGGGGGAAGGGGTAGAGAGAGAGAGAGAGAGAGAGAGAGAGAGAGAGAGAGAGAGAGAGAGAGAGAGAGAGAGAGAGAGAGAGAGAGAGAGAGAGAGAGAGAGAGAGAGAGAGAGAGAGAGAGAGAGAGAGAGAGAAAGAGAAAGGAGAGAGAGAAAGGAGAGAGAGAAAGGAGAGACAGAGAGAGAGACAGACAAAGAGAGAGACAGATAGACAAAGAGAGAGACAGACAGACACAGAGACTGTGACAGACATACAGATAGATTGAAAGAGAGTGTGTGTGTGTGTGTGTGTTTCAGCTCCTGGTTCCACCAATTAATTTCATTCACCTGGTTTCATATTTCCTGCCTAATCGGGTCTGAAACTGCGTATGGTATTTGCCTCCACAACATTTTCACCTTAATAACTCCACGTCCTGGCTACCTTGATGCTGATGAAGCAAGTCTAACATCTCTGTCACTCACGAGTGTCTCTTACTTTCAGTTATGCCCTTGTTCCGAATCCCAACCTGTCAAATAGTCGGTCTCTGTCCGTCTTCTTATGTCCTCTTAGTATTTCTTTTATCATCGTATTATCCATCGTTCATATTACCTCCAAAGTCATCAAATTTGGTTCTCTTAGCCTCTCTTCGCAGGTTAGTCCTCGTAAATCTGGGACCAGTCTTATTGCAGCTCTCTGAATTCTCTGTAGTTCTTTACATATTTGATAAGGTGTGTGTCCCAGGTATGTGCTGTATGCCCTATATTAGTTGTAGGTCTAACATATGATGTGCATAGAATTCTGAATAGTTTTTGTTAAGGTTCCTGAAGGTCGTTCTCAAGGTTGCCTAGCATGAATTTGCTACTGATTGTTGTATTGTGTGCGTCCAATGATATGTTCAGCACAGTGCTTACCTTCACTCTCTTTCCTCGCTCGGGGCTTGCACCCTCTGTCCCCGCTATTGTTCTGCCATGACCGTTGTTCTGCGGAGTCTGTTGTTCTGCCATGACCGTGGTTCTGCCGAAATAGACTGAAGAGACCGTTGTTCTCTTAAGTTCTTTGTTCTAACTAGACAGTTGTTTTGCCGAGACCATTGTTATGCCATGAATGTGGTTTTTGCATTGACAGTTCTTCTGCCATGACCGTGGTCTTGCCGAGGTCATTCTTCAACCATGACCGTGGTTCTACTGAGTCCGTTGTTGTGCCAAGACTATTGTTCAGTCTGGCCTTGAGTATATTGTCTTTTGAGTTCGTTATTCAATCGAGTTCGTTATACCTCCGCATGCTCAATAAAACCTTATTTCCTCTCCAATATTTGGATGAAATAGAGTACGGTCTGCAAACATAGAGCCAAAGACAAGCTGCAGGACAAGTGTTTATCGTGGCAGTGTAGAGCTTAATCAGTTCATGCAGAGGATGTTAATTCGTATATGCACTGTAGATGAATGGTTCAGAGAACCGACAACTTGATAAATTAGACACATGTGCAATACTTGGGTATCTTTATTGAGGAAACGTGTCACCATACAGTAGCTTCATCAGTCCTAATACAAAGATGACTGGTGAAGATCAGAAGGAGTTTGAAGTGATCAGTCTCTCAGCCTGGAGCCGATGTAATCAGTCCAACAGTTTTCAAGACTGACGGACTGATTACATCGACCATAAATGTATTTAGTCTTTTCAAGATTGATGGACTGATTACGTCGACTCCAGGCTGAGGGACTGATGACTTTAACTCCTTCTGATCTTCACCATTCTTCTTTATATTGGACTGATGAAAATCACTGTATGGGAAAACGTTTCCACAATAAAACTACCCAAGTGTTGCACATGTGCATAATATATGGTATATGTATTTTTAGGTGGTAGTAGATAAGTAGAGGTGATTCTTTGTGGATGGTATTCGCTTAAACCAGAATCCTTGAACTGAGAAAATTATGTTTACTGATTAGCGCAAGATTTGAACGTCGACTAATAATGGATAACTGTTGGAAACTGTCTGCGTGATATGAGTGCCAGAGATTTGGTAAAGCTCTAATGGCCTTCAATAGCGTTATGTGTACTAATGTACACTGACTCACAACATTATCTTCCGGTTTTATCCTATCCATTTCTCACATTTATTATTCTGTCTGCTTTGATGTACTAAACCTTCAGCTTCTTTTCCGATGCTTTGGTCTGGGGGGTTTGTTGGGGTTGGGGGGGGGGACCTGGTAGGATTCTATGGGGGGCTACTGTGAGGGTGGAGTTTGAGGTTGGGGGGAGTGGCTGCATTAGTGGAGTGTGAGTTTTTTGGGTTAGTTTGCTTGGGTGCAGTGGGGTTGTTGGGGTTGAGGGTCCTCTGTGTGTTTGCTCTTCCTCCTGAGTCTGGGTTCCCCTGCCTGTCTCCATCCTTGACTCTCTTTCCTGCTTCTTGCATTTTTGTATCTTCTCAGTTTTTGTCTTTCTTCTCATGTTCTGTCGTGGTCAAGGTACACCTGCTGGTTATTTGATGAGGCCATTAGTCATGCTTTCTTCTGCAGGATCCTGTTGTCAACTTTTTCTGACTTGAAAATCAATTTGACTGGATGGATTCTTTTCTTGAGAACCCCCCTATTCTCTGAAAATTTGTCAGCTGTGTCATATCTTCCTTTCCTATCTATTTCATGATATTTTCAATTACTTTTACCTCCCCCTGTCATCTTATTTCATAAGTTGCCCCTTAGGTCTCCCGAAGCCCATGAACAAAGATTGACCTCTCTCTTTCGTCCTCCCTGTGAAGGTTCAGCAGCCCTATCAGACCCTCAAAGAGTATTTGATAAGGCTGGCTTCTCCTTATGGAAATTAAAAAATAGAAAAATCAACGATAACATAATAAGATAAACCATTTTATTAATATAATAAAATAGTAAATATAAAACACGTAAAAATGGAATTAATCCTACTTGAAGCAAAGAAATAAAAAATGAAATATATAAATAATTAGAGACTCAAAGCTAATATATATACAATACTTAGTTAAGAATGGTACTGTGCCAATGTTCTGGGCATGTAGCTCTGAATCGTGGTTTGGAATGTTGAGCTGTTGTTGATAACGATGGGGGAGGGGGGTTACAGGTGGGCATGACTGTTAACACACTGAGTAGACAATGACCCCAGTACGAGTAGAGATTCTGACGAACAGAGGTACTGTGATCCTCTGACCACCACAACACGTGAAGCAGTTGCGTCACCAGTACCGAATCACCATGAAACACTGGTGCGGTTATAACTGGGAGAAGGCTGTTAGAATGGTGTGCAGCTGACTGGGTGGTCGGTTACATGTGGAAGAGGAACCAGTGTAGGTAGAGATGCCGGATTGGCACTCAGATCATGTAAAGATCTATGTTGCCCTCTCTTATCTCGCCTGTGTCGGATGACCCAAGCCGACCATCAAGGACAAAATAAATACAAAGTTACACACCACTCGAGAAATCACTCATATGATTGGCGTACAGCCTTTATAAGAAATGGTGATACACAAATAACCCGCACATAAAAGAGAGAAGCTTACGACGACGTTTCGGTCCGACTTGGACCATTGACAAAGTCACACTAACCAGAGGTGGAGTAGGACGGCTATATATAGACAGGAAGAGGTGATGGTAGTAGTAGTGGTAGTAGTAGTGGTAGTAGTAGTAGTAGTAGTAGTAGTAGTAGTAGTAGTAGTAGTAGTAGTAGTAGTAGTAGTAGTAGTACAAGAATGGTATATAATACCGACAAGATGAAATTAAGACACATGCGCAACACCCGGGCATCCCTATCGTAGACGTTTCGCCATCCAGCCAGCCACTGGATGGCGAAACGTCCACAACAAAGACAACCAGACGCCGCACATGTGTATTAATTTCATCAGTAGTAGTAGTAGTAGTAGTAGTAGTAGTAGTAGAGGTAGTAGTAGTGGTAGAAGTGGGAAATAAGGAGGACGAGCCAGTCAAATACAAAGGAAGGGGAGCACTGCAAGAGAGCTAAGTGCCCACTGAGGGAGAGCAAGCGCACAGAGGTGCGTGAAAGGGGAAGTGGGAAATAAATGAAGAAGGAACAGAAACACGAGACAGAAGAGAGAAAGACAACCCAGAGGAGAAAAGGAAAGAGGAAAGGGGAAGAGGGAGAAGAAGAAAAAGAAAAAGAAAAAATAAGGAGTTAGGTTAAGTCACGGGTGTTCTGAAGTTTGGAGCATTTTACAATGTAGTGGGAGAGGAAGGCATCTACAGAGACGAAGCCAGGGCTAAGGTTCATACAAGGAAAGTTGTGTATTAGAGAGGATTCAACTAGACGGCGACTGTTCGAGTTGGAAGTAGGGAAGACAGTTTTAGCAGAAGACCAGTCAATAGGATGGCTATGATCTCTGACGTGACAGAAAAGAGCATTGTTAGTGTCGGCAAGCCTAACACTATTTTTGTGCTCCTTAAGTCTGTCAGAAAGAGATCGACCAGTTTCTCCGAAGTATAGAAGAGGACAGGAGGTGCAAGAAACTGCTAAAACTGTCTTCCCTACTTCCAACTCGAAAAGTCACCGTATAGTTGAATCCTCTCTAATACACAACTTTCCTTGTATGAACCTTAGCCCTGGCTTCGTCTCTGTAGATGCCTTCCTCTCCCACTACATTGTAAAATGCTCCAAACTTCAGAACACCCGTGACTTAACCTAACTCCTTATTTTTTCTTTTTCTTTTTCTTCTTCTCCCTCTTCCCCTTTCCTCTTTCCTTTTCTCCTCTGGGTTGTCTTTCTCTCTTCTGTCTCGTGTTTCTGTTCCTTCTTCATTTATTTCCCACTTCCCCTTTCACGCACCTCTGTGCGCTTGCTCTCCCTCAGTGGGCACCTAGCTCTCTTGCAGTGCTCCCCTTCCTTTGTATTTGACTGGCTCGTCCTCCTTATTTCCCACTTCTACCACTACCACTACTACTACTTCTACTACTACTACTACTACTACTACTACTACTACTGATGAAATTAATACACATGTGCGGCATCTGGTTGTCTTTGTTGTGGACGTTTCGCCATCCAGTGGCTGGCTGGATGGCGAAACGTCTACGATAGGGATGCGCGGGTGTTGCACATGTGTCTTAATTTCATCTTGTCGATATTATATACCATTCTTGTACTACTACTACTACTACTACCATCACCTCTTCCTGCCTATATATAGCCGTCCTACTCCACCTCTGGTTAGTGTGACTTTGTCAATGGTCCAAGTCGGACCGAAACGTCGTCGTAAGCTTCTCTCTTTTATGTGTGGGTTATTTGTGTATCGTTCCAGTCACGGTATTGTGCCTTTTTTGTTATTTAAGAAATGGTGATGTACACTACGTAAGTCCGAATCAGGACAGGAAGACTTTGCAGCATAAAAATTTAAACAAAAGTGAAGCTCTTGTTGAAACCAAATTAACCCAAACACATAATAAATAAAACAAGAGTGGAACAAATACTTACAGATTTGATGGGAGCTGTAAGTCAAGTGACTTACCACTGGTCGGAGAGACACTCGTCACCTCCCACCGGATGCAGAAGGTTGGGGGGAGGGGTTAGTGGGAATGATGTACTCACCCTAACAGTACAAGCATACTGCCCAACAAACTACCACCACCATTCATTCATACTTCAACCCTTACTGTCTAATGAACTTTTCCCTCACACTCCCATTGCATTTTCCTTCGTATCTGATCCTATTTAAGTATCTCCATTTCTGCTTTCCTTAACATTTCCTGGATCTCTCGATGGTCTGACAATGCCTCTGCAGGGGACCTGTTTCCTTCCCTTCTTTCAGCCCGCTCACTGCTGTCCCTGTACCCAATGGCCTGCTTCCTTCAATACTCGATTTTTCTCGAGCTCCCCGGAGGTCTGATAGGGCACCTGTGTAAGACTTATCTTCTTCCCTTCCTTTGGTCCTCTTGTTAGTTACTGATGTTCCAGTTTCTGATGTCATGCCCATTCTGCTCTTCGGTTCTTTAATCTGTTTCAGCATTTTCAGTTCCTCCTCTAAGTTCCATATTCTAGCTTCTGCAGCTGTGGCTTGCAGCTCCCGCCTTTTGCTTTTTGCAGCCATTCTCTCCTCTATTTTATTGCTAAGCTCCTCTAGCCTCCTTTCTCCTTGTTCCCTTTTCATGAACTCTGCTGCCCATTCTTCCTTCTAGACTCTTCTTCAGATCCGCTGACTGTCCTTCCTACTCTCTGGGATCCCATTGTTTTTCCACTGGTTACCACAAATGTACAACTGGCTCTATGGCTCGTCTCCATATTTTCCTGGGTCTTTTGTCTTCTATATAATTTCTATTTACTAGTGCACTTAGTTATGGCCTCTCTACACCTTAGGTGAATGAGATCTTGGGAGAACTAAGAGCTCGTTTTGGTCTTCCCATTGTTTCTGTTGCCCTTATGTATGAACTACTACTCTGCCTCCTTACATTTTGTGATTACTTAATTAAATTTACTGTTTTTCCCACCAGTTCTCTTTCACACTGTACCTCACGCAGGAAATTCTTCATGCATGTGTAGTCTTCTCTTGTAGTTTTGTTTCTCCCATACTACTCACCCTTCTTCACTCTCCATTTTTAAGTATACAGTGTACTCGAAGCTCAGGACCACATGCTCACTGGTTCTGAAAGGCTTTTCGTGTGTGCTGTTCCCATTGTCTGAACTACTCAAGATGAATATGAAGTCCAGCCTTGCTGGTTCAACCTCTCTTCTCTCTCTGGTAGTGTCCCTAACATGTTAATGCATGAGGTTTTCCAGTACCACCTACATCATCTTAGCCCTCCACGTTTCTGGTCACCAATGTGGCACAAGGTTTTACCAGTTAATCTCCCTGTGATTGAAATCACTCATAACTAGTAATTTTGCAACTGTGTGGTGTGGTGTGGTGTGTGTGTGTGTGTACTCACCTATTTGTACTCACCTATTTGTGGTTGCAGGGGTCGAGTCATAGCTCCTGGCCCCGCCTCTTCGCTGATTGCTACTAGGTCCTCTCTCTCCCTGCCCCATGAGCTTTATCATACCTCGCCTTAAAGCTATGTATGGTTCCCGCCTCCACTACGTTACTTTCTAGGCTATTCCACGGTCTGACTACTCTATGATTGAAGAAATACTTCCTAACATCCCTTTGATTCATCTGAGTCTTCAACTTCCAATTGTGACCTCTTGTGTCTGTGTCCCCTCTCTGGAACATCCCGTCTTTGTCCACCTTGTCTATTCCGCGCAGTATTTTATATGTCGTTATCATGTCTCCCCTGACCCTCCTGTCCTCCAGTGTCGTCAGGCCGATTTCCCTCGACCTTTCTTCGTAGGACAATCCCGTAGCTCTGGGACTAGCCTTGTTGCAAACCTTTGCACTTTCTCTAATTTCTTGACGTGCTTGACTAGGTGTGGATTCCAAACTGGTGCTGCATACTCCAGTATGGGCCTGACGTAAATGGTATACAGAGTCTTGAACGAATCCTTACTAAGGTATCGGAACGCTATCCGTAGGTTTGCCAGGCGCCCGTATGCTGCAGCAGTTATCTGATTGATGTGCCCCTCGGGAGATATGCTCGGTGTTATACTCACCCCCAGATCTTTCTCCTTGAGTGAAGTTTGCAGTCTTTGGCCATCTAAACTATATTGTGTCTGCGGTCTTCTTTGCCCTTCCCCAATCTTCATGACTTTGCATTTGGCAGGGTTAAACTCAAGGAGCCAGTTGCTGGACCAGGCTTGTAGCCTGTCCAGGTCTCTTTGTAGTCCTGCCTGATCCTCATCCGATTTGATTCTTCTCATTAACTTCACATCATCTGCAAACAAGGACACTTCTGAGTCTATCCCTTCCGTTATGTCGTTCACATATACCAAGAACAGCACAGGTCCTAGGACTGACCCCTGTGGAACCCCGCTTGTCACAAGCGCCCACTCTGACACCTCGTCACGTACCATGAATCGTTGTTGCCTCCCTGTCAGGTATTCTCTGATCCATTGCAGTGCCTTTCCTGTTATGTGTGCCTGATCCTCTAGCTTTTGCAGTAACCTCTTGTGAGGAACTGTGTCGAAGGCCTTCTTGCAGTCCAAAACAATGCAGTCGATCCACCCCTCTCTCTCTTGTCTTACTTCTGTCACCTTGTCATAAAACTCTAGTAGGTTTGTGACACAGGATTTTCCTTCCCTGAAACCGTGCTGGTTGTCAATTATACACTTGTTTCCAGGTGCTCCACCACTCTACTCCTGATGATCTTCTCCATGACCTTGCATACTATACACGTTAGTGATACAGGTCTGTAGTTTAGTGCCTCATGTCTGTCTCCCTTTTTAAAAATTGGGACTACATTTGCCATCTTCCATACCTCAGGGAGTTGCCCAGTTTCAAATAATGTGTTGAAGATCTTTGTTAATGGCACACACAATATCTCTGCTCCCTCTTTAAGAACCCACAGAGAGATGTTGTCTGGCCCCACCGCCTTTGAGGTGTCAAGTTCGCATAGCAGCTTCTTCACTTCCTCCTTGGTTATATGTACCTCATCCAGCACTTGCTGGTGTACCCCCCTGTTCTGATTTCCTGGAGTCCTACTGGTTTCCACTGTAAATACTTCTTTAAATCTCGTGTTGAGCTCCTGACATACCTCTTGGTCATTTCTTGTGAATTCCCCATCACCCTTCCTCAGTCTGATTACCTGGTCCTTGACTGTTGTTTTCCTCCTGATGTGGCTGTACAACAGCTTCGGGTCAGTCTTGACTTTCGATGCTATGTCATTTTCATATTGTCGCTGAGCCTCCCTTCTTATCTGTGCATATTCGTTTCTGGCTTTTCGGCTAATCTCTTTATTTTCCTGAGTTCTCTGTCTTCTGTACCTTTTCCATTCTCTAGTACACCTAGTTTTTGCTTCCCTACACCTTTGGGTGAACCAAGGACTCGTTCTGTTCTTCCCATTATTTCTGTTTCCCTTGGGAACAAACTTCTCCTCTGCCTCCTTGCATTTTGTTGCCACATAGTCCATCATTTCTTGTACTGGCTTTCCTGTCAGTTCCCTCTTCCACTGAATGTTTTGAAGGAAGTTCCTCATGCCTGAGTAGTTCCCCCTTTTGTAGTTTGGTTTTTCCCACCCTATTCCTGCTACTCTCTCCACTTGGAGCTCAACTATGTAGTCGAAGCACAGAACCACATGATCACTAGCTCCCAGGGGCCTTTCATACAATATATCCTCGATGTCTGAACTACTCAAGGTGAATACAAGGTCCAGTCTTGCTGGTTCATCTTCTCCTCTCTCTCTTGTAGTGTCTCTAACATGTTGATGCATGAGGTTTTCCAGTACTACATCCATCATCTTGGCTCTCCATGTTTTGGGACCCCCATGGGGCTCCAGGTTTTCCCAGTCAATCTCCTTGTGATTGAAGTCACCCATAACTAGTAACTTTGCTCCCCCCATGTGTGCTCTCCTGGCCACCTCGGCTAGTGTGTCGACCATGGCTCTGTTGCTCTCATTGTATTCTTCTCTTAGTCTCCTGCAGTTCTGTGGTGGGTTGTACATTACTGCAATTATCACCTTATGTCCCTCAGACTGGATTGTTCCTACTAAGTAGTCCCTTTCACCCGTGCCATCCATTCCTTCCATTTTCTCAAAACCCCACTGGTTTTTAATGAGCAGTGCAACTCCTCCTCCCCCTCTCCTCCCTCTGTCTTTCCTGAGGATTTGATATCCGGGTGGAAAGATTGAATCTGTTATTATTCTGGTGAGTTTTGTTTCTGTGAGTGCTATTATGTCTGGGGATGCCTCCTTGATTCTTTCGTGCCACTCCTCATACTTATTTGTTATTCCATCTGCATTTGTATACCACACCTTCAACTTCTTTTCTAAGACTGTGGTCTGGGAGGTGTATTGGGGTTGGGGAAGTGGGAGACCTGATAAGGAACTATGGGTGGTTGCTGTGGGGGTGGAGTTTGTAATGTAGTGATGGGGGCATTGGATGTGGCATTTGTGTTTTGGTTTAGAGTGTGTGGCTGCACTGGGGTTGACCTGGTTGGGAGGCTTCTATAGGAAGCTGTGAGGGAGGTTGTATTTGATCTTCTTCCTGTGTCTGGGATCTCCTGTCTGTCTTCTCCATCCCCTCTCTTTCCTCCTTTCGCCTTTGTACCATCTTTCTCAGTTGCTGCCTTTCTTCTTGTGTTCTGTCGCGATCGAGATACACCTTCCTGTATGCCGGCATGTCCCTTAATTGTGCTTTCTCCTGCAGTATCCTGTTCCGAGTCGATTCTGCCTTGAAGGTCACTTTCACTGGCCGGGTTCTTTTTTTTACAAACCCCCCTATTCTCCGAAAATTTTCCAGCTGGGTCATGTCGTCTTCTCCTATTACTTTCATGATGCTTTCAATTGCTTTTTCCTCCCTTGTTTTCTTGCTTCATATGTTTCCCCTTCAACTTCCTGTAGCCCATACACAAAGACTGACCTCACCCTTTCATTCTCCCACTGCATATCCCTGTGTATCCCCTCATTCAATTTGATTTCCTCCATTGCAGCTTTCCTTTCTTCAATTTCACTAGCTACTGTACTTGGGCTCAGTGGCCTGTCATTTCCCCATCTCGGCTTTCCCTGGGCTCTGCTGTGGTCTGTTAGGGCCTCCACATATAGCTTAGCTCTTTCATTTACTACAGTCTCCACTGATGGAGCTTCTACATGCAGTTTTGCTCCTTCTTTCCCTACAGTCCCCTTATTTGTGACTGAGGTAGCAGTCTCTGTTGTCAATCCCAAAATGTTCTTTAGTTCTTTAGGCTGTTTCAGATTTTTCAGTTCCTCTTCTAAACTCTGTATCCTGGCCTCTGCTGCTTTGACTTGCACCTCCCACTTCCTGCTTTCCATTACTATCCTCTCTTCCATTCTCATGCTAAGTTCTTCTAGTTTCCTTTCCCATTCATGTTCCCTTTTTATGAGCTCTGCTGCCCAATCTTCCTTTGCAGCTTCCTCCTCCTGTCCCTTGGTTTTTCTTGTTAGTGTGTGTGTGTGTGTTCTCACCTATATGTACTCATCTATACATGGTTGCAAAAGACGAGTGAAAGCTCCTGGTCCCGCCTCTTCGCTGATAGCTACTAGGTCCATTCTTTCCCTGCTCCAAGTGTCATATCGTACGTCTTCTTAATGCTAAGTATTTATGCTTCCTCCACTACATCGCTCTTCAGATTGTTCCACTTCCTGACAACTCTAAGACTGATGAAATACTTCCTAATATCCCCATGACTCATCTGAATTTTTAACTTCCAGTTTTTCCCCCTTCTTCCTGTATCCCATCTCTGAAATATTCTGCCCCTGTTCCCGTTGTTAATTCCTCTAAGTATTTTGTACGTCGTTATCATATCCCACTAGTTTTGTTGCAAACCTCTTCAATTTCTCTAATTTCTTGACGTGCCTGATCAGGTGTGGTTTCCATACTGGCTCTGAGTAGTCAAATATAGACCTGACTTGCACGGTGTACAGTGTCGTGATTGATTCGTTACTCAGATGTCGACACGCTATTCTTAGACTTGACAAACGTCCATATGCTGTAGACTAGAGTTATTTGGCTGATGTGCGCCTCAGATGTGATACTCACCTCAAGATCCTTCTCCTTGCGTGAGGTTTGCAGCTTTTTTCCTCCGAGCCTGTACTCCGTGTGCGGTCTACCTTGTTCTTCCCCAAGTTCATAACTTTGCACTTGGTGCGCTTAAACTCCAGGAACCATTTGTCGGACAGGCCCTTTGTAGTCTTTCCTAATCCTCTTCCGCTTGTATTCTCCTCGTTAGTTTCACTTCTGCGAACAAACACACCTCTGACTCAATCCTTTCTATCATATTATTTACATATGCAAAAAACATCACCAACCCTAGGACTGACCTCGACACATGCAACCATCCGACACCTCGTCACCTATCATCACTCGTTCCCTCCTGCCAGGCGTTCTCTGGTCCATTGAAGTCCTGTTCCTTTCATTCTTGCCTGCTCCTCTAGCTTTTGTACCAGTTTCTTGTGTTTTACTGTGTCAAAAGCCTTCTTACAGTTCAAGAAAATACAATCTACTCATCCCTCTCTCTCCCCTGTTTCACTTCTGTTACCTTATCGTAAAACTCCAGAAGGTTTGAGACACAGGATTTTCCATCCCTGAAGCCGTGCTGTTTCTCATGAATGAGTCCATTCCTTTCTAGGTGTTCCACTACTCTTCTCCTGATAATCTTCTTCATGATTTTACGTACTACACAAGTCAGTGCCACAGGACTGTAGTATGATGCAACTTGTTTGTCTCCTTTCTTAAAAATTGGTACATTTGTCTTCCACACCTCGTGTGTGTGTGTGTGTGTGTGTGTGTGTGTGTGTGTGTGTGTGTGTGTGTGTGTGTGTGTGTGTGTGTGTGTGTGTGTGCGTGTGTGTGTGTGTGTGCTTGAGCGCGCGTAATCGAGGACGTGGCATTCTCCATCGTTAGATAATGTTGGATCAACTAATAACGTTTACATGGAAGAATGTAACGTGAAAAAAGTTGAGATTTTAAGCATTGCTCAATAATACGCTGTTTAGTACTAGTTATTTAGTCATGGCTAGTAAATTAGCAAGTTGACTAGATAGCTCATTGGCTGATTTCTCTAGAATTTCGGACGTGAGTTAGAAGGACGAGAGTGTAAAAAAAATATGCTGGCAACAAATGTTGGAGATCTAATCCTCACTTTTTCTGTTCATAACAAGAGGAGTAAAATTGTTACTAATCTTTCTGGCAAGATTCTCACACAAGCGGAAAAAGATGTTTTATCACTAGAGACATCTTCTGCGACATCATGCAAGAAAATAAATATTTTCCATGCATTATCTAGCCTTTGAGCGCTGCGTCACATGCTGTGTAATTGCTCGGTTAAAAATGATTTTCATATTACCTGGAATAAGCTCTTTAGAGAATTAGATACATGTGCAACAACTGGGCGTCTTTACTATGTAGACGTTTCGCTAACCAATGGCTTTATCAATACAATACTGGGACTGAAACAGAAGACCGAAGATTTATAAGATAAGGCAATCAGTCCCTCAACCAAGCAGCAGGTATTCAGTACCGTAGTCTTGATGACTGATTATCTCATCATCTACCTCGTAACTCCTTTGTTTTTATATCTGTGTTGTATTGATAAACCCACGGCCAAACATCTACATAATTAAAATACCCAGTTGTTGTACATGTGTCTAATTCTTCAACTTGTCGATATCATATACCATTAATGTTATGATAAGTTGATTGAAGGAATGGTATACTTAGCATCAGCCATTTTGCAGTTTTATGAGTTTATTAAATATGTTGTAATCAGAATACATGGGAAATGCTATGAAAATTCTTGAAGATAAAGACAAGTTTAGGATAGTAACAGTTGATCCTATCGATCATGTCATTTAAACTGATGATAAACTCAGTCGTTGTTTACGAAACCTAAAGAAGAAGAATCGGATTTCACAAGAAAGTTATGAATTAAATTATAGTTTCTGATCCTACCCTGGTGTTGTGTACAGACTTGCCGAGATTCACAAACAGGGCACGTATCTAGGATACATAAAAACAAACATTACTCCTCTGAAGTGCAGCAGTGTGTCGCTGTAATAGAAAACTAGCAGCCCTAGGATCCCTAGTTACCCTGTTGAGGTTTTTGCCTAGCTCTTTAAAGAACTTAGATGTGCTCTTTTCCCATGGGCCAAGGGAGTCAGCATATAATGATGGGTAAGTTCGCCATATTTTCTCAACTTTTGGTACTCCCTGAAGCTGGCATCTGCCCTCTCCTTCCTCCCTGGTGCATTGGAGATAAGGATCAGCCTGAGTAAATACACATGTGTACGTCCACACCACTTGCTTGCTTTCTACTCAGGCTTGTAGGTTAATTCCATCTGGACGTTTTTGGTTGCCATGAGATCTACATAGTTGGAGAGGTTCCCTTATTGCTTGGCATCCCACTGTTGCAAGGCTCCTCTTAATGATATTATTAGATCTTCATGGCTTGCAATTTTTGCAATGGATTTGTGGCAAACAAAACCACAGTGCCCGAATCGGTCTGCCGATTCACTGCTGCAGATACATAAGAACATAAAAAAGAAGGAACACTGCAGCAGGCCTGACCCATGCGAAACAGGTTCATGTTACCCTCCGTCTTAGCCTAATGACCCACCTAGTCAGGTCACTTCTGCTTAAGTAAGGAGCACGGCATCAGACCTAGTAGCACAAGCTAGTCAGGTCCAACTCACACCAACCCACACCCACTATTAAGGCTATATTCTATGTAATTGGAACATCCCGGTGTGACAGTTTGTAGTTGCTGGGTTGAGCAGGTCTGGTTGCAGAGCCTGTTAAATTATCCTAGATCCTGGTTCCGTCAATGAACTCTTGGCCAAGAGCTCCAACATTGTCCCTAAGAATCGCTGCTAAAAGTTCACTGTATGCCGTAATGTAGACAAGCAGGTAGTACAACCTGTGATGCCTCGTGGACACCAATATCTTCAAGTCAGACTGGAAGTGTATCTTGGTCCCACTGTCCGTCTTCCAGAGTAAGGTTGAGTACTTTTATAAAAATCTGCCTCAGGATACCGTCTTATTTATGTAGTATAGGCCAATCATATGAGGGTGAAAGTCTTAGGAAATATATTAACCTAGGCAGACTCACCTACTTTGTGAGAAGGTACACGGCATCCTGGGTGTCAAGATTGTTTATGCTCTGTTTCATCCTCCACAAACCATCCAGTTTCTTCTTGAGAAATGAGTCAATGGCATTAGTTCTAAAAGCAAGACGCTATGTCTGGTGCCAGTTATTGATGCTCCTGGTAGTATGAATTACTGCGTCGATCACTTGCTGATTGGCTGAGATTATTTCACATTTGGATGGACTAGGGATGAGTCCCATTTCCTGTCCTCGTTTATCACCTGGGCAAGATCATCAGGGACTCCTTTGCAAACGCAAGCGTGCCATATCCAGGAACCAGATGGTTAGCTCACAAGAGAAATGGGGCGAGGGGATTCCCTTGTTGGATACCCTCATATAAAGTGATTTCATGCTGTCCAAATAGGAACATAGATTTCCTGCTGTATCTAGCTGAAACAAAAAGGAAGAGACTAGGAAAATGTTCTTGTACAGCTGTTAATATCACTCCTCTTTTAAGGAGATTAAATGCTTTCTTGAAATCTGATTTTACCACTCCATTGTCCCCAGGCAAGTTGTTGATGTAAGCCCTTGTTGTATGAACCGCTTTTTAAAGTCACAAAGTGATGCACCTAAAATGAAAGGTTTAATTTTGTTAGGAATCAGACCAACCAAGGAGTTGTTAACGAGCTTTGTGATCTCATGTAACATTGTCTCTGGAATCACCGAGCATTATCAGTATTGAGGGTCTTATTCCAGTGTTGCCAGCAGCAGAGCTACACGAGAACGACATAATAACTTTGGAAACTTCTGATTCTTGCTCAAACAGTGGTTTCACAGTGGAGACAGTGGCGCTAGAACTGCTGGTGCTCCTGGTGTCCCTGGCAGGATGGTTTTCTCTAAGTGTCAGCATCCCTGGGGGCCACTGTATCTCCGCTGATGATTATCCTGAGTGTCCCAACTGTGTTGCTCTCCTCAATTCACTGTTTGTAGGTACTGGCAATGGTAAATCTGAATTAACAAGTTCTTCAGATAGGAAACTTAATAAATCACCAACTGGAACGTTTGTAAACAAAGAAGTAACATCAAAACTAATCATATTATCATTTAAGTGAGTCATGGCGTTTCATTTATCAACTAAATCAGTATTATTTTTAACGTTAAAATTGCAAATTTTAGCAACATTTCGGCTCAAAATATCTACTAGCCATTTGGATAATTTAAAAAAACAAAACTGAACTAATGGAGGAAATCTTGAGTCTGGTGACTTTCTTGATACGGTTCAGGATTGCTTTTTAAAATAGTTTTTGACAGAGCCAACTAGAGGAAACAACCTCCTTGACTTGGTTCTTGCCAACAAAGAATCACTACTTTATAATCTTGACGTTAATGATGAGCTTGGGGAAAGCGATCACAAATCCCTTAGTTTCATTATATCATGGAAATACCCAGATAACTGCAATCAAATCTCTGTCCCAGATTTCTGCTTGGCAGACTTCAAGGGACTGAGAAATTGCCTGGGTGGGCTAAATTGGGATGACTTGACTATGGGTCAGGTAGCTGGTGTTCGTTGCCAATATGACATGTTTCAGAGCATAGTGCTAGCTGCCCAGGCAACTTTTGTTCCGAGTAGGGAAAATAGATTTAACGAGAATGATCCCAAATGGATAAACAATAGAGTAAAGCATCTCATTGGTCAAAAGAGAGCCACATATAGGCGTATCAAAAGAAGGGATGGGCAGTTAAGAAATCAATATATTCAATTAAAGAGAGAAATAAAATTAGAAATAAGAAAAGCAAAAACAGATTATGAGGCTTAAGTCGCAAGGGATTCGAAGATTAATCCAAAAGGGTTCTTTCATGTATACAGAAGTAAGATTAGGGACAAGATAGGCCCACTTAAGAGTAACTCAGGTCAGATCACTGACAGTGATAAGGAAATGTGTGAACTTTTCAATACCTACTTCCTCTCAGTTTTTACTCAGGAAGATACTAGCGAAATTCCAGAAATAAATTATGTAGAACAGGACGATAATAAACTATATGCGGTTAGATACACAAATAACCCGCACATAGAAGAGAGGAGCTTACGACGACGTTTCGGTCCGACTTAGACCATTTACAAAGTCATACTAACGAGAAGTGGAGCAGGACGGGTATATATAGGCAGGAAGAGGTAGTGGTGGTAGTAGTAGTAGTAGTAGTAGTAGTAGTAGTGGTAGTGGTACTGGGGAATTAAGGAGGAGGAGGAGCCAGTCAAATACAAAGAAAGGGGAGCACTGCAAGGGAGCTACGTGCCCACAGAGGGAGGGCAAGAACACAGAGGTGGGGGAGGGAGGGGAAGTAATGAAATAAATAATGAAGGAACAGAAACACAAGACAGAAGAAAGAAAGACAGCCCAGAAGAGAAAAGAAAAAGGGAAAGAGGAAAGGGGAAGAGGGAGAAGAAGATAAAGGAGGAATCAGGTTAAGTCACGGGTGTTCTGAAGTTTGGAGCATTTTACAATGTAGTGGTAGAGGAAGGCATCTACAGAGACGAAGCCAGGACTAAGATTCATACAAGGAAAGTTGTGTATTAGGGAGGATTCAACTAGAAGGCGACTGTTAAAGTTGGAAGTAGGGAAGACAGTTTTAGCAGAAGACCAGTCAATAGGATGGCTGTGATCTCTGGCGTGACAGAAAAGAGCATTATTAGTGTCGGAAAGCCTAACACTATTTTTGTGCTCCCTAAGTGTGTCAGAAAGAGATCGACCAGTTTCTCCAAAGTATTGAAGAGGACAGGAGGAGCAAGAAATAGAGTAGACACCAGGAACATCTGTAGAGGGAGGAGAGGTATGAACGAGATTAGTGCGAAGAGTGTTAGTCTGGAGGAAAGTAAGCTTGGTCGATCTCTTTCTGACAGACTTAGGGAGCACAAAAATAGTGTTAGGCTTGCCGACACTAACAATGCTCTGTTCTGTCACGTCAGAGATCACAGTCATCCTATTGACTGGTCTTCCGCTAAAACTGTCTTCCCTACTTCCAACTTTAACAGTCGCCGTCTAGATGAATCCTCCCTAATACACAACTTTGCTTGTATGAATCTTAGTCCTGGCTTCGTCTCTGTAGATGTCTTCCTCTCCCACAACACTGTAAAATGCTCCAAACTTCAGAACACCCGTGACTTAACCTGATTCCTCCTTTTTCTTCTTCTCCCTCTTCCCCTTTCCTCTTTCCCTTTTTCTTTTCTCTTCTTCTTTTCTTTTCTTTTCTCCCCGTCTCCATTCTTGAAGTCGAAACGTTCGGTCTTTGTGAGAAGACTGGACAATATCGTCATCTCTCTCTTTACTGAAGCACTGAAGACATCTATTGAGGAACAAAACACCTGGGCCTCGGTAGACAGCATCTCCAAGATCCCCAACGCCTCTTCTATGCTAAAGATTACATTCTCAGACGTCTCTATGGCTGCCCAAGCTCTCTCTGACGGTCTGGCCATCTCATATTTCCACATCCACCCTAGTCATACAGAACAAGAACGTTTCACATACATCTCCCACTGCTGGACTTGCTACTCCTATAAACACACCACCAAGGACTGCCCCATCAAGGATAAGAAGTTTTGTTCAAAATGTGGGAATGATGGACACGATTTCAGATCCTGCACCATTACTACAGCACCAACATGTCTTAACTGCAAGGGTAATCATCATATCTTTGCAGCTAAGTGCCCACTCAGGAAAGAAATCATATTGAAGAAAACTAAAGTTCTGAAGAACACCTCTAATTCACCGACATACGCTGCAATGACCAAACCACAAACCGACACCACCAAGACTCTACACGCTAATCTACAGGCACCATCGCCCAGCAACTCCCTCTCTCCACTCCCCGACGGTGCTTCCTCCAAGGTGCTGTACTGCATGATGTATGCACACCTTGTAAACGCAGCAAACCCCGGCACTTTCAACACCACTATTAAAGAACTATTCCGTCTGAACAACATGCCTGCCTTCAATTTTCCGGACTCCACACCTTCAGCAGACATCCTCAAAATCCTTCCCAACGTCCTGAACTTTACTGCACCTGCAGACCTGTCTCCTGCCCAAGCAACTGCTCCTGTAACTTCTATAAGCACTTCCACCGCTGACAACGTTGATCATGCTGCCTCAACCACCGTCTCCCACCTCCCCCAGCCTGCTGTTACACAACCATTACACCTCTCTACTGCTCCTGTCGACCCTCAGTCACCATTGTAGATTCGCCCAATGAATCCACTCCAGAAGAGGAAGATAACGACGACTCCAGTAAACCCTCATGGGGAAACCTTACCTTCTACACTTCTTCAAATACTGACACCAAGAACTGTACTGAACTCTACAAAAGCCTCAGTGCTGGGACAGTCAAGTATGCCTGTGAATCACCGCTTCACTTCACACTCATCCAAGTTCTTGAGTTCATCAAGCCTCTACGTTTCACCTTCAGGTAACAAGGCTAAATTATACCACCTATCTAGGAGCAGTTTCAAAAAGGCTCCATTGCTAACCTGCTTCCTCAGTTACTCCTATAACTCCCATATGTGTTCTAGCCTCTGATGTGACCTAGCCTGCTGCCAGCTGCTCAAGATTCAAGACTTCAACTACAAGTTTGATGCAACAGTCCCTGCTATTCCTGTTCTCAAGTCTGCCCCACGATCGCCTTAGCTGCTGGATTAAGTCCTGGCTCTATTTCTCTGACTAAGAACACCTCTCCAGAACTATTCTTCATCTGTCCAGTCTTCCCCGCTTATCCCATTGGGATCTTACCTGAACTTGTTTGCTTTTGCTTGCTTTACTTCTCGTTAGTGTGACTTTGTAAATGGTCCAAGTCGGACCGAAACGTCGTCGTAAGCTCCTCTCTTCTATGTGCGGGTTATTTGTGTATCGTTCCAGTCACGGTATTGCGCCTTTTTTGTTATTTATGTGCGGTCAGGGTAACTAGTGACATGGTTCTCAGACAAATAGAGAAATTAAAACCTAACAAATCCCCAGGCCCTGATGAACTGTTTGCGAGGCTTTTAAATGAATGTAAAGAGGAACTTAGTATACCTTTGGCTAATCTTTTCAATATATCACTACAAACTGGCATAGTGCCAGACAAGTGGAAAATGGCAAACGTAATGCCTATTTACAAGGCAGGTGACAGGTCCTTAGCTTCGAACTATAGACCAATATGCCTTACCTCCATAGTGGGAAAATTTATGGAATCAATAATTGCCGGAGCAATTAGTAGCCATCTTGAAAAGCATAAATTGATTAATGAATCTCAGCACGGTTTTACCAAGGGGCGTTCCTGTCTTAGAATTTACTAACTTTTTTCACTAAGGTGTTTGAGGAGGTAAATCATGGTATTGAATATGATATTGTATATATGGACTTCAATAAGGCTTTCGATAGAGTTCCACATCATAGGCTGTTGAGGAAACTTAAGGGCACACGGAATAGGAGAATTTTTTTCCTGGGTAGCGGCATGGTTGGCAAATAGGCAGAAGAGAGTTTGCATAAATGGGGAGAAATCAGAATGGGGGCACGTCACAAGCGGTGTTCTACAGGAGTTAGCGTTGGGTCTCTTGTTGTTCACAATTTACATAAACGACATAAATGAGGAAATAAATAGCGACATTAGCAGATTTGCTGATGACACCATAATTGGCCGTCCAGTTCATTCTAATGAGGACATTAGAGCACTCTAGGATAATTTGGATAGACTGATGTAGTAGTCGGAGAAGTGGCAGATGCAATTTAATATAGACACATGCAAAGTTCTAAATGTAGGACAGGAAAATAGCCATGCTACATATAAACTAAATAATGTAGATCTTAATATTACGGACTGCGAAAAGGATTTAGGAGTTCTGGTTAGCAGTAATCTGAAACCAAGACATGAGTGCATTAGTGTTCGCAATAAAGCTAACAGAATCCCTGGCTTCATATCAAGAAGTAAAAATAATAGAAGTCCTCAGGTTGTTCTTCAACTCTATATATCCTTGGTTAGGCCTCATTTAGATTATGCTACACAGTTTTGGTCATCGTATTGCAGAATGGATATGAATGCTCTGGAAAACGTACAAAGTAGGGTGACAAAGTTGATCCCATGAATCAGAAATCTTCCCTATGAGGATAGACTGAGGGCCCAAAATCTGCACTCTAGAAAGGCGTAGAATTAGGGGGGATATGATTGAGGTGTATAAATGGAAAACAGGAATTAATAAAGGGGATGTAAATAGTGTGCTAAAAATATCTAGGATAGACAGGACTCGCAGCAATGGTTTTAAGTTGGAAACATCAGATTTAGGAAGGATATAGGAAAGCACTGGTTTGGTAATAGAGTTGTGGATAAGTGAAACAAACTCCTGAGTACCGTCATAGAATCTAAGACGTTGTGTAGTTTTAAAAATAGGTTGGATAAATACATGAGTGGGTGTGGGTGATTGTGAGTTGGACCAGACTAGCTTGTGCTACTATGTCAGATGCCGTGCTCCTCCCTTAAGCGAATGTGACTCACCTGACTAGGGTAAGGCATTGGCTTAAGCCGGTGGGAGAATTGGACCTGCCTCGCGTAGGCCAGTAGGCCTGTTGCAGTGTTCCCTTTTTCTTATGTTTTTATGTTCTTAAGGCAAACAATCTCTTGAATGTTAGGTTGTGTAAGTTAAATTACTCAAATTGTTTACTGTGAAATAATTGGAGGATATCTCTTCTGATCAGGAATAATTCTCAGTATCTGACGTTATTTGGTTATCCCAGGTTAAATCAGCTCAATGCTCTTTTATTGTCTAAAACATCAGAGAAATATATTTAACATTTCTCGAATTAGTGTCAATAATAACTACTATATAAGTGAACTCAATCAGAGAAGCATTTATTGCTCTATTTATATAGAACAAATAAACATTTTTATATAAAACCATAGTTACGTCACTAATTAATGTTTGTTAACATTATGCATAAAAATGTTTCTGGTGTTTACCATAGTCTGGGATGATGAAATAGTTGTACTAATCTGGTGATTTAGCCGTTATAAACTCATTTTTTTTCGCTCCCACTATTAAATTTCGTAGTAGACATGTCGATTGTGGCTTAATTTTTAGTTTCTTAAATGGGAATAAATACTCAATGGCCAGAAAGGGTAATTAATTTTAGCCCTAAGTCACGAATATTAGGCAGTGGCGTGGACACGCGTGGGCACTACCGACCTACGCCAAGGATTGCTCAGGTAGGCGGGAGATATGACTTGTTTCTAGTAAAGTGTTGCGTCAGTCCCTTCAAAGGGATTTTTAGTGCCCTGCTGATGTTTCCTCACTGTTCAACATTCAGATATAATGTGGATAAATATTACGACCAGAGACATAGCCCAGGACAGCGGAAGTCTTAGCTCTGTGGCCACAGAAGTAACCATTATGTGGACTTACCAGACGTCCACGATATTATGTGACAGGACATTAAATGATCTACGATCTACTGAACACCAGGGAATGTCAGTGCATTTAAATGGTTCCTCGAACATAGTTAAAGCTCTGTGGAGTACTTTGTGTTATTAACACACCAGAGGATCTGCACTCTTCATACTAATTAATTATAAGCCCATCAGTGATGTGGGGAATATGTCTAGATCATGTTGGAAGAAGGATATAGTCGAGTGCGGACCATATATAAGATTCTTATGGGCAGGGTATAATTATTCCCATACAATTTAGTTCCCTCAAAACCATTCTTAAACATTTTTAAACTTACTTTCTTAAAAGCTGGTCAAATTTTACTTAGATTTTAGCATGTTTAGGTCCAAATTCCCTTTACAGATAATTTCCGAGTGTTGCATCAGATTAACTTCAAACCTTCCATGATCGTAACCTGCTAATGCAACTGCTTAGAGAATTCAGGCTTAGTGTATTTGTGTTGGGATGACTCAAGAAACCGTAACGACACGATTGCAAACAAACCATACCGGTATGGTTTGTTTGCAATCGTGTCATTACGATTTCGTGAGTCATGATGACGGCTTTGAGGGGACTTAAGCTAAAGTTCGTCACGGACTCGGTGGCGGGAGATTCATCTGTAAAAACTTGCATTTGTGATCACAGTGGTGCCCATGCTAACCTTCCTATGGTGTATAAATATACCTAGTTGGATGGATTTTATTGTACCTAGCTGACCCAGTGACTAATGCGTATGTCTGGAGTTTTACGACTCTCTACCGCGGGTTCAAGCCCCGCCCTTATTATGGCTTATCTTAGGATATTTGTCGCTTTGATTTCATTGATTTTTTTTTTAAATAGATTCGGACCACACATGCCCTAATTTACAAATTTTATTGAAGAACTTTGCATATGTCTTAATGATACTTATGAATACCTCCTGATTCCCTTCATCTCTACAGCACTAATATTTAACTGCATTATCTAATTATGCCGCACTCTGTACTATTCCAATCGCGTGCAATGAGGCACAAGGGACTGGGTTGTGGAATACTGGATATTTCCTTGGGATCGCACAACGACCCAGATACATCTAGTTTTAGTTGTAATACTTACTGAGAGTAAAATTATACTGGAAATTTAACTTAATATATAGAAGTCCAGTAGAACATGAGAACGTAATATTTTACTTCAGTTTTGGGTGTTCTTTAAAATGTCTATATATAATAAATCTGTTGTTGTTCAGAATGATTTATTTCATTTCATTTATGTATGTGTTTAGGTTTGGGTTAAAGAGAATCATAAATTACAGCAAGTGTTGTGTGTTTATAATGGTGAGGGTTACTTGTGTTGCCAGGTGTTTCCTGGGTTTTCATTGGCTCATCTTTTTCTCTCTCACTGCATTTTGATTGGCTCAGTCTCACGTAGTAGAGATATTTTGCACATATACTTTTGAAGATTGCAGAAATAAAGGTCAGAAACCTTCCCCTCCGTCCCACTGCACCAAACCCTTATTTTTCTTCCCAACTTCCCCTGATTGCGGGACTTGTTTTTCCCAGTTATTTGGATAACGGTGAATCTAACAATAAAAGTTTATACTGTGAGAAAAAATGGAAAATAAATTCTGAACAAGATTACTTCTATACATGTTTGCCTTTTTTTTGTGCGTAAACCTGACCGACTGTGTAGGGAGATTTTGAGAATTCTGTAAGATTTTTGCTGTGATGAATGGTTTGAAAAACCGACAAGTTGAAGATTGAGACACTTATGCAGCATATGGGAATCTTTATTCAGGAAACGTTTCGCCACACAGTGGCTTCATCAGTCCAATACAAAGAGGAAGGCGTAAGGAGAGGAGGAGAATGAGGTAATCAGTCCCTCAACCTGGAGTCGATGTGTTCAGTCCATCAATCTTGTAGAATGTGTACATTCTACAAGATTGATGGACTGAACACATAGACTCCAGGTTGAGGGACTGATTACCTCATTCTCCTCCTCTCCTTACGCCTTCCTCTTTGTATTGGACTGATGAAGCCACTGTGTGGCGAAACGTTTCCTGAATAAAGATTCCCATATGCTGCATAAGTTTCTCAATCTTCAAGATTTTTGCTACTCGAGCTCAACTGTCTGTTACTGTCTCATAAATGATAAGTTTGTGACATAGTAAATAATGTAGAGAATGGAGAGAGATGAAGTTATGGAACGGGAAATTCTCTAATTTTATTGGTAAAAGTTATTATTATTTTGTTTTAAATATGATTTATCTTTCATGTGTCACTGAAAAATTTGTAAAATGAATGAAATTTTAGTTTTTGAAGATAATATTAACTAGTAATTGTCTATATTATAAAAAAGACTCAGAGAGAAACTATTAAAGATGTTATACACAACTTAAGAAGTGTGAGTAAAATCCGGAAAGAAGGTAATTTTTGTTTTTATTTTTTAAATGTCGACCCCACTGGAATACATACAGTTTCTAGGCGTGAACACATTAAAAATAGTAAAAAATATTGTCAGAGATTTTTTTTACTTTGTAATCAGAAGAACGATTTAGTATCAAGTAGGAATGAATGAAGCTAATAAGAAGCCCCACATTAATTCACATATCACATAACATCTCTGTCAATTGACAGAGAGATCAGTTACAACACGGTTACAGTTCCTTGATCTTGTGACTGTAGTGCTGCATTTCTCTCAGGCAGAGAACATGGGAAATTGGAACTTTTATTGAAATTACATTCAATCCATGATAACAGTTTTTTTATGCAAGTAAATTTATTCTGTGTGATAAATCCTGCCAGCTGTATCTCTCTTCATCTAAATATGACTAACAGTGAATTTCAAAGTTTTACATCATATTAAAATTTGATACGTCACGATTCGAATTTCGGTAAAGTACTGGTGTGGTGTGTTGTATGATATGACAGTCTAACAGAGTTTCATGAAGAATTTGAATCTGTGACGCTTCTTCGGTAAGAAGCGTCACAGAAGTGTCCTTAAAGTGGATCTCTGATTTACCAGTGTCTCACACGTATCCGAAAATGTAGAAGAGTTGTACGGAGTTCGGACGAACAACAGCTTTTAACATAATGAACTAAGAGATTCAAGAATATCAAAGGATGAAAAAAAAAAATTCAGAAGTTTGTTGTATGACTTCAGAATCACTGCATATTCATCAAGAATGGGCAGTGATTATATTAATTGTTACTAAGCTTCAGGTGTTGCGAAGAAGAAGAATTAGACACATGGGCAACATCCGAGTATATTTGTAGATGTTTCTCCAACTAGTGACTTCATCAGTACAAGGACATAATGTGAGGAACATAGAATTCTATACAAAAAATGAGGTAATCAGTCCCTCAGCCTAGGAGGTGTTGAAAAGCAGTCTAGTCTTGAAAAATATGAAGTACAGGCATGAAACTTGGCCCTGATATACCGGCGCCAAGTGAGGGACGTGCAGCAGACAAAGGCATTGTTACTGGTAGGTGGGATTTCCCGGTGGAAGTAGGTGATACCTGAGGGATGAGTCAGTAGTAAGCATCTTGTGAATACTTATTACAACCCAGGAGTCCCAAAAGCCTGTTATCCTGGGTGTAAAGGGAGCAAAATAAACACAGCAGAAAAACTTTTGCCTTGTATTATCCTTCACCAATTTAGAACAGAAGTATGTACACTATATACACTATGTACAACAATAGGTATTAGTGCACTTCACGGTAAGCAAGGCAGAATAGAAGCCACTAGAGAGCAGACCGTGCTTCAACCAGCTCTAGAATGGGAATGGCAAGGGCAGACAGGTGAGTGGTACCCACAACACCTCTGCAATTGCCAAAACCATCTTCTCATTGGCTGGAACCTGGGCACTGATTGAACGACGGGGCCCCATCATCAACCCTAGTACCTGGTTCGCTGGTTGGGGGAGATAGCCTTTCAATGAGGGTGTGTACATGCGCCGAATAAAGGTTACGTACTCTTTGCATGCCACAATACTGTATACCATTCATGTATAAATTGCCAAGAAGATGACGGATGTATCTCGGTAATATAAAGAAACATTTGGCCAACTTGCAGCAAAAGGCTGCAAAATAGTGAAGCCAATTTCTTTAAGAAACAGCAGTGTTAATTAAAGATGCAGATGACATTATAATGGTCAATATTAGTCACTTACTTCAGCAAATAATTTGCACTCTCAGATTACCGGAAAACATGAAGACATGTTTGAATCATGAGTTGGCGTCTGTCCCACCCTCCATATTTTAAGAGAAAGATGTGTTGAGGAAGATCAAGAAGTCTCTATACAAGGTGTAAAGCAACGAGTATTTGATTTATCAGGAGCCAAGAATGTCAATGATGAAGGTAACTAGATGCATCATGTAGCTGGTTAAAGTAAGGCACATGCAGACTTTTTTACTACTTACATCCACTTCACAAGAAAACATTACGGTAAAGATTTAACAGTAAATTTTAATGGATATTAAACACATCAGATCAGTACAAAAGGCATCGAGCGTCAACAACGATTTAGAGACTTATACCGTGTGGTCTCTTCGTAATTCATCCTGCTGAAACGATGCTTGTGCACGGTGTGGTGGATGGTTTCCCTGATGTACTGCTCCGCTCAATCATCTTAAATGTTCAGAGTGTTCATTAACAGATGGAATACGGGAGAAGCGAGTTTTCAGTGTGTACTCTTCTGTTTATAGTTGTAGGGTCGAGGTTCAACTCCTGGCCAGGCCAGAATTATTGTTGACAGGGATAGGCAATTATACAAAATATATTAAAGACGCTTTTACAAGGATAATCTTTCGCTGGAACTGTGAATCAAGAAAAGTTCTAATTATGGAAGTGAAACAAAAAACTCAGAATGAAGGTATTGCGACACAGGTTGCCAGGGATGATGCTGATATACTAATTGTCCAGAGTGCTTTTCGTAAACGAAATGAACACGAGTCAGTTGTAGTTGGACAGAATGTTGATCTTCTTTTTCTGCTTTTTGCTCTTTGGAAGACAGTTATTATGTTCTCGAAAGAAACAAAAAGGAAACCTAAAGAACGGGTGAACAGTTCTCTAGACGTGCAGTGTTTTACCATTTTAAATTACATCTAAGAGTCAACTTTGTTTGCTCATGTATTCAGTGGCTGTAATGCCACATCGTATTTTTATAGACCCGAAATAATGAAAAAAAAAGCCAGTCTCTTCAATAAAGATAATCTTTCACAAAATATTGTGTTTATACAGAACAATCCTCAGTCAATTCATGATGATGTTACAGCAGCTGGAGAACGGTTAATCCTACCTCTGTATAAGATATCAGTCACCCACTCAAAAAATGCTGTGTTCTTATCAAGTCTTCCTCCCACTTCTTAAACAGATCGACAACATTCTTATCTTGGTTATCAGCAAGTTCAGACGTGAGGAGGAGAAACACTACAGCCTGAATTGTGGGGTTGGAAAAGACATCAAATTCTCTTCCACCTGTATGTTCAACGGAGGCAGCATCTCCACCAAAGCTGATAAATTAGACACATGTGCAGCACTCGGGTATCTTTATTGTGGAAACGTTTCGCTACACAGTGGTTTTATCAGTCCAATACAAAGAATAGTGAAGATCAAAAGGAAATTGAGGTAATCAGTCCTTCAGCCTACGGATGATATAATCAGTCCATCAATCTTGTTAAAAATACAGCAAATTTGCGAAGAAGGGGTTAATAAACTAAGAAGGGGTTTATATGCAATGAAGGGGCTTATAAACAAAGAAGGGGCATATTAGCAATGAAGGGGCTTATAAGCAAAAAAGGGGCTGAGAAGCAAAGAAGGGGCTAATAAGTTCTTTCTCACATATACTGTATTATTATCATGATTGATGGACTGATTTAATTGACTCCAGGCTGAAGGACTGATGACCCCAATCTCCTTATCATCTTTACTATTCACTATGGACTGATGAATCCACTGTGTGACGAAACGTTTCCACAATAAAGATAGCTAAGTATAGCATATGTGTCTAATTTATCAAGTTGTCGGTTCTCTGAACTATTTATCTGAATTCTACTAAAGTTCTTGATAGTTATCTCACGTGGCTGCAAAATAAACTTTTGGGAAGCGTTGTGACGGTATGAAAACTGTTTCTTCGAATATTTTCCAGTGTGCAAAATTACCACAGTCAAAGGTGCCTATATTCTGATTCCACAGATGATCTTGGCACAACACATCAGGAGGAAAATAATAATATCTAATCATATTATCATAAACAGTAACTGATTGGATTAGGATTACTGGGGAAACGAAGCAGAAAAAGAAAATGCAATGTGTCTCGTCACAGGTGGTGTGGAAGTGAGTCACTTTATATGTATGAATAAAAACAATAGTACATCTTAAAAATAAAAATCTCACTTTATGTTTTTTTTATACTAAAAATTACGTCGTTTGTGAGATATTAGCAGAAAACCGAGTGTGAGTTGTTAAATCTCTCAGCATGATCTAACTCTCCTTTCACATCTGGTCTGGCTTGCGTGAATCTAAAGTATTTGTGGCAAACATGGATAGAAGTACTTTTGTTCAGAATTTATTTTCAGTTTTTCTCATGCTGTAAACTTTTGTGAGTTTGCAAAAACTCGCACACTCATGAGGGGGTTGGGGCCAGTGTGGGGTTGCTGCTGTCCTCGAAAGGTGGGGTACATTTTTCTCATTTATTTCTACAACCGTCAAGAGTATGTGCAGAAAATTTCGTCTTTTTATAAACGGTTTCCGTTATCGTAATTTGACTGGACTAATAACGTGTCATAGTAAGGCAGCATTCAATGTTATGAGCGGCGATGAGCTGGGAGTGTATGACGCAGCCATTTCCCTGGACTTTAACTTTCTCTTTCCTGTAGCTCCTTCTGGATCCTGGCTTCCTGGTTGACGTGCTTGTATGTGTTCTCTGACTCCTGTGATGTCCTATGGTGCAGTTAGCATGCTCAGAGTCCTCCAGAGTCTTCCAGTCTTCTAGGGATGTCCCGTCATATTCTGAGTGAGAGGGCTGGTTGACTAGGGTGCAAGCACAGGTGATGGAAGATACTTATATTGGTGATATATAAATCTCCTTTTCCTTAAAACAAACTTTTTTATTGCTGATCTTCCCAGTGCATTCTGGGGTAGAAAGTAAATATCAGTTCGCTGAAGTTCATGGTGGGACATACTGGACTCTTTCTCAAACGTTTACATATAATTACCCTGATGGATGCGTCTCCTTACTCTCGTTGCAATAACTCTGCTGGGGTGAGGTCAGCTGAAACTGGCATTATTTTGAGTATTCTGTAAACTGCGTGTATCACAGTGAATAGGCTAGAGTGCTGGAAATTAGCGGCAGCTTGTATTAACAAGCGTTTTTATTTATGTGTCAAAGACAAAATTTTACACTAACTTTTCTTTGGATATCACTATACTGGATAAAGACAGATATGTGGAATATTGCTATCCTTATTGACAACGTCTCGCCCTCATAGTGTGCTTTATCAAGTCTGGAAAAGACCTCATTGTGACTTAATAAAGTCCACTGTGTGGGTGAAATGTTGTCAATAAAGGATCGCGTTATACTGCATCCGTCTTTATCATCGAGTCGAATTTTTTAAAAATTCTCACCATATCTGTGTACTGCCACAGTCTGGGTGTACTGCCAGAGTCTGGGTGTACTGCCAGAGTCTGGGTGTACTGCCACAGTCTGGGTGTACTGCCACAGTCTGGGTGTACTGCCAGAGTCTGGGTGTACTGCCAGAGTCTGGGTGTACTGCCACAGTCTGGGTGTACTGCCACAGTCTGGGTGTACTGCCACAGTCTGGGTGTACTGCCACAGTCTGGGTGTACTGCCACAGTCTGGGTGTACTGCCAGAGTCTGGGTGTACTGCCACAGTCTGGGTGTACTGCCAGAGTCTGGGTGTACTGCCAGAGTCTGGGTGTACTGCCACAGCCTGGGTGTACTGCCACAGTCTGGGTGTACTGTGAATATACTAAGCCTACTCTCAGTAATAATGCTAATTGATGCGGACCTTGGTGCATTACCGTCCATGAGCAGCGTGTGGTGTAGTACCGTCCATAAGTAGGGAGTGGTACTGTCCATGAGTTTGGTGTGGTACTGTACTGTCCAGGATTAGGGTGTGGTACTGTATTGTTCAGGATTAGGGTGTGGTGCAGTACTGGCCACGAGTAGGGTGTGGTATACTACTGTCCACGAGTAGGTTGTGGTGTGGTACTGTCCACGAGTAGGTTGTGGTGTGGTACTGTCCACCAGTAGGGTTTGGTGTGGTACTTTCCATGAGTAGTGTATGCTTTGGTACTGTCCACGAGTAGGGTGTGGTGTGGCACTGTCCACGAGTAGAGTGTAGTGTAGTACTGTCCACGAGAAGGGTGTGGTATGTTACTGTCCACGAGTATGGTGCGGTGTGGTACTGTCCACGAGTAGAGTGTGGTGTGGTACTGTCCACCAGTAGGTTATGGTGTGGTACTGTCCACGAGTAGAGTGTGGTGTGGTACTGTCCACTAGTAGGGTTTGGTGTGGTACTTTCCACGAGGAGTGTATGCTTTGGTACTGCCCACGAGTAGTGTGGTGTGGTACTGTCCACTAGTAGGGTGTGGTGTGGTACTGTCCACGAGTAGGGTGTGGTGTGGTACTGTCCACGAGTAGAGTGTAGTGTGGTACTGTCCACGAGAAGGGTGTGATGTGGTACTATTCACGAGAAGAGTGTGGTATGTTACTGTCCACGAGTAGGGTGCGGTGTGGTACTGTCCACGAGTAGAGTGTGGTTTGGTACTGTCCACGAGTAGGGTGTGGTGACTACTATCCCCGAGCAGAGTGTGGTGTGTTACTGTCCACGAGTAGGGTTTGGTGTGGTACTTTCCACGAGGAGTGTATGCATTGGTACTGCCCACGAGTAGAGTGTGGTGTGGTACTGTCCACGAGTAGGGTGTGGTGTGGTACTGTCCACGAGTAGGGTGTGGTGTGGTACTGTCCACGAGTAGAGTGTAGTGTGGTACTGTCCACGAGAAGGGTGTGATGTACTATCCACGAGAAGAGTGTGGTATGTTACTGTCCACGAGTAGGGTGCGGTGTGGTACTGTCCACGAGTAGAGTGTGGTTTGGTACTGTCCACGAGTAGGGTGTGGTGACTACTATCCCCGAGCAGAGTGTGGTGTGTTACTGTCCACGAGTAGGGTGTGGTGTGGTACTGTCCCCGAGTAGTTTATCGTGTAGAACCGTCCAGGATTAGAGTGTGGTGCAGTACTGTCTACGAGTAGGGTGTGGTGTGGTACTGTCCACAAGTAGGATGTGGTGTGGCACTATCCACAAGTAGCTTGTGGTGTATTACTGTCCAGGATTAGGGTATGGTACAGTAGTGTCCACGAGTAGGGAGTGGTGTAGTACTGTCCATGAGTAGGGTGTGGTGTGGTACCGTCTGCGAATAGAGTGTGGTGTGGTACTCTCCACGAGTAGAGTGTGGTTTGGTACTGTCCAGGCTAAGGGTGTGGTACAGTACTGTCTACAAGTAGTGTGTGATGTAGTACTGTCCATGAGTAGGGTGTGTTGTGGTACTGTCCACGAGTAGTGTGGGGTGTGGTACTGTCCACGAGTAGGGTATGGTGTGGTACTATCCACGAGTAGGGTATGGTGTGGTACTGTCCACGAGTAGAGTGTGGTGTGGTACTGCCTCGAGTAGTGTGTGGCGTGGTACTGTCCACGAGTAGAGTGCAGTGTGGTACTGTCCACGAGTAGAGTGTGGGGTAGTACTGTCTACGAGTAGGTTGTAGTTTAGTACTGTCCAAGAGTAGGATGTGGTGTGGTACTGTCCAGGCTAAGGGTGTGGTGCAGTACTGTCTACAAGTAGGGTGTGGTGTAGTACTGTCCACGAGTAGGGTGTGGTGTGGTACTGTCTACGAGTAGAGTGTGGTGTGGTACTGTCCACGAGTAGAGTGTGGTGTGGTACTGTCCACCAGTAGGGTGTGGAGTGGTACTTTCCACGAGTAGTGTGTGCTGTGGTACTGTCCATGAGTAGGGTGTGGTGTGGTACCGTCCACGAGTTGCGTGTGGTGTGGTACCGTCCACGAGTTGCGTGTGGTGTGGTACCGTCCACGAGTTGCGTGTGGTGTGGTACTTCCCGGATGTCTCTAGCCGTGAGACTACCTTGCTATTGTATTGTGCTCTTTACTTCTGGGTTGTCGCATTGCTGGTGTTTATGCAGCGATTGTACTATGGTACAAAGTGCAAATACCTAAGTTTATGCTCAGTACAAGTGTACTCTTGTTATAGTGATCACATATTAAGTTTCCTGGTCTGAGTAATCTCACTCATTAGTCTGTGCACACTAGATAGGAGATGAGTGCTCAGTCTTGCGTTTCATTGATGAATGATTATATGGTAATTCTCCTGTTTTGAGTGGAGAGAGTAATTAATTTAATTTACTTTCTTTCTATGTTAATAGGGTGGAACAACCGACTCGTGTTACTGCACATCAGAATAAGTTATATGGGACAAATATCTGAGGATGTTTTATAGGTGTACCTTTTCTATATATATCTCTAAATTATATTGGCATCTTTTATCTCTAGACTTTCTACGCTGACTCATTGTTCTGGAACAAAGTTTTATGAAAAACAAATATAATGCAAGTTCTGAAAGGATATCATATTAATTTAAAAAAAAAATTGAACACGTCGGCCGTCTCCCACAGAGGCAGGTTGACCCAAAAAGAAAGAAAAACCCGAAAGGAAAGGAAAAACTTTCATCATCATTCAACACTTTCACCATCACTCATGCATAATCACTGCCTTTGCAGAGGCGCTCAGATACGACAGCATAGATGCTCATGTAAACTGCCAATGCCCCAAACCCCTCCTTTAAAGTGCAGACATTGTACTTCCCATTTCCAGGACTTAAGTCTGGCTAACCAGTTTCCCTGAATCCCTTCACAAAATATCACCCTGTTCACACTCCAGCAGCTCGTCAGGTCCCAAAAACCATTCTCCCCCTTTACCCCTTCCCTCCAACCCTTCCTAGGCCGACCCCTACCCCGCCTTCCTCCCCCTACAGATTTATATGCTTTCCAAGTCATTCTACTGTGTTCCATTCTCTCTAAATGACCAAACCACCTCAGCAACCCCTCTTCAGCCCTTTGACTAATACTTTTAGTAACTTCACACCTCCTAGTTTCCACACTACGATTTCTCTGCATAATATTTACACCATACATTGCTCATAAACACATCTCACCTGCCTCCAGCCTAATCCTCTCTGCAGCATTTACAACCCATGCTTCGCACCCATATAAGAGTGTTGGTACCACTCTACTCTCACACATTTCCTTCTTTGCCTCCATGGATGACGTTTTTGTCTCCACAGATACGTCAACACACCACTCACCTTTCTTCCTTCATCAATTCTATGGTTAACTTCAGCCTTCATAAACCCTTCCTCTGACAAGTCAACTCCCAAATATCTGAAAACATTCACTTTTTCTATACTCCCTCCCTCCAAATGTGATATCCAATTTTTCTTCATCTAAATCACTTGATACCTTCATCAGCTTACTCTTATCTCTGTTCACTTTCAACTTTCTACCTTTACACACCCTCCAAAACTCGTCCACTAACCTTTGCAACTTTTCTTTCGAATCTTCCAAAAGCACAGTATCATCAGCAAAAAGTAACTGTGTCAACTCTCATATCGTATTTGATTCTCCATAATTTAATTCCACCCCTCTCCCCAACACCCTAGCATTTGAAAGTTAAGACACTTGTGCAACATCTGGTTATCTTTATTGTAAACGTTTCGCCATCCAGTGGCTTTATCAATACAAATTCTTGGACATAATTAGAAAACAGAAGAACTATGTACAAAAGATGAGGTAATCAGTCCCTCAGCCTTGGAGGTGGTGTTTACAACACCGTGGTTGTAGAGATTCTGAAGCACAGGAAAGGAGACTGGCGCTTATATAGGCGTCAGTGAAGAGAGACGTGTAGCAGACGAGGGCATAGTCACTGGTAGGCGGGATTCCCCAGTGGAAGTAGGTCCATCCCAAATTGATGGGCTAGTTGTGGAAGTCGTGAAGGTCATGTAGATGTCCTCTGAATCAAGATACCATGATGTTGCAGTGCCTGACAAGTTGTGCAAGACAGGTATACAATACCGACAAGATGAAAGTTAAGACACTTGTGCAACATCTGGTTATCTTTATTGTAAACGTTTCGCCATCCAGTGGCTTTATCAATACAAATTCTTGGACATAATTAGAAAACAGAAGAACTATATAAAGCCACTTCTGTTTTCTAATTATGTCCAAGAATTTGTATTGATAAAGCCACTGGATGGCGAAACGTTTACAATAAAGATAACCAGATGTTGCACAAGTGTCTTAACTTTCATCTTGTCGGTATTGTATACCTGTCTTGCACACCCTAGCATTTACTTCTTTTACAACCGCATCTATAAATATGTTACACATCCCTGTCTAAGACCTACTTTTACTGGGAAGTAATCTCGCTCTCTCCTACACACCCTAACCTGAGCCTCACTATCCTCATAAAATCTCTTTACACCGTTTAGTAACTTGCTACCTATTCCATACACTTGCAACATCTGCCACATTGCTCCCCTATCCACTATCATATGCCTTTTCTAAATTCATAAATGCAATGACAACTTCCCTACCTTTATCTAAATACTGCTCACATATATGCTTCAATGTAAACACTTGATCTACATATCCCCTACCCATTCTAAAGCATTTTTGTTCATCTGCAATCTTACTCTCTGTCTTACCTCTAATTCTTTCAATAATTACCCTACTATGCACTTTACCTGGTATACTCAGTGAACTTATTCCCCTATAATTTTTACAATCTCTTGTATCCCCCTTTCCTTTATATAAAGGAACTATACATGCTCTCTGCCAATCCCTATGTACCTTCCCTTTTTTCATACATTTATTAAACAAGAATACTAACTCCAACACTATATCATCCCCTGCTTTTAACATTTCTGTCATGATCCCGTCAGTTCCTGCTGCTTGACCCCTTTTCAGTCTCAATCATGCCTCACGCACCTCCCCCACACTCACATCTTACTCTTCTTCACTCCTAAAAGATGTTATGTCTCTCTGATCAGTGCATGAAATTACGGCCTCCCTTTCTTCATCAACATTTAAAGTTCCTCAAAATATTCCCGCCATGTACCCAATGCCTTCAGTTCCCCATCTACTAAATTCTCTATTCTGACAAATCCATACATTTCCTAGGCTTTCTTAACATGTTTATCTCCAAATTTTTTTCTTATTCTCAGCAAAATTTCTAAACAGTGCCTCTCCCACTATCATTTGCCCTCATTTTTCACTCTCACCACTTTCTTCACCTTTCTTTTACTCTCCATATACTCTGCTCCTCTTACAACACTTCTGCTTCATAAAAACCTCTCATAAGCTACCTTTTTCTCTTTTATCACATCCTTTACTTCATCATTCCACCAATCACTCCTCTTTCCTCCTGCACCCACCCTCCTATAACCTCAAACTTCTGCCCCACATTCTAATACTGCATTTTTAAAACTATTCCAACCCTCTTCAACCCCCTCACTACTCATTCTTGCACCAGCCCACCTTTCTGCCAATAGTTGCTTATGTCTCACCCTAACTTCCTCCTCCCTTAGTTTATACACTTTTACCTTTCTCTTACTCGCTGTTGCCATTTTCCTTTTGTCCCATCTACCTCTTACTCTAACTGTAGCTACAACTAAATAATGATCCGATATATCTGTTGTCCCTCCATTAACGTGTACATCCTGAAGCCTACCCATTAACCTTTTATCCACCAATACATAATCTAACAAACTACTTTCATTACGTGTTATATCATACCTTGTGTACTTATTATCATTTTTTTCATAAAATAATTTAAATATTGCTGTGTTGAAATTGAGAGTTGCGGTGCAACTGGTGACGTGCTGCCTCCCTCGCTGTTCCCTCCCTTCGTGCCTCCTGGCACTGATAAAATAGGCAGATAGAGAGGGTGGCAATGTTGCAGTACTCATGACATTCAAACTGACTTCTCTCGTAATGTTATTCCTAATATTTGACACACATATACTCAAATTATATTCTACATTTTCCTTCAGGGTACTTTAGCTATTATATCAAGTTTATCATGTAAGAAAAATTCAGTGTGCGTTGGAATTCATAGGGATCTCATGTTAATTTTTCTCCGATTTTTTAATATCTATAATACTGGGCTTCTGCATGTTATTGGTCATTAAGTGAATCAGTTGTCTTCAGTGATGACAGAATACGTAATGATCAAGGATTCAAGGTCAGTGTCATAGGTTAACTTTAGTGCCATTAGGATAACAAGTAATTCAGTTCGCGTTGATGTTAATTATTATGCTATAGTTTTTATCCAAGGAGATAGAAACAAGAACAGATACAGTCCTGCCAATAGACTTCTGTTTAGATTCATCACTGTATATAATGTTATATATTATTATTAAAGGAAATGATTTAAGGAAGAGACTTCAAGACATGTTATAATAAATGAATGTAGCTTTCAAGGAGATACTAAATGCTCTACTGTCTAAGTGGTTACAATTTATGCAGGTTATAAAACTTAATACAACTGCAAGTTTCAACAATCGATTTAAATTTTTGTTTATTTACTTCTAGAAAGGTTAGTGGCAACAGCGTCTGATTCATTTCTTAACATTCTGATCACGATTTTCCTATCACTGATACCAAACTTCTTCCTTATATAACTTCTTCCTTATATTAAAAATCTCAGTAGTTTTAAAACAGCCAAGAATAATTCTAAGGGCTTCGTTTTGCATTAGCTTCAAAGGCGATTGTCTTCATTTTCTTTAGCTAACATTTACACGAGGACAGCATAATCAATTAAGGATCTATTTTATAATTACACAAATAACCAGCGGTATTGTGCCTTATTTTTGTCCTTCACTATTGTTACTTTAGCACTGCTCTCACTTTCTTACTTTCTTAGCCAGCAACAACTCAACTCAGCAGTTATCCTCTCCTAGCTGCATTTCGTACTCAGTTGTATTATGGTGAAATTACTGAAGGGTATATCTACACAAAGATATCTGTAATATTTAACGTAGCTGATGTTTTCATCCTGTAAACAAATGGGTTGAGGATGTCGTATGTCTGTCAATACTTAATTCGTTGTTGAGGATACGATGAAGCCTAGTCTGTTACATATTGCTGAACCTTATTGTAAATGGTACTAATTTTCTTCTGCCCTGATGTATAGATCATGATGTTATCAGCATAGCTTATGGTTACATGGTTACTTGAGGTAGGTAAAGCATTTACAATAGCATTAATGAAGACATTAAACAGCATTTGGGCTGAGAACTCCTCATTGTGGTGTGCATAGGGACATATTAAAACTTCTAAAACCTTGGAAGAATATACAGGATGTTTACTATGACCGATAACCAATTATCCAACTGAGTAAGCTGCTACCAGTATTCATCTTTGCTAGTTCATGTTGGATTTCACATCAAGAAATGTGGTAAAACTAGCAAAAGTTTATGCAGTAAGAAACGTTGTAATACAATTCTGCACACTTTTACCTTTCATAGACAAAGGAGATGAGAGTTGGTGTCTGATGCTATAGTGTATTAGATATTCTTTAATTTTTTTTACAAAGACAACCAGTTAAGAGATTGGTCTCAATCATGGTTCCCCAAAGTCGTCAGTATCGACCCCTAAAGTTCGACAGGACTATCAAATGGTTGGGAGTTAAAAAGGGGTCATTACATGGTTGAAGCAAATACGGAACAAAGGAACAGACTAAACCTGGAAGAGCATGGTGACTTACCACTAAAACTCACCAATCTCCAAAAAAATATCAGCGTCCTTGTTGACGTTCATCAGATGCAACCTTCCCATTAATGATATCAAGAAATTCAATCAAAATGGGTATGCTAAATCTTACATTTTTAATAATTTAAATATTACCTATTTTTATGATGTCATTAATATTATTATCTATCATTATTTGTAGTACTATTAAAGTACTATTTATTAAATTATTTTCATAAAATAAATGTCTAGGGGTCAAGAAACAATATGAAATTTCATGAAAGTATCGATGCTGTGAAGAGTTTGGAGACCTCTGGTCTAAATGTATCAGGCTGTTGCAGCTTAGTAATAGGAACAATGAGACTATTGGTTCAAGAATTAGAAAGGACACCCTCAGTGTAATTATTACTATACAATGCTAACAAAAGGTTATCAGGGCCCTGCCTCATAGTTCTGAAGATATTGTGATTTATTCTGTTTTCGCTAGAGGTCCTAGAAGCTCTTTTTTATTAATCAAGTAGCTGACTAAATAATACTTAGTGAGAGTGCAAACACTCTCATCAGTATTTTTGCCCACAATTCCAGCATTATCATGCAGTTCTATTAGTGTTTATTATAGACCCTCCAATATTCTTATGCCTGGGATTAGAATCTCCAAGAATAAAGGCAGGTTCACGATTAATGTGATCTAGTAAGGTACAGGACTGAAATTAATTAGCTGGGGCATAAATATTGAAGACGTTAATGAAGAAACTGCCTGCATGTATCTAACATCACATTGCATGTTTCCCCGTCAAGAGTTAGTTGAATTTAAATTATATACGTTGTATGCGTTTTGCCACGTATGTCAAGAAACAACTGGAAATAAGTGTAAAGATTTGCAGCGAGACCAGTCCCTGAGATGCGAGGTTATAAGATATAAGGAAAGACTAATGACGTTAAACCAAATGACTCTTGCGGACGGAAGGACAAGGGTTGACATAATAACAACATACATAATACTGAGAGGAACTGAAAGGGTGGACATGGACAAGCTGTTCGCGAGGCGCGACACAGAACCACAAGAGCAAAGTTGTTAGTGAAAAACACATGTGAGTCACAGGGATACAGGAAACATTTCTTCAGCTTCAGAGTGGTCAAGAAGTAAATTAATTTGGACAACACTGTTAGAAACAGGATCCATATGCAACTTTAAGTATAGATGTGATAGGATTCACGAGCACAGGAGAGAGCACAGTAAGGATAGTACAGCAGCAAGCCGAGAGGCGGGGGCCAGGAGCTGACACTCGACCTATGCACCCACAAATAGGTACGTACACAAAGGCGAGCGCACGAACACACACACACACACACAATGGCTGGGTGGGAGGTGGAAGGGGTTTGCGGGATAAGGGAGGGTAGAACAAGACATAAGCGGCGGGGATATATATGTATAAATCATACTATCATCCACTTATCATGTTGGTGGCCTCCCTGTGCTCCCTAGGGCGCAAGGATCAGCTGCAAGGATATGTTTGAGGGTGGAAGGGAGGGTGAGGGGACACCACCAGTACGCCAAACACCTGCACCACCATAACTCAACACCCCCAGCGACCCAACAGGGGACACCAGCTCCACCAACTCACTACGGTTCATGCCTACACGTGTTAATGATTGGGATCTCGTTCTTATGTCGAGGAAAATTAAGCCTTCCATTCTCTGGCCAGCTTAATACTCAGCTGGGTTGTAAGGGGGACGCAGAGGCGTGATTTATTACACAATAAATAGTATGGAGTAATGAATTGGAATTGCTGCAGGGAGCGCCGGGGAGGATATCTGTCGTGGTGTCCAGGGGAGATTTTCAGTTTTGGTGATGAATGGTCTGACCTTAACAAAACACTCCATATCAAGACTTCGCCGGTGGGGATTATATATTATTGTAATTAGGAGTCATTGATTCGTTATTGAGATTATAATTGCCCTGTAAACATGATTACGACTAATGAAAAACAGTGCATGGATTAGTATGGTCATTGATTGTGATAGCGCATGTGTGTGTGTACTCCACAAATTTTACTCACTTATTTGTGGTTGCAGGGGTCGATTCACAGCCCCTGGCCCCCGATTCTTCCCTGGTCGTTACTAGGTACACTCTCCCTGCTTCAAGAGCTTTATCGTATCTCTTCTTAGAGTTACTCTATATGGATCCTGCCTCCACTACATCACTCTCCAGATTCTACTTCTTCCTGACAACTCTATAACTGAAAAAAAACACTTCCTAACATCCCTATGACTCATCTGAGTCTTCATCGTCCAAGTAATGACACTTGTTGATATATAACATCACTGAAACATTCTCTCTCTCTCCATTTTGTCAATTCATTTCAGTATTTTATTTGTCACATTAGTTGCATTTGTATCATTTTACTTAACATCATTTTCCTTCAGTAAAGGGTCCCTAGCGTGTACTCCGTCTGCAGTCTTCTTGGATCTTCCCCAATCTTGATGACTTAGCACAAATTAGAGCTAAACTCAAGGAGACAGTTGTTGGAGCAGACTTGAAGCCTATCCAGATCCACTTTGTAATCCTACCTGATCCTCATCTACTTGTATTCTCCACATTAGCTTCACACTGTCTGCAAACTGGGACATCTCCGAATCTATTCTTTCAGGCATGTCCTTCACATATACCAAAAACAGCACCTGCCCTTTCACAGACCCAAGTGTAACTCTGCTAGGCACTTGCGCCAATATGAAACTTCGTCACGTACCGCCAATTGTCGTTTCATTCCTGCCAGGTATTATCTGATCGATTGTGGTGCCTCTCTTGCTTTCCCTGCCTGCTCCTCTAGTTTTCGCACTATTCTCTTGTGCAGAACTCTGTCGAAAGCCTTCTTGCAGCACAAGAAAATCTTACTTCTGTAGCCTTGTCGTAAAACTCGAGGAAGTTTGTGACACAGAATTTCCTTTCCCTGAAACCGTGCTGGTTATCATGAATAAGCTCAATCCTATCTAGGTGCTCCATCATTCTTCTCCTGATAATATTCTCAATAACTTTGCATTCTATACATGTCAATGACACTGTTCTGTAGTTTAATACTGCCTATCTCTCTCTTTTCTTAAAAATTGGGGCTACAATTGTTGTCTTCCATACGTCTAGTAGTTGTGTGTTAGTGGCACACACAATGCCACCGCTCCCTCTCTCAGGACCCATGAACTGATATCCGCTCCCACCGCCTTCGAGGTATCTAGTTCACTTTGAGGTATCTGGTTCCTTCTCGGTTGTGTGTAGTGTGTCCAGCACGTGTTGGTGTACCCTGCCATTTCAATTTGCTGGAAGCTTTTGTTTCTCCACTGAAAATACCCCCTAAATCTGTTGAGCTCCTCACTCACTTCTCGATTATATCTTTTGATCTCCCTTCCTTCTTTCCTTCCTTGTACAGTCTGATTACTTGTTCCTTGTTTGTTGTTTTCCTCCTAATGTAAAACAGCTCTGGGTCAGATTTGGCTTTCAGTGCTATGTCATTCTCGTATTGCCGCTGGGTCTCCTTCATTATCAATGCATATTCGTTTCTGGCTCTTCGGCTTATCTCCTTATTTTCCCGCATCCTTTGTCTTCTATATTTTTTCAGTGCTCTAGCACACCTAGCTTTTTCTTCTCTACACCTTCGGGTGAAACAAGGGCTCATTTTGGTTTTCCCATTGCATCTATTGCCCTTGGGTTTGTACTTCTCCTCGTTTTCTCTGCACTTTGTGGTTATGTGTTCCATCATTTCATTTACTGTCTTTCCCTGAAGTTCTCTTCCCCACTGCACCTCAAGCAGGAATTACCTCATGCCTGTGTACTCTCTTTTGTAGTTGGCTTCTCCCATCTTTCTCGCGCTACTTTCCTCTCCACAGGACCAGGTGATCACTAGCTCCAAGGGGCTTTACATACTCGATACCGCCAATGTCTGAACTACTCAAGGCGAATATGAGGTCCAACCTAGCTGGCTCATCTCTTCTGTTTCTCTGGTAGTGCCCCTTATATGTTGGTGCATGAAGTTTTCCAGTACCGCCTCCATCATCTGGCTCCACGTTTTCTCAGCCAGTCTCCTTGAGATTGAAATCTCTCCAAACCTAGTAACTTTGTCTTACCCATATGGGCCCTTTTGGCCACCTCAGCTAGTGTGTCCATTACTGCTCTGTTGCTTTGGCTCGGCCTCATGCTATTCTGTGGCGGGTTGTACATCACTTCAATTACCACCTTGGGACCAACCAGTCAGAAGCGTTCCTAATATGTAGTCCCTTGCTTCCTTTATGTGTGTGTGTATGTGTGTGTGTATGTGTGTGTGTGTATGTGTGTGTATTTGTGTGTGTGTGTGTACTCACCTATTTGTGGTTGCAGAGGTCGAGTCATAGCTCCTGGCCCCGCCTCTTCACTGATTGCTACTAGGTCCTCTCTTTCCCTGCTCCATGAGTTTATCTAACCTCGTCTTAAAACTATGTATGGTTCCTGCCTCCACTACGTCACTTTCTAGGCTATTACACTTCCTGACAACTCTATGACTGAAGAAATACTTCCTAACATCCCTTTGACTCATAGGAGTCTTCAACTTCCAATTGTGACCCCTTGTTTCTGTGTCCCATCTCTGGAACATCCTATCTTTGTCCACCTTGTCAATTCCTCGCAGTGTATTATATGTCGGTATCACGTCTCCCCTGACCCTCCTGTCCTCCAGTGTAGTTAGGCCGATTTTCCTTAACCTTTCTTCGTAGGACAATCCCCTTAGCTCTGGGACTAGTCTTGTTACAAACATCTGCACTTTCTCTAATTTCTTCACGTGCTTGACTAGGTGTGGATTCCAAATTGGTGGAGCATATTCCAGTATGGGCCTGACGTATATGGTGTACAGAGTCTTAAACGATGCCTTACTGAGGTATCGGAACGCTATTCTCAGGTTTGCCAGACGCCCGTATGCTGCAGCTATTATCTAATTAATGTGCGCCTCAGGAGATGTGCTCGGTATCATACTCACCCCAAGATCTTTTTCCTTGAGTGAGGTTTGCAGTCTTTGGCCACCTGAACTATACTCTGTCTGCGGCCTTCATTGCCCGTCCCCGATCTTCTTGACTTTGCATTTGGCGGGGTTAAATTCAAGGAGCCAGTTGCTGGGCCAGGCTTGTAGCCTGTCCAGGTCTCTTTGTAGTCCTGCCTGATCCTTGGCTGATTTAATTCTTCTCATTAACTTCACATCACCTGCAAACAGGGACACTTCTGAGTCTATCCCTTCCGTTATGTAATTCACATATATAAAAAAACAGAACAAGTCCCAGGGGTCAGTCCTAGGATGGAAGAGATAAACTCAGAAGTGTCCCTGTTTGCAGATGATGTGAAGTTAATGAGATGAATTAAATCGGCCGAGGATCAGGCAGGACTACAAAGAGACCTGGACAGGCTACAAGCCTGGTCCAGGAACTGTCTCCTTGAATTTAACCCTGCCAAATGTGTGTATGTACTCACCAAGTTGTACTCACCTAATTGTAGTTGCAGGGGTCGAGTCTCGGCTCCTGGTCCCGCCTCTTCACTTGTCGCTTCTCACTCTACCCACTCCATGAGCTTTAGCATACCTCTCCTTAAAGCTATGTATAGATCCTGCCTCCATTACATGCTGTATTGTGTGTATGTGTGTGTGTGTATGTGTGTGTGTGTGTGTGTGTGTGTGTGTGTGTGTGTGTGTGTGTGTGTGTGTGTGTATGTGTGTGTGTGTGTGTGTATGTGTGTATGTGTGTGTGTATGTGTGTATGTGTGTGTGTGTGTGTGTGTGTGTGTTTGTGTGTGTGTGTGTACTCACCTATATGTGGTTGCAGGGGTCGAGTCATATCTCCTGGTCCCGTCTCTTCACTGGTCAATACTAATTCACTCTCCCTGCTCCATTAGCTTCATCATACCTCTTCTTACAGCTATGTATGGAACCTGCTTCCACTACTTCACTCTCCAGATATTCCACTTCCTGACAACTCTAAGGCTAAAGAAATACTTCCTAACATCCCTATGGCTCATCTGGGTTTTCAGCTTCCAATTGTGTCCCCTTGTTCCAGTATGCCATCTCTGAAACATTCGAGCCCTATCCACCTTGTCAGTTCCTCTCATTATTTTATACGTTGTTATCATGTCTCCCCTAGCCCTCCTATCCTCTAGTGTATGTACTCACCTAGTTGTACTCACCTAGTTATGGTTGCGGGGGTCGATTCACAGCTCCTGGACTCGCCTCTTCACCTGGCCGCTACCCGGTCACTATTCCCGCTCTGTGAGCTTTATCATGCCTCTTCTTAAAGCTATGTATGGATCCTGCCTCCACTACATCACTTCCCAGGCTATTCCACTTCTGACAACCCTGTGGCTGAAGAAATACTTCCTAACATCCTTGTGGTTCATCTGAGTCTTCAGCTTCCAACTGTGATCCCTCGTTGCTGTGTCCCATCTGTGGAACATCCTGTCTCTGTCCACCTTGTCTATACCTCTCAGTATTTTATATGTCGATATCATATCTCTCCTAACTCTTCTGTCCTCCAGTGTCGTGAGATCGATTTCCCTTAACCTCTCCTCGTAGGACATACCCTTTAGCTCCGGAACCAGTCTTGTTGCAAACCTTTGCACTTTCTCTAGTTTCTACATGTGATTGGCTAGGTGAGGGTTCCAAACTGGCGCTGCATATTCCAATTTGGGCCTAACGTACACAGTGTACAGGGTCCTGAATGACTCCTTATTTAGATGCCCGAACGCTGTTCGTAGGTTTGCGAGGCGCCCGTATGCTGCAGCAGTTATTTGGTTGATGTGCGCCTCAGGACATGTTCTCGGTGTTATACTCACACAAAGATCCTTTTCTTTGAGTGAGGTTTGTAGGCTCTGTCCCCCTAGACTGTACTCCGTCTGTGGTCTTCTTTGCCCTTCCCTAATCTTCATGACTTTGCACTTGGTGGGGTTGAACTCCAGGAGTCAGTTTCTGGACCAGGCTTTCATTCTGTCCAGATCCCTCTGTAGTTCTGCGTGGTCTTCGTCAGACTGAATTCTTCTCATCAATTTCATATCCTTTGCAAACAGGGACACTTCGGAGTCTATTCCTTCCGTCATGTTGTTCATTAATACCAGAAACAGCACTGGTCCTAGGACTGATCCCTATGGCACCCCGCTCGTTACCGGCGCCCTCTCTGACACCTCGCCACGTACCATGAATCGCTGTTATCTTCCTGACAAGTATTCCCTGATCCACTGTAGTGACTTCCTTTTTATCCCTGCCTGGTCCTCCAACTTCCGCACTAATCTTTTGTGTGGAACTGTGTCAAACGCCTTCTTACAGTCCAAAAAAATGCAATCTACCCACCCTTCTCTCTCTTGTCTTACTGCCGTCACCCTGTCATAGAGCTCCGGTAGGTTTGTGACACAGGATTTCCCATCCCTGAAACCGTGCTGGCTGTCGTTGATAAGCTCATTCCTGTCTAGGTGCTCCACCACTCTTCTCCTGATAATCTTCTCCATGACCTTGCATACTATACACGTCAGTGACACTGGTCTGTAGTTCATGCTTCGTGTTTGTCTCCTTTTTAAAAAATTGGGACTATATTTGCTGTTTTCCATGCTTCCGGTAGTCGTCCTGTTTCGAAAGATGTGTTGAAGATAGTTGTTAGTGGTACACAAAGCGACTGTGTGTGAGTGTGTGTGTGTGTGTGTGTGAGTGGGCTCATCTAATTGTACTCACCTAATTATGGTTGCAGGGGTCGAGACTCAGCTCCTGGCCCTGCCTCTTAAATGACCGCTACTGGATCCTCCTTCTCCCAGCTCCATGAGCTTTATCATACCTCGTCTTAAAACTATGTATGGTTCCTGCCTCCACTATATCACTTGCCAGACTATTCCACTTCCTAACAACTCTGTGGCTGAAGAAATACTTCCTAACATCCCTTTGACCCATCTGAGTCTTCAACTTTCAATTGTGGCCCCTTGTTTCTGTGTCCCATCTCTGGAACATCCTGCCTCTGTCCACCTTATCTATTCCACGCAGTATTTTCATGTCGTTATCATGTCACCCCTGACCCTCCCGTCCTCCAGTGTCGTCAGACCGATTTCCCTTAACCTTTCTTCGTAGGATATTCCCCTTAGCTCTGGAACCAGCCTTGTTGCAAACCATGTTCTTCCTCTAATTTCTTGACGTGTTTGACCAGGTGTGGGTTCCAAACTGGTGCTGAGTACTCCAGTATGGGCCTGACGTACACAGTGTATAAAGTCTTGAACGATTCCTTACTGAGGTACCGGAACGATATTCTCAGGTTTGCCAAGCGCCCATATGCCGCAGCAGTTATCTGGTTAATGTGTGCTTCTGGCGATGTACTCGGTATTATACTCACTCCTAGGTCTTTCTCCTTGAGTGAGGTTTGCAGCCTTTGGCCTCCTAGCCTATACTCTGTCTGCGATCTTCTTTTTCTCCTCCGATCCTCATGACTTTGCATTTGGTGGGGTTAAATTCTAGGAGCCAGTTTCTTGATCACGCATCAAACCTCTCCAGGTCTATTTGTAGACCTGTGTGGTCCGCGTCTGATTTAATTCTCCTCATTAACTTCACATCATCTGCACACAGGGACACTTCTGAGTCTATCCCTTTCGTCATGTCGTTCACATATATCAAGAATAGCACTTGTCCCAGGACTGACCCCTCCCTCTCATTTCTTACTTCAGTTACCATGTCATAAAACTCTAGTATGTTTGTTACACAGGATTTGCCTTCCATGAATCCGTGCTGGCTGTGTGTGTGTGTGTGTGTGTGTGTGTGTGTGTGTGTGTACTCACCTAATTGTGGTTGCAGGGGTCGAGACTCAGCTCCAGTGTGTGTGTGTATGTGTGTGTGTGTGTGTGTGTGTGTGTGTGTGTGTGTGTGTGTGTGTGTGTGTGCTTGTGTCTGTGGGTGTCTGTATGTGCTTGTTTCTGTTTTCTTTTGCCTTTGTGCTCTGTATTCCTTCTCCAATCTTTTGATTTTCTTAGGTCTCCCTAAGGCCTAGTTCGTTTTTTTTCTGTATCTGGGTTACCCTCTCTTGTCTGAAATATATTTATATAGTTCTTGCCTCTCTAGGCAGCATTTCCATCATTACGTTAACTGTCTTGTCTTCCTGTTACCTTCTCTGGTGAACTTCTTATTCTCGTCTTCATTAATCTGGACTTCTGTCCACTTCCATTTTTCTCTCCAGTCCCATCTCTACTAGACTATCAAATTTTAGTACAGAGGGATCACTTGCACCTAGTGGAATTCCTTAGTCAATATCGCCTATATCTGTGTTGTTGAGAGTATTAAATCCTGCGTACCTTTCGCTGCAGGCTCCCTCACATTTAAACTTAGTTTTTTTTCTGATTCCATTAACTGTGTTCCTCAAATTTCTGGTCCACAAGCTGGCCGCATTTTTTAAAACTAATTTTCTTTCCATGACTGAAAGCCCCGTTAATCAAAATATATGATATCGACCTGCTTGCTTTCTGTGCTCTTGTCTCTAATATTCTAATCATAGCTCCTTTGCTGTTCTCATACTTTATTCTAGATCTTTTTGCTGTTCAGTGGAGGTTGTTTATCACTGTTATTATCACTTTGGATCCTCCAAACAGTAGTGTTCCTACTATGTAGTCATTAAATTTTTCAGAATTTATCTTCTCAACGTTCCACTCATGCCTTACCACAATTGCTATCCCTTATCCCTCCCTGTTTTTCCTTTTCTTTCTCGCTATGTGTTACCCCTCTGATCATAATACATTTGTTATTATTTCAGTTAGTTTCATTTCTGTTATTTTGTTTCTCACATTCCTTGCTCCCATTTGTATTAGCATCTCAGTCGGTTTTTTCCTCTTTATCCTGTAGTTATTCGCTACATCTCTCACCTGCTTTTCCAAGCCAAAAGAATGAGCCTTCTTAACGTCTCATTCATTCCCTCTTGCTGTGTACATTATATTTTTTCCTATCCTGCATTAAGTTCTACTTTCGCCTCTTGAGCCGTGTTCACTCTTCCATTCTTTTTCTTGGGCTGTTCTGCATTTGACTCCTGGATTTCTACTTTCCGTGTTCCTGGTCCCTGCTCATTCACCTTTCTCCTTAGCTCCTTTACTTAGCGTACCGATTCAATTTCCTTTCTCTCTTCCTTCTCTTCGTTTTTTCTTTACTCTTTTCTGATATCTTCCTCGATTCTTCCTTCTGTTGCGTTCTAGGGTATCTCTTCTATTGCTGATTACATATTTCCCCATTGACTCTGAAATTTCTCATCTGCCATCATTCAGCTTTCCATAATGACTTCATGAGCTCATGTCTCATGTGTTGTGCCTCTAAATTCTTCGAGTGTTCTGGTTCTATGATTGTAATGTACCCTGGAGAGGTTGTTGTTTAGGTTGTAGCAGTGACAGGATTGAAGTGGACGGTGGTGAATATGGTGGCTTTACCCTCTTAAATTTATAAGTTTCTCCTAACTAGAATCTCCTTAGAATGCCGGTCACGGCCACTCAGAGACGAGAATACATCAGCCGTTTCCTCTCACTCACATACAAAAGCTTCCTATTGCGATGTTCCTGGCTACTAAAGTACTTCACGCCTCAGTAGAACCTGTCTAGCACGGGACAGTAAGACTCTACAGTGATCCTCGCTTATCTTTGTGTGACTACTGTTTCTATGGTTTTTTTTATACCTTCCTGTAACTTTAATAATTTTGTACTTCGTTAATTTCCCTTGCTGGTCACACTTAATCACACTGTCGCTCACTACACTTGATAGAAAATGGTGAATCTCTTAGCCTATCAAGACTATGGGTTTGATCATCTCAGAATTACTTCTCCACTTCTACTGTTTCCAATTTTATAATTGCCTGTATTCAACTGAAGAGGCCTGCTGCGAAGGCGAAACGTTTCAATATTAAATAAATTATTTGTTGCACATGTGACATACTCATCAACTTGTTGATATTGTATATCATTCACAATATGATACTTGTCTGACTCAACACCAACAGGGTATCTTGGTGGTACAGTGGATATCTTCTCCATCTCTATTGCTAACAAATGATTATCATGGCCTACTTCCACTTGTGGGCCCCCATTAACATGTGGCGTTTTCTCTATCTGCTACACCTCATCCACAGATCCATTATATATGTCCTGGTCCTTACACCTCTGCTTTAGACAAAGGGACTGACCACCTTTTATCAAGGGTGAGGGACTGATCTTAAAAATTTCTTCTCCGCTTATACTCTCTCCAGTGTTATAATCTTCTGTATTTGACCGATGAAGCCTGGAAAGCAGGCTAAACGTTTCGGTAATTAAGATTCCTAAGAGGTTCATTTGCGTCTTACTCATCATCAAAGAATAAAATATAACGGCTTTATATCCTCATTTTTCTCCTCATTCATCCTCTGATCAGCTTTAATAAAATCTTTTGATAGGTTATATCTAATATATATATCATTATTCCTTTCCAATTGCGTTATGTCCTAATCTTTCTATAACAATTCTTCCTTATGTTTAAACTATGTTATATTTTTGACTCTGCTATTTTCCTCATATTTTTTCAATACGTCTGTATCTAATGGTGAAATCCACTATGCACTTTATCCCATATAATTGTAGCTCTTCTTTTATTCTATTAATTTTTTGACTTATATTCTTTTTTTCTGACACAGTCACAATAAATAACCATTTTCTCTATGTTCATAGTTTCACTTAATAACTGGAAATTCTTCGAAATCATCTTTTTAATTTCTAGACAACATTAGGTTTTGCAGTAAATTATTCTGTCAGTACCACTTGATGTTCTGTGCCTGTGATTCTGATATAACTGTCTTCACTTTTAGCTATGTACTCCTTTAAGCCTTTCCTTCAATCAAAACTTCCGCTGATAATTTCCGTGGTACTTTGAGTTAGCTTCACCTGCTGTTCTTATTTTATTTAAAGTATAGATAGTGCTATAGAAATATTTTCATTGGTCTATCGTACTCTTTTAAACCTAAATATTCCTTCTCTAAATCATCAAAATTTCTAGCCAATCATCTGTCTTCTCTCCTTTCTTTATTATATCACCTTGCTTTTTGTGTTTTTTATTTTGTATTCGAGGCACTGAAATCTTCATATTTTTACACTAAGGATATTTAAGTCACCTTCACCTATTACGAAATTTTGTTCGAATTTAGTCAAAATGTTCCTTACTAGACCTGATTTTTTTCTCTTGGTGCAAGAGCATAGCCATGTGAGTGTCCTCTGCCATATTGTAAACAATGGACCACTAGACTCATGGTTTTCATTATTTAATCATAATATATAAATAAATATTTTAAAGACAAATGGCACAAGACGACGAGGGATGAAGATGAGGTTGTTTTTCAACATGTGTTTCTTTCCCACTATATTATTTGTTTGTATCCCAGTAATTCTCCATACGAATGGTTACCTTTTATATTTATGTGAATGAATGTGTATATGTAAATGTGTGTGTGTGTGTGAAAGTGTGTGTGTGAAAGTGTGTGTGTGTGTGTGTGTGTGTGTGTGTGTGTGTGTGTGTGTGTGTGTGTGTGTGTGTGTGTGTGTGTGTGTGTGTGTGTGTGTGTGTGATTTAACATTACAAAGGGGTGTGGGACGAGGATTTAGTTTTCGTTTCGACGCCAGCAAACAAGGCCTCGTTATCACTGCTGCAGCCCCTCGTTAGTGCTTTGTACCCTGCACACTGAAAGCACCTTTTTTTAATTGGCTGATGTGACAATGTACCTATTGTGGCAGACAGGTACACAAGGTGCGTGTTGTTGTTGCTTTTGTTGCTGTTGCTTTGATTTTGCGGTTGTTGCTGCTGTTGTTGTTGACACGGTTGTTGTGGCTGCCGTTGTCGTTGCTGCTGGATGGTGGGAACGATGTCTTTTGCTTTTTGTTCTTATTAGATCCGTTGTTGGTGTCATTGTTGTTGTTGTTGCTGGTGATTTACTTGTTGCTGTTGCATTTGCTGTTACTGCTTTTGCTTCTGTTGCTGCTGCTGTTCCTGTTGTTGCTGCTGCTGCTGCATTTCTCCACATCAACATTGTGTCGCTGCTCGGACAGTAAATTTTCCGAGGGAAGATTCGTAAAAGTGGTTATTGTTATACAATGAAACTTCACATGAAGAAACATTTCAGAACATATTTAACTGCAATGGAAAAGGGACTCCTGGGAGGATTAAGTTCAAGACTGAATTGATTCATGTCAGGAAAATATCGATGGTCTCGTCCTCCGCAGCTTAGGGTGACACGATCGTGGATTTCATTAAATCACTTTATCATTCATGATATTGTCAAGACGACTCTTCCACAAAATAATGTTTGAATGTCCAGTTTATGAACTAGACATTTAAAATCTGAAAAAAAAATATTAGGAAGGTCAGGCAATGACAAGGTAAACTTATCCAAATTCAATATGGCGAGGGAATGACAGACTCCTGCATTTTCAAGAAATATTCTTAACTCTTTTCACGGATGATACAAACGGCCCACCATACTGCCCTTTGTAACCCAACGTATATTTATGTAAAACAAATAGTGTCTCTTGTCCTTTTGCTTCAACTTTTCGCATAGCAAGCCCTCCTTGCTAATATTCTCCACTGACCACCTGCACCTCCTCTTCCACTGACCACCTACACCTCCTCTTCCACTGACCACCTGCACCTCCTCTTCCACTGACCACCTGCACCTCCCCTTCTACTGACCACCTGCATCTCCCCTTCCACTGACCACATGCACCTCCCCTTCCACTGACCACCTGCACCTCCCCTTCCACTGATCACCTGCACCTCCCCTTCCACTGACCACCTGCACCTCCCTTTCCACTGATCACCTGCACCTCCCCTTCCACTAACCACCTGCACCTCCCCTTCCACTGACCACCTGCACCTCCCCTTCCACTGACCACCTGCACCTCCCCTTCCACTGACCACTTGCACCTCCCTTTCCACTGACCACCTGCACCTCCCCTTCCACTGACCACCTGCACCTCCCCTTCCACTGACCACCTGCACCTCCCTTTCCAGTGATCACCTGCACCTCCCCTTCTATTGACCACCTGCACCTCCCCTTCCACTGACCACATGCACCTCCCCTTCCACTGATCACCTGCACCTCCCCTTCCACTGACCACATGCATCTCCCCTTCCACTGACCACCTGCACCTCCCCTTCCACTGACCACCTACACCTCCCTTTCCACTGATCACCTGCACCTCCCCTTCCACTGACCACATGCACCTCCCCTTCCACTGACCACCTGCACCTCCTTTTCCACTGATCACCTGCGCCTCCCCTTCCACTGACCACATGCAACTTCCCTTCCACTGACCACATGCACCTCCCCTTCCACTGACCACCTGCACCTCCCTTTCCACTGATCACCTGCACCTCCCCTTCCACTGACCACATGCACCTCCCCTTCCATTAACCACCTGCACCTTCCCTTCCACTGACTACTTGCACCTCCCCTTCCACTGACCACCTGCACCTTCCTTTCCACTGATCATCTGCACCTCCCCTTCCACTGACCACCTGCACCTTCCATTCCACTGACCACCTGCACCTCCCCTTCTACTGACCATCTGCACCTCCCCTTCCACTGACCACCTGCACCTCCCCTTCCACTGACCACCTGCATCTCCCCTTTCACTGACCACCTGCACCTACCCTTCCACTGACCACCTGCACCTACCCTTCCACTGACCACCTGCACCTCCCCTTCTAATGACCATCTGCACCTCCCCTTCCACTGACCACCTGCACCTCCCCTTCCACTGACCACCTGCATCTCCCCTTCTACTGACCACCTGCACCTCCCCTTCCACTGACCACCTGCACCTCCCCTTCCACTGACCACCTGCACCTCCCCTTCCACTGACCACCTGCACTTCCCCTTCCACTGACCACCTGCATCTCCCCTTCTACTGACCACCTGCACCTCCCCTTCCACTGACCACCTGCACCTCCCATTCCACTGACCACCTGCACCTCCCATTCCACTGACCACCTACACTTCCCCTTCCACTGACCACCTGCATCTCCCCTTCCACTGACCACCTGCACCTACCCTTCCACTGACCACCTGCACCTACCCTTCCACTGACCACCTGCACCTCCCCTTCCACTGACCACCTGCACCTACCCTTCCACTGAAAATTTCTTTTGCCTCTCTGGGAAGGCAAACCCTGCCAAAGATTTATAGGTTACGTAGTTACAAATTCATTATAGGGATTTTAACGTACACGAATTCTGGTGATATTGTTCCAGACGTAGGTAACAGAAGTATTTGTTAATGACATCATAATTATACAAACGATTTCTATGTAACTTTTAATGCTAATTTCTCTTCAAGCTTTATTTAGTTTATTTTACGTTAACCTCGGCTGTCAGTAATTCATAATGAGCATTTTATGGAGTAAGTATAAACAATGGAGCATCAATCAAGATGTTTTGAGTATGAATGTTGCTTATATTTTCTTAAACAGCATTTATCATATATTTTTATTTATCATTCGTCTACGTTTTTTAACACTACTAATAATTAGAGAAAATAAGTAATCTATGAGTTTGAGGACCGACTGGTGCACTGCAATGATCACAGGTCAGAGAAAATGATGTTTAGAGAGCTAGCGAGGAGAGTGTGTAAAATGTTTATAGATTAGCTACCTTGACACCCGCGTATTACATTACATTATGACCTGTTAGCATCGGTTGTAGTCTGCGTTTAATGTACTCTGCCATTATCTCATTTAGGTTACAAATTAAGCGGTAGTTCTTAAACCAAGTCTCATATTAGAATGCGATACAAAATACCGAGATCATTAAAGTATAATAATTCAATTAAGTAGATCATCATAAGAGCCATCTACCCATCACATTATTAAACCCACCTTCACCCTAACAAAATTCTTCCGCCCACCCAAAAACCATCCACTCAAAAGCTTCACTCTGCTCTAGCAACCACTCCTCTAGGTTCTCTCACTTTCCACTCTGTCACTCCTAAATTTGAGGGGTACTGTTGTCATTCATTCTCCCGGTACCATCATTCACTCCCTGAGAACCGTCATTCACCTCTCCTAGTATTGTCATTCACACACCGATTACAATAATTTAACTTAAAAGAGCAATTGGTCACCCTCTCATTACCGCAATTCACCTTCCCAATGCCATCATTCATCCTCCCAGTACCTTCATTCACCTTCCCAGTGCCGTCTTTCACCCTTCCTGCACCGTTCAGGAGCCTCACCCAAGAGTCAAGGTGACGACCTTTAGGGCGGTGTTATAATGTGTAAACAAATTGTGAGTTGTGTGTTAACTATTAAGCTTTTTTTTTTTTTTTTATTTCGTGAAGATTATTGATGATTTAGTGTTGCAAGATGTTGATATTCATACAATGAAATTGCCGCTAGGTCAGCAGCTTCGTCTCAGATTAAAAATACTCTCTAAAAATACACTCCGCGTGCCAGAAATTCGTAGACTGCTTGACAATTATGAAACGTAAAGTAAAAGGACACAAGTGCAACTAATGTGACATTTTATTGCGGCAACGTTTCACTCTCCAGGAGCTTTGTCAAAGCTCCTGGAGATTGAAACGTTGCCACAATAAAATGCCACATTAGTTATACTTGTGCCCTTTTACTTTACATATTGACGGTAATTCTACCAACATTATTGCAATATGAAACGTCAAAATGTTTATGGGACCATAAAAAGATCGCGAGTTGAAAAAGAACAGAAAAGTCATTAATGACACTGTTGATAAGTGAACAAAAAGACTGTGTGTACGTGACTGTATGATCGGGTGATTATTGGCTGAAGTGCAGAGATCCGAACTGACAGCAACTACAAACAATGAACTCGAGATTATAGTGATTATTACTTCATGGTCAATGGATGTCATGTTAAAAATGACTTCCATTCATAATTATATAAAGCTTGAATGACACTGAAAGAGCTGCAGGTAAGTCTTTTTGCCGTGTCTTCGTTCTTTAAAAAACAGCAAGCTTTTTTTTAGGTCGGGTTATTAATTTAAGTCTTAATATGTGCGCAAAACCCAGATCACAGCTAAACGTGGGATGCAGTGAAGTACTGAATTCAACAGGTAGACAAAATTTCTAACCCAATATACAATTAATCATCCTACAAGCAAAGAATGCAAATAAATGATGAGAACTGGACTGTGTCTCTACGACTGAGGTACGGAAACATCCCACATGTTTTTTTTCAGCGTACATACCCAACAAGAGTAATGGTTCTCGTGAATCGAACAAGATTCTCCACACTTCCGGTGCTGTCACTGTGTGTTGCTGTCCCCTTTTCCTCATCTTTTCTGCCTCTCATCGAGACTTTTTTTTTTTTTTATGTGTGTGTGTGTGCACATATTTGTGGTTGCAGGGTATGTGTTAGTTACCATTTTGTCCAAGGCACTTGTCACCAAGACACTTGGCCTGTTTGTGTAAGGCTGTGTGTGTGTTTATTCACCTAACTGTATTCATCTAATTGTGGTTGCAGGGGTCGATTCATAGCTCCTGGCCCCGCCTCTTGACTGGTTTCTACTAGGTCACTCTCTCCCTGCTACATGAGCTTTATCATACCTCTTCTTAAAGCTATGTATGGATCCTGCCTCCACCACATCACTCTCCAGATTGTTTCACTTTCTGACAACTCTATGGCTAAAGAAATACTTCCTAACATCCCTGTGGCTCATCTGAGTTTTCACCTTCCAGTTGTAACCCCTTGTTGCTGTGTCAAATCTCTGAAACATCCTGTCTCTGTCTACCCTGTCAATTCCTCTTAGTATTGTATATGTTGTTATCATGTCCCCCCATTCCCCTCCTGTCTTCCCGTGTTGTCAGGTTGAGTTCACTTAACTTCTTCTCGTAGGACAAACCCCTCAGTTCCGGGACTAGTTTTGCTGCAAACTTTTGCACTTTCTCTAATTTCTTGACGTGTTTGACCAGGTGTGGGTTCCATATTGGTGCTGCGTACTCCATTATGAGCCTGACGTACACAGTGTACAGTGTCGTGAATGACTCCTCACTTAGATGACGAAACGCTATTCTCAGGTGTGCCAGGCCCCCGTATACTGCAGCAGTTATTGATATTAGATATTAATTTCCTCTGTTATTTTTTTTTGACGACACTACATAAATAAAACGCTTAACTCTCATTACTAAAAATCCGACACAGTTCTTTTTCGAAGGAATTAGTGGCTGACGTTCATTTTCGTCAATATGTGTCTAAATGGAATTGTGAATATTTCTAAGGCAGACTTGTTTACCATCAGGGCCGGTCAATGGTTCTGCTTGTGTGGCTATGTTCCTCACTATAATAATATTAAATGTTAGAACACTTTATATGTTTAGAATATTCACCTGAAAATTGATCCCACAAGGAGAGTATAACCATTCAAACACATTAAGTGGTAAAATATTAAATGTTAGAACACTTGTTTTTTAGAATATTCACTTGAGAACTGATCTCCAGACGCCGGACTAGAGACAATACCAACATTCAACTACGTTGAAAACAGTGTAGCATCTCAATTTGTATACATCCCTCTGCTGACTTCCACATTTTCACACGTCTTATTACTTGTTAGAATCAGTCAGGCGACCGTTAAACGTTTTGATCAGGCTATAAGCAATTTTGTCTGCTAGAGACAATTTAATTTTCAACTACAAGCAATCCTAGTTGCTAGCTGGCCCATGAAGGTAGTACAAAAAAGAACATGCCTTCGTTTAAGTTCGATTTGGAGAGCGCCAAGACCCCGACACGAGATCTCACAGTGTGTGTACTCACCTAGTTGAGGTTGCGGGGGTCGAGTCCGAGCTCCTGTGTGTGTGTGTGTGTGTGTGTGTGTGTGTGTGTGTGTGTGTGTGTGTGTGTGTGTGTGTGTGTGTGTGTGTGTGTGTGTGTGTGTGTGTGTGTGTGTGTGTGTGTGTGTGTATGTGTGTGTGTGTGTGTGTGTGTGTGTGTGTGTGTGTGTGTGTGTGTGTGTGTATGTGTGTGTGTGTGTATGTGTGTGTGTGGTGTGTGGTGTGTGTGTGGTGTGTGGTGTGTGTGTGGTGTGTGTGGTGTGTGCGTGTGCGTGTGTGTGTGTGTGTGTGTGTGTGTGTGTGTGTGTGTGGTGTGTGTGTGTGTGTGTGTATGTGTGTGTATGTGTGTGTATGTGTGTGTATGTGTGTGTGTGTGTGCGTGTGTGTGTGCGTGTGTGTATGTGTGTGTGTGTGTATATGTGTATTCATCTACATGTACTCACGTATATGTTGGTCAATTCTAGGTTTACTATCTCTTGGCTTTGAGAGCCTTATCGTATCTTTTCTTAAAACTTTGTATGGATCCTGACTATCAGTTAATTCTCTAGGTCCTTCCATTTCCTAATTTCTCTGAGACAAGAAATACTTCCTACCATCCATGTTACTCATTATAACTTTCAGCTGAGCCATCGTCTTCCTAGCTGCAGTCTCTCGAACACTGTCGCTGTTCACCAGGTCACTACCTGTTATTATTTTGTACTTTGCTACGTCACCCATAGCCCCTCTTTCCCCCTAAGGCGGTCAGGTTTAGATCTCTTAATCTCTCCGAGACTAATCTCGTTGCAAACCTCTGCACTTTCTCATTTTTCTTGACATGTTAGTTTTAGATTTGCCAGACTCACATTTACTGCTGCAGTTATTTGGACGATGTGCGCCTCAGGAGATATGCTCGGTGCAATACTCACCCCGCTTTCCTTCTCCTTGAGTGAGGTTCGGGGCCATTACCCTCCCTCCGTGCCTGTACTCCACCTGTGATCTATGCCTTTCATCAATCTTCATAACTTTGCAGTTTCTGGGATTAAGTTCCAGTAGCCACATGTCAGACCAGACCTTCAGATTCGTGTGTAAACTTCCCTAGTATTCATCTGCTTGTTTCTCCTCGTCAGTTCCACATCATCTATTCCTTCTTTCATATTCCTTCTTTCATGTCATTCACGTACACAAGAAATAGTACTGGTCATAATACTTATCCTTCCTAGTACCGTCATGCACCTCCCAGAATCATCATTCACCCCCCCAGTACCACCACTCATCTTCACATTACTGTCATATACACCTCACATTAACGTTATTCACCATCGCTTTACTATCATTAACTTTCCAAATACTGTCATTCACTCTCACATAACATTCATTCACCCTCCCATTATGGTCATTCACTCTCCCATTACAGTCATTCATCCTCCCACTATGGTCATTCACCCTCCCATTATGGTCATTCACCCTCCTATTATAGTCATTCATTCTCCCATTATGGTCATTCATCCTCTCATTTTGGTCATTCACCCTCCCATTATAGTCATTCATCCTCCCATTATGGTCATTCACCCTCCCATTATGGTCATTCACTCTACCATTACAGTCATTCAGCCTCCCATTATGGTCATTCAGCCTCCCATTATGGTCATTCACCCTCCCATTATAGTCATTCATCCTCCCATTATAGTCATTCAGCCTCCCATTATGGTCATTCATCCTCCCATTATGGTCGATCACCCTCCCGTTACCGATGCAACAAGTGATACGTCACTGACCTGAGCTATTCAACCTCTGTTTCAACTTTCAAGTTGATCTATTTGACCAACACCTGATGGTGTGCTGCTGCTTCCCCAGTTCGGTCACTGACTGGACCTCTGTGGTGGTGGTGGGAGTGTTGGTGGTGGTGGGGATGGCTGTAGTGTTGGTGGTGGTGGGGATGGCTGTAGTGTTGGTGGTGGTAGTGGTGGCGGTGGTGTTGGTGGCTTTGGTGTTGGTGGTGGCGGTGTTTGTGGCTTTGGTGCTGGTGGTGGCGGTGGCGGTGTTTGTGGTGGTGGTGGTGGTGGTGGCGGTGGTGGTGGTGGCGGTGTTTGTGGTGGTGGTGGTAGTGGCGGTGGTGGTGATGTTGGTGATGGTGGTGATGTTGGTGGCGGTGGTGGTGGTGGTAGTAGTGGTGGTGGCGGTAGTAGTTTTGGTGGTGGTGTTGGTAGTGGTCGTGGTGGCAGTGGTGGTAGTGTTGGTGGCTGTGACGGTGGTAGTGGTGGAGGTGGTGGCGGTAGTGTTAGTGGCGGTGTTGGTGGCGGTGTTGGTGGTGGTAGTGATTGTAGTGGTGGCGGTAGTGGTTGTGGTGGAGGCAGCCATGGTGTTGGTGCTGGTGTTGGTGGTGGGGTTGATGGTGTTGGCGGTGGTAGTGATGGTGGTGGTGACATTATTATTATAATCAAAAAGAAGCGCTAAGCCACAAGGACTATACAGCGGTGGTGGTGACAATAGTGGTGGTAGTGGTGTTGAAGGTATTGGTGGCGCTGGTGGTGGTGGTGGTAGTGTTAGTGTTGGCGGTGTTGGAGTTAGTGGAGGTAATGCAGTGTTTCTCAATAAACAGATGATTACTACAACTTATAAAAGAAAGTAACACATTCTCGTGCTCTTGAATTGCTAATACATATGATGCACACTGATGCGCCTTTACCAGCGTCCAGCATGTGAGGATAACAAGTGTTGTTATGGGTGGTCTTGGTTGCCGAGGCAGCGCACACCTCAAGTGAACGACCAAGAAATTAATCATAATTTGCAATAATGGATGTTAATTGACATCCAGCAGACACCAGCTCAGCTTCACCTACTGGGGATCAAAACTGTTGTGCTCTTAATTCCATTCATCAGAGCAAAGTCTCAATGTTTTAAATAAAATGAAAAAAAAGGTACATTTCACAGTTTTTTTTTTTTTTAGGATTTTTGAGCTTTAGCAATGCAATTTTTTTTATATTTCAAAATTTCCGCTAAAATTAAAATATATTCTGTGAAAAAAAAAAATCAGGACGAAAGAATGTATAGGAGTCGGGTGGGTGTTTAAGATGTCGGATAAAATAGACTACACACTTGGATGGTTTGGTAACTTATAATGCGAGAGTCTTGAGGGGCAGCCCAGGAGCCTTGCTCTGTTGAGTCTATGCCTTGCCGGGGACTGAGAGACATCCCTCTAGCTAGCAGGTCACATGTGAGGGGCTCGTGACGTCACAGCTAGTCAGGGAGCCTATGTATAAAATAACTCGACTATCTAGATATACTACACAAGTATTCAGTGACACTACTGACATAGGTACCTGGTAATGTAGTGCTTTCGTATATATATGTATAACTCCATGATAAATTATGTTGATAATGGTATAAAAAATCGACAAGTTGATGATTAAGATACATAGGCAACAGTTGGGTATCTTTATTATCGAACAGTTTCACCTTCACGGTAGGCTTCTTCAGTCCAATACAGAGGCAGAAGATGTAGTAGTGAAATGAAGATGTAATCAGTCGATCAACCTTGGAGAAATAATGCCTCTCCAGTCTGAGGGAGTGACTACCTCAAATACTATTTCTCCAAGGTTGACGGTCTCATTACATCATCTTCCTTTCACTACTACTCATGCTGCCTCTGTATTGGACTGATGAAACCTACAGTGTATGCGAAACGTTTCAACAATAAAGATACCCAACTGTTGATGATGAGAATTAGACACATGTACAACATATGTGTATCTTTATTGTTGATGTTTCGCCATCCATTGGCTTTATCAATGCAAATTCATGGACACGACTGGAAGAGAGAAGAACTATTTACAAAAGATCAGGTAATCAGTCCCTCAGCCTTTGAGTTAGTGTGTAGAGCACAGTAGTCGTGAAGATTCTGGAGCACAGGCAAGAAGGCTGGTGCTTATATACTGGCGTGAGGTGGAAAGGGACGGGTAGCAGACGAGGGCGTTGTCACTGGTAGGCGGGATTCCCCAGTGAAAGTAATTTTCATCTAGTCGGTATTGTATACTATTCATGTAGCCAACTGTTGCCCATGTGTCTTAATCATCAACTTCATAATAAGACTATAATCATCATCTTTACAGCTCAGGATTATATTCTAATTATATAGGACGGTAGTTATTAAAATTGACAAGACAATGCTAAGAGATTTAATGACATAATTAGCGACAGGAATGAATTCAAAATAATTAAAATTTTCAACACACACACACATACACACACACACATACACACACACACACACACACACACACACACACACACACACACACACATACACACACACACACACACACACACACACACACACACACACACACACACAAACACACACACACACACACACCTTACCAGATACCTGTGAGGGCCAGGAACAGGTGAGCAGGAAGGACAAACCAAGAAGCATAGGGGCCATAACTAGGGAAGGGACTGAAGGAAGGAACACTCCACGGGAAGAAACTAAAACACATCAGAGGAGGCAATGGGAGTCACAGTGGGAGGTGGAAAGGGAGAGATCCGTGTTTGTCTATGGGCTAGACGAAGCTAAAGGGGAAACTCACGATGAAAGAAAGCAGGAGGAGAAAAAAGCGATTGAAGATATCATGAAGGTGATAGGCGAGGGGGACATGACCCAGGTGGCAAATTTTCGGAGAATTGGGTGGTTCACAAAGAAAAGGAATCGGCCTCTCAAAGTAATTTTCAAGGCAGAATCAACCCGAACCATGATCCTGTAGGAGAAAGCACGGCTGAGAGGCAAGCAGGAGTTCCGGAGGGTGTACCTCGATCGAGACAGAACACAGGACGAAAGGAACACGATGAAAGAGAGAGTTCAAAAACGAAAGGAGAAATGGGAGGAAATGAAAAAGGAGAGCAGAATAACCCAGGATCAAATGGAAGGACAAGCACACCCCCCAGAAACACCTGCAGAAGGACTCCAGCCACGACACCCCCAAGGCAACTGAGCAATCCAAACCAACCATTACACACCGATCCCTCTGTTTCCACCCCCCGTACCACAGTTACAGTATTAGAACAGAAGTTGAAGGTTTGGTACACAAATGCAGATGGATTAACGAATAAACATGAGGAATGGCAAGAAAGAATCAATGAGAAGTCCCCAGACATCATAGCAGTTACAGAAACAAAACTCACGGAGACAATAACAGATGCAATCTTCCCACCAGGATACCAGATCATGAGGAAAGATAGAAGGGGCAGGGGGGGAGGTGGGGTTGCTCTGCTCGTAAAAAACAGATGGAAATTCGAGAAAATGGAAGGCATAGATGAGACGGGAGAGACTACATAGCAGGTACACTTCAGTCTGGGGAACACAAAGTGGTCATTGCAGTGATGTATAATCCACCACAGAACTGCAGGAGGCCAAGAGAGGAATATGAAGAGAGCAACAGAGCAATGGTGGACACACTTGTTGAGGTGGCAAGAAGAGCTCATTCCAACAGAGCGAAGTTGCTGGTTATGGGGGATTTCAACCACAGGGAGATCGACTGGGAAAACCTGGAGCCACATGGGGGTCCCGAAACATGGAGAGCCAGGATGTCGGACGTGGTGCTGGAAAACCTCATGCACCAACATGTTAAGGACACTACCAGAGTGAGAGGGGAAGATGAACCAGCAAGATTGGACCTTGTGTTCACCCTGGGCAGCTCAGACATTGAGGACATCAAGTATGAGAGTCCCCTAGGAGCTAGCGACCACGTGGTTCTGTGCTTTGAATACATAGAGCTGCAAGTGGAGAGAATAACAGGAGTTGAATGGGAAAAGCAAGACTATAAAAGAGGGTACTACATAGGGTTGAAGAACTTCCTGCGGGAGGTCCAGTGGGACAGAGAACTGACAGGAAAGCCAGTAAATGAAATGATGGAATATGTAACAACAAAATGCAAGGAGGCAGTGGAAAAGTTTATTCCCAAGGGCAACAGTAACAACGGGAAGACCGGAACGAGCCTCTGGTTTACCCGACGGTGTAAGGAGGCAAAAACAAAGTGCAATAGAGAATGGAAAAAGTACAGAAGGCAGAGAACACACGAAAATAGGGAGATCAGTCGCAGAGCCAGGAATGAGTATGCACAGGTAAGGAGGGAGGCCCAGCGACAGTATGAAAATGACATAGCATCGAGAATCAAGACTGACCCGAAACTGTTGTATAGCCACATGAGGGGGAAGACAACAGTCAAAGACCAGGTGATCAGACTAAGGACAGAAGGTGGAGAACTCACAAGAAATGATCAGGAGGTATGTGAGGAGCTGAACAGGAGATTTAAGGAAGTTTTTACAGTAGAGACAGGAAGGGCTGTGGGAAGACACCACAGAAGGGAACATCAAGAGGGAATATACCAATAAGTGTTGGATGACATACGAACAACTGAGGAGGAGGTGAAGAAGCTCTTAAGTGACCTTGACACCTCAAAGGCGATGGGACCGGACAACATCTCCCCATGGGTCCTTAGAGAAGGAGCAGAGATGCTGTGCGTGCCTCTAACCACAATCTTCAACACATCCCTTGAAACTGGGCAACTACCTGAGAAATGGAAGACAGCTAATGTAGTCCCCATATTTAAGAAAGGAAACAGAAACGAGGCACTAAACTACAGACCTGTGTCTCTGACATGTATTGTGTGCAAAGTCATGGAGAAGATTATCAGGAGGAGAGTGGTCGAACACCTGGAAAGGAACAAGATTATAAATGAAAACCAGCATGGGTTCATGGAAGGCAAATCCTGTATCACAAACCTCCTGGAGTTTTATGACAAGGTAACAGAAGTAAGACACGAGAGAGAGGGGTGGGTAGATTGCGTTTTCCTAGACTGCAGGAAGGCCTTTGACACAGTTCCCCACAAGAGATCAGTGCAGAAGCTGGAGGGATCAGGCGCATGTAAAAGGGAGGGCACTGCAATGGATAAGGGAATACCTGACAGGGAGGCAGCAACGAGTCATGGTACGTGAAGAGGTATCACAGTGGGCACCTGTTACGAGCGGGGTCCCACAGGGGTCAGTTCTAGGACCAGTGCTATTTTTGATATATGTGAACGACATGATGGAAGGAATAGACTCTGAAGTGTCCCTGTTCGCAGATGATGTGAAGTTGATGAGAAGAATTAAATCGGACGAGGATGAGGCAGGACTGCAAAGAGACCTGGACAGGCTGGACATGTGGTCCAGTAACTGGCTTCTCGAATTCAATCCAGCCAAATGCAAAGTCATGAAGATTGGGGAGGGGCAAAGAAGACCGCAGACAGAGTGTAGGCTAGGTGGACAAATTCAAAGTTTATTCTCTATAAGGATTACAATGTTGATTTTACAGAAATTTGGTTATTGTGTGGTTTACATGTTGTAAAATAGTGATTACAGAGTGTACCACTAGAACGCTTAGCATGGCTAGGCATTTCGGGCAGAGACTACAGACCTCACTCAGGGAGAAAGACCTTGGGGTGACCATAACACCGAGCACATCACCGGAGGCACACATCAACCAAATAACTGTTGCGGCATACGGGCGCCTGGCAAACCTGAGAATAGCGTTCCGATACCTTAATAAGGAATCGTTCAAGACACTGTACACTGTGTATGTTAGGCCCATACTGGAGTATGCAGCACCAGTCTGGAACCCACACCTGGTCAAGCACGTCAAGAAGTTAGAGAAAGTACAAAGGTTTGCAACAAGGCTAGTCCCAGAGCTCAAGAGAATGTCGTACGAGGAAATGTTAAGGGAAATCGGAGTGACGACACTGGAGGACAGAAGGGTCAGGGGAGACATGATAACGACATACAAGATACTGCGGGGAATAGACAAGGTGGACAGAGATAGGATGTTTCAGAGAGGGGACACAGAAACAAGGGGTCACAACTGGAAGCTGAAGACTCAGACGAGTCACAGGGACTTTAGGAAGTATTTCTTCAGTCATAGAGTTGTCAGCAAGTGGAATAGCCTAGCAAGTGAAGTAGTGGAGGCAGGAACCATACATAGTTTTAAGAAGAGGTATGACAAAGCTCAGGAAGCAGAGAGAGAGAGGACCCAGTAGCGATCAGTGAAGAGGCGGGGCCAGGAGCTGAGTCTCGACCCCTGCAACCACAATTAGGTGAGTACAATTAGGTGAGTACACACACACACACACACACACACACACACACACACACACACACACACACATAGTACACTCACTTACAAGAGGCTACAGAGTACACACATTTTACATGTTATAAAATATCATTCAACGTTATAATGCAAAAGAAAAACTTTCCCTCAGATGAAGAAATAATGACTTGATATGAGATCTGAACATCCCTGGTCACGCTAGTGCATCTTGTTGCCAGACGTATAGTGGTAAACAAACTACGGTATGGGTGGGGTTAGAATTCCAGGCCAGTGGCTTACGCACTGGCGTTGAGTTTTACGACTCATTTGCCATGGTTTCTAACCCCACACGTACCATGGTTTGTTGCCAATCGTGTTATGTTTACGTGAGTATAGTAATAATTCTTTTAATTTCCTTATATTTTGGTTCAAAGTACGTTTTTATAGGTTATATATGGAAAGTATTGAATTAGGTCAGTAGAGGCATTCTGCATCTACCTAAGGCAAACTAGTGATGACCTTTAGGTTAAAATGGATGTGTCGATAATGGCTTCAGCCTCTCAGGTGTATTAAGTTGCCACAAGGGGATAAAAATACCACAGAACCATTTAATAAGACTGACACATTAACACCGTCATACAAACATCAGCCAAGTCTTATATATTTTCGTGAACTTTTAATATTTAAATTAAAAAAAAAAAGTTAAATATAAAAAATAGAGAGAAAAACTTGTTTCTTTATTGCATATAAAGTTCGAAGCCGATAAGAAGAGGCATTCTAAAGATATCACAAGGCATCTGCTGTCCTACGTGAATGTATAAAAGAGATAAACATGCAAACAGTCCCCAGTAACAATGTGAACCTGCTTCTAAGAAGGCACTCCCATCTTCAAAGTTCGAAGATGACCAGAAGAAGAGTTCTCAGATATCGCAAGAAACCTTGAATGAAATAAAATCCGACACTATATGTTGTTTTGGTATCCCCCAAACAGGTATACCTAAATAACAGATAGTGAGGTGGTCAGCTGATTTAGTGTTCCGTTGTTATGGTGATCAGCTGTTGTGACTATCGGTACTTGTGATAATCAGTTCTTGTGATGATCACTGCTCCTGAAGACCGGCTATTAAACTGAGCCATTGTTGTGATAATCAACCGCTGTGATGATCATCAGCTGTGATCAGATTTTGGGATTAGCTGTTACTGTGATCAGCTGCTGTAATCCTCATGTATTATGATATTCATGTGATGTTTGATGCCAGTACAGCTCTCCACATGATGTGATGTTTGATGCCAGTACAGCTCTCCACATGATGTGATGTTTGATGCCAGTACAGCTCTCCACATGATGTGATGTTTGATGCCAGTACAGCTCTCCACATGATGTGATGTTTGATGCCAGTACAGCTCTCCACATGAGTCTGGAATGTGTTAACAGAGGGGAAGGGAGGCATATAAACAAAGCTCCATGGCTCTTACATAGATCGAAGGCTTAGGTGGTTGTGAAACAGAGAGGCGGAGCTCACCCTTCACAGAGGGAGGACGAGAGAAGAGGTGCAGCCACCGAGCAGAGTGGAAGTGGATGGTTGAAGACCTGTTTCAAACAGTGAAACCACTACTGGAACCGGTGGTAAAGAACTTAGTAGAGACTGATAAGGGGGGTGTAGTGGACCACTTTCTTGTAACTTTACCGGTATAATTCTGCATTTCCATAGTTTTCAAAGTTAAGAAATAATTCAGTGTGTCGCAGAATAGTATCATCTATGAATTTAAAGTGACTGAGTTTTCAAGATTAATTGAATAGCATTTTAAAGCTAAGTTAATTAAGAGTATCGAGTACTATTCAGAACAATCAGGGCAATTAAGTGGGCATTAAGTGTTACTACGTGCTGACTTAAAGGTGAGTAATGCCCTTGCTCCCCCTGGTATGATATTCAGCTGCTGTAATGTTCAACTGTGTCGATAATCTACTGATGCTGATAAGCTGCTGTAATCATCAGTTATCATCGGCTGTTGAAGCGACCATCTGTTTGAATAATCAACTGCTGTTGTGATCAACTGTCTTGATGATCAGCATTCGTGATGACCACCAAGTGTAACAACCAGTTCACCAACCTAAGAAGCTATTATGACACTCAGCCGCAAAATTAGCCCCTTTATCCTACCATTTTTCCCGTGTTTTTGAATCCCCATATCCAAAGGGAGAAACATGAAAACAAAACAAGAAAAAAATAAGACGAAATTCTAATGCACCTGACAACCCGGACCTCACACGAGGGACTAGATAAATGGGCCCCTTCGTGCACTGGCCAATGACAACCTGCAATTATTTTCACTCTCCCCTCTACGATTTGCCGGCCGGCGGACCAGTCCCAGCTCAGGCCGGCTCAAAATGAGCGGCGAAGAGTCAACAGGATTGGTCAGTGAAAGGAAAGAGATGTTAAAGGCGCGGCGGTGATTGGCTAGCGAGAGTGATGCTGGATTTGCCTGTATCATTCCGAAATCATCAATAATCTCAGGTAAAATGCGAACGATGTCTGTTGACAGAGAGAGGCTGTGAGCACTGCTGGCACCTGTATGTGGGAAGGTGATGGGAGAGAAAGAGGGAAGGAATAAAGGAGGAAAGGAAGGAAGGCAGATAATGATGGATGGAGGGAGACAATGAAGGGAGGAAGGAGATGAGAGGGAGAGGGATGGAAGGGGAGAGCGAGGGATGGAGGCTCAGAGAACGAATAATGGAGGGAGAGAACAAGAAATGAAGGGTGAGGGGAAGGGCATGAGATATTTGAAGGGAAACGAGAAAGAGAAAAAAGAGAAAGGGGAGAGGGACTAAATGGGCAAAACAGATAAGAGCTTGTGGATCAAGAGCCAGGTAATTTGTTGGGAGCACCGCAGTACTTTCACTGGTAATGCTACTAATCATGTCTGGCAAGATGAGGCCACGATATAGAGACAGAGACTGAGAGAAAGTGAGAGAGAGAACGAGAGGGAGCGAGAGAAAGCGAAAGAGAGAGAGAGAGAGAGAGAGAGAGAGAGAGAGAGAGAGAGAGAGAGAGAGAGAGAGAGAGAGAGAGAGAGAGAGAAAGAGAGAGAGAATTATTTAAGCGTAACAGATGTAATGTATGATTCGTTGTAGACATATGATACGTTGCAAATGCATGAAGCTTGGCAGATGTATTAAGAGTAATATATGTATGAGGAGTGGTAGGTGTATGAACTTCCAATCGCTTTCGTGATTTCTCACATTATCACAGTTCCCTGATAATGTGAAGATTAGGTAGATGGTGCAGCATATCCCCAATGAATAGAAGGGTTGCCATGAGTACACTGAGAGAAAACGCAGTGAGTGTCTGGATCCTAAGACTGTTGAACAGCCTCCCATTATACGTAAGGGAAATTTCCAACAAATCTCTGGCTGTCAAGAGAGAACTCTACTGATACCTAAAGTCTGTGCCGGCTGTGGTTCGTACATTGGATTGTGTGTGGTTTGCAGTAACAGCCTGGTTGATTAGACCCTGACCCACCAGGATGCATTGTCAAGGACCGAGCTGCAGGGGAATGTTGACCCTTGGAACAACCTCCAGGAAGACTCCAGGTAGACCTGCCTGAATTCTACGTGGCAAGGGTTCAGTATGGTGCTGGAAACTTTCTCTAAACCTCCTGGTTTATGTTGACATGACAACATTATGAAGTTCCTGCAGATTTCTTGGCAGCCCATTCCTGCTTCGAATCCCTTGTTTCGCCGCATCCCAAAGGTTTATGCCAAAATTCTATCCCTACCACCTGCGTGTCACAGCAGTAATCGTGATTTTTCAGAGTAGGAGACATTTGTCCAATCTTCAACTGTCTAATTTTGGCGAGCCTGTGCCCATTGTAGCCTCAGTTTCCTGCTCATAGCTGACAGAAGTGGAACCCCATGTGGTCTTCTGCTACTGCAACATATCAACTTCTAGGTTCAATAAGTTGTGCCGTCAGAAAGGTTCTTCTGCATGTGAATGTTGTAACGTGTGGTTATTTAAAGTCGCTTTACCTTCCTGTCAGCTTGAACCAATATGGCCATTCTCTTCCGATTCTCGCATTAATAAGTCGTTTTCGCCCACAGAACTGCCGGTCGCTGGATATTTTGTTTTCTCACACCAATCTCTGTAAACTGTAGAGAGTGTTACTCATGAAAATTCCAGGAGATCAGCAGTTTCTGAGATACTTAAACCACTCCGTCTGGCACCAACAATCTTTCCATGATCAAAGTCACTTAGATCATATTTTTTCCCATTTTGATGTTTGATTTGAACAATAACTGAACCTCTTGAACATGTCTGCAAGCTTTTAGACACTGAGGTGCTGCCGTGTGATTGGCTGATTAAATATTTGAGTGGTTGTTTTGCATATATATATATATATATATATATATATATATATATATATATATATATATATATATATATATATATATATATAATATATATATATATATATACAATAAGATCACAGTAAACAGGTGATTTCAGAATATGCAAATGAATAGAGAAATTCCAAGCGCTTTCGTGACTACTCACATTATCAAGGAACTATGAAAGTAAAGCATCCAAGGAAGCTATATAAGGGGTCTGGCCAGCACCTCACTATCAGATCCCACAACGGTTAAACACCTGACGCGCGCCGACCCAACTTGGATAGGTCCTTTGCACAACTCACCCACAAACTATTCTACCCAAGAAAATTTAAAAAATATTATTTGTCCAGTGTATTATTAAATTCTTCCCAAATTCTATTAATTATAAATGGAGCATTAGAACTGGACAAGATTCCAATGCTCTATTTATTCATGTAAGAGATTTTAACCATCCAATTGATTTTCAAAAAGTTGAGAAAGTAGTATCAAGCAAGTCCATGGTCGACAGGAATATAATTGAATCTTGTTTCATAAAAAGCAGTTTTGACAATAATTTGAATATTTCCTTTGGTTTATGTAAATTAGATCCATTTATAATAGAATTTGGGAAGAATTTAATAATACACTGGACAAATAATAATTTTTAAATTATCTTGGGTAGAATAGTTTGTGGGTGAGTTGTGCAAAGGACCTATCCAAGATGGGTCGGCACGTGTCAGGTGTTTAAGCCGTTGTGGGATCTGATAGTGAGGTGCTGGCCAGACCCCTTATATAGCTTCCTTCGATGCTTTACTTTCATAGTTCCATGATAATGTGAGTAGTCACGAAACGCTTGGAATTTCTCTATTCTTTCAGAGTGGTTGTTTTGCATATATATATATATATATATATATAATATATTTTTTTATTATTATCACACCGGCCGATTCCCACCAAGGCAGGGTGGCCCGAAAAAGAAAAACTTTCACCATCATTCACTCCATCACTGTCTTGCCAGAAGGGTGCTTTACACTACAGTTTTTAAACTGCAACATTAACACCCCTCCTTCAGAGTGCAGGCACTGTACTTCCCATCTCCAGGACTCAAGTCCGGCCTGCCGGTTTCCCTGAATCCCTTCATAAATGTTACTTTGCTCACACTCCAACAGCACGTCAAGTATTAAAAACCATTTGTCTCCATTCACTCCTATCAAACACGCTCACGCATGCCTGCTGGAAGTCCAAGCCCCTCGCACACAAAACCTCCTTTACCCCCTCCCTCCAACCCTTCCTAGGCCGACCCCTACCCCGCCTTCCTTCCACTACAGACTTGATACACTCTTGAAGTCATTCTGTTTCGCTCCATTCTCTCTACATGTCCGAACCACCTCAACAACCATTCCTCAGCCCTCTGGACAACAGTTTTGGTAATCCCGCACCTCCTCCTAACTTCCAAACTACGAATTCTCTGCATTATATTCACACCACACATTGCCCTCAGACATGACATCTCCACTGCCTCCAGCCTTCTCCTCGCTGCAACATTCATCACCCACGCTTCACACCCATATAAGAGCGTTGGTAAAACTATACTCTCATACATTCCCCTCTTTGCCTCCAAGGACAAAGTTCTTTGTTTCCACAGACTCCTAAGTGCACCACTCACTCTTTTTCCCTCATCAATTCTATGATTCACCTCATCTTTCATAGACCCATCCGCTGACACGTCCACTCCCAAATATCTGAATACGTTCACCTCCTCCATACTCTCTCCCTCCAATCTGATATTCAATCTTTCATCACCTAATCTTTTTGTTATCCTCATAACCTTACTCTTTCCTGTATTCACCTTTAATTTTCTTCTTTTGCACACCCTACCAAATTCATCCACCAATCTCTGCAACTTCTCTTCAGAATCTCCCAAGAGCACAGTGTCATCAGCAAAGAGCAGCTGTGACAACTCCCACTTTGTGTGTGATTCTTTATCTTTTAACTCCACGCCTCTTGCCAAAACCCTCGCATTTACTTCTCTTACAACCCCATCTATAAATATATTAAACAACCACGGTGACATCACACATCCTTGTCTAAGGCCTACTTTTACTGGGAAAAAATTTCCCTCTTTCCTACATACTCTAACTTGAGCCTCACTATCCTCGTAAAAACTCTTCACTGCTTTCAGTAACCTACCTCCTACACCATACACTTGCAACATCTGCCACATATATATATATATATATATATATATATATATATATATATATGTGTGTGTATATATATATATATATATATATATATATATATATATATATATATATATATATATATATATATATATATATATATATATATATATATGCAATAAGATCACAGTAAACAGGTGATTTCAAAATATGCAAAACAACCACTCTGAAAGAATAGAGAAATTCCAAGCGCTTTCGTGACTACACACCTGACGGCGCGCGTCAGGTGTTTAACCGTTGTGGGATCTGATAGTGAGGTGCTGGCCGGACCCCTTATATAGCTTCCTTGGATGCTTCACTTTCATAGTTCCTTGATAATGTGAGTAGTCACGAAAGCGCTTGGAATTTCTTTATTCTTTCAGAGTGGTTGTTTTGCATATATATATATATATATATATATATATATATATATATATATATATATATATATATATATATATATATATGTCGTGCAGAATATGTAAAACTGGTCAATTAGCAAAAACTCATTTAAAATTAAGTCCTTTCTGAAATTTTTTCTTATACGTTTAAATATATATATACATATATTTCAATAAATTTAATGTAAAAATTTATAATTTTGCACCCACCAAAGAAACTTAGAAAACTTAACTAACCTTATTATAACAAGCGCAATTTATTTTAGCCTAACCCAACTAAATATATTTTAGATTTGTTTTCAGTAATATAATACTAAACAAACAGTGAAATGATTTTTTTTTCGTTAGGTTCAGAATGATTTTGGCGAAATGATTGCATACACAAATTTTCGCTTGTCCTATATGGCAAGATGAGCCTTGCTATTTAACCCAAGATCGCAAGTTCTGCCTATTCGGCACGACATATATATATATATATATATATATATATATATATATATATATATATATATATATATATATATATATATATATATATATAAAATATATATATATATATATATATATATATATATATATATATATATATATATATATATATATATATATGTGTGTGTGTGTGTGTGTACTCACCTATTTGTACTCACCTATTTGTGGTTGCAGGGGTCGAGTCCTAGCTCCTGGCCCCGCCTCTTCACCGGTTGCTACTAGGCCCTCTCTCCCCCCGCTCCATGAGCTTTATCAAACCTCGTCTTAAAACTGTGTATGGTTCCTGCCTCCACTACGTCATTTTCTAGGCTATTCCACTGCCTTACAACTCTATGACTGAAGAAATACTTCCTACTATCTCTCTGACTCATTTGTGTCTTCAACTTCCAATTGTGGCCTCTTGTTTCTGTGTCCCCTCCCTGGAACATCCTGTCTTTGTCCACCTTGTCTATTCCACGCAGTATTTTATATGTCGTTATCATGTCTCCCCTGACCCTCCTGTCCTCCAGTGAGGTCAGGCCGATTTCCCTTAATCTTTCTTCATAGGACATTCCCCTTAGCTCTGGAACTAACCTTGTCGCAAACCTTTGTACTTTCTCTAGTTTCCTGACGTGCTTTATCAAGTGCGGGTTCCAAACAGGTGCTGCATACTCCAGTATGGGCCTGACATACACGGTGTACAGTGTCTTGAATGATTCCTTACTAAGGTATCGGAATGCTGTTCTCAGGTTTACCAGGCGCCCATATGCTGCAGCAGTTATCTGATTGATGTGTGCTTCCGGAGACATGCTCGGTGTTATACTCACCCCAAGATCTTTCTCCTTGAGTGAGGTTTGCAGTCTTTGGCCACCTAGCCTATACTCTGTCTGTGGTCTTCTGTGCCCCTCCCCCATCTTCATGACTTTGCATTTGGCAGGATTAAATTCGAGAAGCCATTTGCTGGACCAGGTGTCCAGTCTGTCCAGGTCTCTTTGAAGTCCTGCCTGGTCCTCATCAGATTTAATTCTCCTCATTAACTTCACATCATCTGCAAACAGGGACACTTCTGAGTCTAACCCTTCCGTCATGTCGTTCACATATACCAAAAATAGCACTGGTCCTAGGACCGACCCCTGTGGGACCCCGCTCGTCACAGGTGCCCACTGTGATACATCATTACGTACCATGACTCGTTGTTGCCTCCCTGTCAGGTATTCTCTGATCCATTGCAGTGCCCCTCCTGTTATATGCGCCCGATGCTCTAGCTTCTGCACTAATCTCTTGTGAGGAACTGTGTCAAAGGCCTTCTTGCAGTCCAAGAAGATGCAATCAACCCACCCCTCTCTCTCTTGTCTTACTTCTGTTATTTTATCATAAAACTCCAGAAGGTTTGTGACACAGGATTTGCCTTCCGTGAATCCGTGCTGGTTGGCATTTATACTCCTGTTCCGTTCCAGGTGCTCCACCACTCTCCTCCTGATAATCTTCTCCATAATTTTGCATACTATACACGTCAATGACACAGGTCTATAGTTTAGTGCCTCTTTTCTGTCTCCTTTTTTAAAAATGGGAACTACATTTGCCGTCTTCCATACCTCAGGTAGTTGCCCAGTTTCCAGGGATGTGTTGAAGATTGTGGTAAGTGGCACGCACAACATATCTGCTCCCTCTCTAAGGACCCACGGGGAGATGTTGTCTGGTCCCATTGCCTTTGAGGTATCGATGTCCCTTAGCAGTTTCTTCACCTCCTCCTCATCTGTATGTATGTCGTCCAACACTTGTTGGTGTATTCCTTGCTGGTGTCCCCATCTGGTCTGTCCCCCCAGAGTCCTTCCTGTCTCTACTGTAAATACTTCCTTAAATCTCGTGTTGAGCTCCTCACATACCTCTTGATCGTTTCTTGTGAGTTCTCCACCTTCCTTCCTCAGCCTTATCACCTGGTCCTTGACTGTTGTCTTCCTCCTAATGTGGCTATACAGCAGTTTCGGGTCAGATTTGACTTTCGATGCTATGTCGTTTTCATACTGTCGTTGGGCCTCCCTCCTTATCTGTGCATACTCGTTTCTGGCTCTTCTACTAATCTCCTTGTTTTCCTGGGTCCTATGCCTCCTGTACCTTTTCCATTCTCTGTTGCACTTAGTTTTTGCCTCCCTACTCCTTCGGGTAAACCAAGGACTCGTTTTGGTCTTCCTATTATTTCCGTTTCCCTTGGGAACAAAACTTTCCTCTGCCTCCTTGCACTTTGTTGCCACATATTCCATCATCTCGTTTACTGATTTTCCTACCATTTCTCTGTCCCACTGAACCTCCTGCAGGAAGTTTCTCATACCTGTGTAGTCCCCCCCTTTTATAGTTTGGCCTGTCCCCTTCAGTTCCTGTTACCTTCTCCACTTGTAACTCTACTATATAGTCAAAACTCAGAACCACATGATCGCTAGCTCCAAGGGGCCTCTCATAAGTGATGTCCTCAATGTCTGAACTGCTCAGGGTGAACACAAGATCCAGTCTTGCTGGCTCATCCTCCCCTCTCTCTCTGGTTGTGTCCCTGACATGTTGATGCATGAGGTTTTCAAGTACCACATCCATCATCTTGGCTCTCCATGTTTCGGGACCCCCATGTGGCTCCAGGTTTTCCCAGTCGATCTCCCTGTGGTTGAAATCGCCCATTACCAGTAACTTTGCTCTGCTCGAGTGAGCTCTTCTTGCCACCTCAGCCAGTGTGTCCACCATCACCCTGTTGTTTTCTTCGTACTCCTCTCTTGGCCTCCTGCAGTTCTGTGGTGGGTTATACATCACTCCAATGACTACTTTATGTTCTCCGGACTGAATTGTACCTACAATGTAGTCTCTTTCTCCAATCATGTCCATGCCTTCCATTTCCTCAAATCCCCATCGGTGTTTTATGAGCAGTGCAACCCCTCCTCCCCCTCTACTCCTTCTATCTTTCCTCAGGATCTGATATCCTGTTGGGAAGATTGTGTCTGTTATTGTCTCAGCGAGTTTTGTTTCTGTGACTGCTATGATGTCTGGGGATTTTTCACTGATTCTTTCATTCCACTCCTCATGTTTATTCATTATTCCATCCGCGTTTGTGTACCAAACCTTTAGTTTCTTTTCTATCATTGTGGTCATGCAAGAATATTGGGGTTGGGGGAGCGAGAGCCTTGGTGGGGGCCTATATGGGGCTGTGGTGTAGGTGGGGTTTGTATTGATGGGGGTGGGGTCAGAATGCCCATAAGGGACAGCTGTTGGGGTGAGGTTTGTGATATGGGGATTGGTGGCAGAGGGAACAGTGAGTGGGTTGTAGTATAGGTTGCTCAGTTGCGTTGGGAATGTCGCGGGTGGAGTCTTTTGGTGGGAGATTCTGTGGGGTGTGTTTGCCCTTCCTCCTGTGTCTGGGTCCTGCTCATTTTCATTGCTTCTCGTTCCTCCTTGCGTCTCTGTACCCTCTCTTTCAGTGTAGTCCTTTCTTCTTGTGTTCTGTCGCGGTCGAGGTATACTCTCTGGTACCCCTCTTTGTCCCTCAGTCTTGCTTTCTCTTGCAGAATCCTGGTTCGAACTGATTCTTCCTTGAAAGTTACTCTGACAGGCCGTATCCTTCCACTCGCAAACCACCCAATTCTCTGAAAATTTGTCACCTGGGTCATATTGCCCTCCCCTATTGTTTTCATGATGCCTTCAATCATTTTTTTCTCCTCCTGTTTTATTTCTTCAAAGTTGGCCCCCTTGGCTTCTTGGAGCCCGTACACAAAAACTGACCTCGCCCTTTCCTCCTCCCACTGAGTCTCCATCTGCTTCCTCTGAGGCATTTTATTTCCTTCCATTGACATGTTCTTGCCTTCAGTCCCTGTCATATCTGAAACTTCTATTCTCAGTGGACTGTCTTTCCTGACCAGCTGTCCCTTGCTACTGCAGTTGGCTGTTAGAATCTCTGCATATAGCCTACCTTCATTGTCTTCGGACCTGTCGTTTGATCTTAGTGTGCTCGTCGTCTTTTCCCTGGCCCCACGTGGGTCTGATAGGGCCTTCATGTACGGCATGTCTCCGTTGTTGCTTACAATCCCCTTGTCTGCGCCTGACTTTGAATTTCCTGATGTCACACCTGAATTGTCATTTGTCTCTCTAATCTGTTTCAGGCTTTGCACTGTATCCTAGCTTCTGCTGCTAAGACCTGTACTTCCCACTTCCTGCACTCTTCAGCTATCCGCTCCTCCATTTTCTTACCAAGCTCTACTATCTTCCTTCCCCACTCTTCCTCCCTTAAATCCTGTGTGTGTGTGTGTGTGTGTGTGTGTGTGTGTGTGTGTGTGTGTGTGTGTGTGTGTGTGTATTTATGAATTCAAAAATAATGGGTGACTGTCCTGACAGTCAACTTGGAATTTATTTCTCACAAGCAACATAGTGGCACCTTCTGGATTTTCAGTCTAGAGACCTAAAAGATGCAAAACAATTATGCACCGCTAAATTTCAGACTATGTTTGTCATTTGTGTGAAGCGTATGCAAAAAAAAAAATAGTTTTACATGTATGTTTATAGATGATTTCAAATTAATGAGAATAAAAGCACTGAAAGGCAAAGAGAGCCTGAAATATGACCTGAACAATGTGCAGGTTTGCTTGAAGTAGCTATTGTTGGAATCAATAATCAAACCCAATAAATGTAAGTTTATGAAACTTTTGAAAGGAGAAAGAAGACTGGAGACTGAGTACTGTCTTGGGAGACTTGGGGGTGAGCAAAGTGCACAGTATATCACTAGAGGCATACATCAGTAAAATTATTTCTGTGGAGCAGCCGCAATTGTAGCTTCTAATAATTAACTTTCAAGAACCTCTACAAACAGTAATTTATAGCTATATATACAACGGTGTGCATATTAATTGGAACAGTGATAAAATAAGACATTTGGAAAATTAATGTTCATTTGAAAAATAAACGGCAATGACATGACACATAATTGATTTAATAAGAAATATGACTAGCCTTTGCTTTTATAAGCATTGGTACACGCTTTGGCAAAGAACTGATCAATACTGAACACATCAGGCAACTTCTTCTTGGTACCAGCAGCAATTAGCATCGTCACAGCTGAACAGTCCTGGTTATTGCAGAAAGATTCTCAACTGGGTTGAGGTAAGGAGAGTTTCTAGGCCAATGTAGAATCTCAGCATTTTTCTGGAAGTGTGGCATGAAGCAAGATTCAGATGTAAAATGCTCTCTCCATCAGGAAAGTCTCTATCCACAATGGGAAGCAAATGAAATGCCAGAATTCCCTTGTATTTGTCACTGTACATCGTTCCTTCAACAGTAACAAACCATCCAGGGCTTTTAGCAGTACAACTACCCTAAAACATCTTAGGTAGGTGTTTTGGCGCTTGTTGAATGTGTCCATTCTACAGTGGTTGTTCTACACACACACACACACACACACACACACACACACACACACACACACACACACACACACACACACACACACATACACACACACACACATACACACACATACACACACATACACACACACACTCCTCTCCCACATAGCCACAGTTCCTCCTCTACCCCCCCCCACACTCTGACATACACAATACTAACCTAACACACAGAATTACATAGGTTTCCCACTCTGAGGCAATCAGGATAAAACAAAAATGGGTTGCCAGAGAGCAACAAGAAAAACCAAGGGACAGGAGGAGGAAACTGCAAAGGAAGAATGGGCAGCAGAGCTCAAAAAAAGGGAACATGAATGGGAAAAGAAACTAGAAGAACTTAGCATGAGAATGGAAGAGAGGATAGACATGGAAAGCAGGAAGTGGGAGGTGCAAGTCAAAGCAGCAGAGGCCAGGATACAGAGTTTAGAAGAGGAACTGAAAAATTTGAAACAGCCTAATGAACTAAAGAACATTTTGGGATTGACAACAGAGACTGCTACCTCAGTCACAAATAAGGGGACTGTAGGGAAAGAAGGAGCAAAACTGCATGTAGAAGCTCAATCAGTGGAGACTGTAGTAAATGAAAGAGCTAAGCTATATGTGGAGGCCCTAACAGACCATAGCAGAGCCCAGGGAAAGCCGAGAAGGGAAAATTACAGGCCACTGACCCCAAGTACAGTAGCTAGTGAAACTGAAGAAAGGAAAGCTGCAATGGAGGAAACCAAATTGAATGAGGGGATACACAGGGATATGCAGTGGGAGAATGAAAGGGTGAGGTCAGTCTTTGTGTATGGGCTCCAGGAAGTTGAAGGGGAAACATATGAAGAAAGAAAACAAGGGGAAAAAAAAAGCAATTGAAAACATCATGAAAGCAATAGGAGAAGACGACATGACCCAGCTGGAAAATTTTCGGAGAATCGGGGGGTTTGTAAAACAAAGAACCCGGCCAGTGAAAGTGACCTTCAAGGCAGAATCGACTCGGAACAAGATCCTGCAGGAGGAAGCACGATTAAGGGACATGCCGGCATACAGGAAGGTGTATCTCGACCGCGACAGAACACAAGAAGAAAGGTGGAAACAGAGAGATGGTACAAAGGCGAAAGGAGGAAAGAGAGGGGATGGAGAAGACAGACAGGAGATCCCAGACACAGGAAGATCAAATACAGCCTCCCTCACAACTTCCTATAGAAGCCTCCCAACCAGGTCAACCCCAGTGCAACCAAACACTCTAAACCAAAACACAAATGCCACATCCAATGCCCCCACCCACTACACTACAAACTCCACCCCCACAGCAACCACCCATAGTCCCTTATCAGGTCTCCCACTTTCCCAACCCCAATACACCTCCCAGACCACAGTCTTAGAAAAGAATTTGAAGGTGTGGTATACAAATGCAGATGGAAAAACAAATAAGTATGAGGAGTGGCACGAAAGAATCAAAGAGATATCCCCAGACATAATAGCACTCACAGAAACAAAACTCACCAGAATAATAACAGATTCAGTCCTTCCATCTGGATATCAAATCCTCAGGAAAGACAGAGGGAGGAGAGGGGGAGGAGGAGTTGCACTGCTCATTAAAAACCAGTGGGGTTTTGAGAAAATGGAAGGAATGGATGGCACGGGCGAAAGGGACTACTTAGTAGGAACAATCCAGTCTGAGGGACATAAGGTGATAATTGCAGTAATGTACAACCCACCACAGAACTGCAGGAGGCCAAAAGAAGAATACGATTAGAGCAACAGAGCAATGGTCGACACACTAGCCGAGGTGGCCAGGAGAGCACACATAAGGGGAGCAAAGTTACTAGTTATGGGTGATTTCAATCACAAGGAGATTGACTGGGAAAATCTGGAGCCCCATGGGGGTCCCGAAACATGGAGAGCCAAGATGATGGATGTGGTACTGGAAAACCTCATGCATCAACATGTTAGAGACACTACCAGAGAGAGAGGAGAGGATGAACCAGCTAGACTGGACCTTGTATTCACCTTGAGTTGTTCGGACATCGAGGATATCATGTATGAAAGGCCCCTGGGAGCTAGTGATCATGTGGTTCTGTGCTTCGACTACATAGTTGAGCTCCAAGTGGAGAGAGTAGCAGGAATAAAGTGGGAAAACCAAACTACAAAAGGGGGAGCTACCCAGGCATGAGGAACTTCCTTCAAGACATTCAGTGGGAGAGGGAACTGACAGGAAAACCAGTACAAGAAAGGATTGATGGACTATGTAACAACAAAATGCAAGGAGGCAGAGGAGAGGTTTGTTCCCAAGGGAAACAGAAATAATGGAAAGAACAGAACGAGTCCTTGGTTCACCCAAAGGTGTAGGGAGGCAAAAACTAGGTGTACTAGAGAATGGAAAAGGTACAGAAGACAGAGAACTCAGGAAAATAAAGAGATTAGCCGAAGAGCCAGAAACGAATATGCACAGATAAGAAGGGAGGCTCAGCGACAATATGAAAATGACATAGCATCAAAAGTCAAGACTGACCCGAAGCTTTTGTACAGCCACATCAGGAGGAAAACAACAGTCAAGGACCAGGTAATCAGACTGAGGAAGGGTGATGGGGAATTCACAAGAAACGACCGGGAGGTATGTCAGGAGCTCAACACGAGATTTAAAGAAGTATTTACAGTGGAAACCAGTAGGGCTCCAGGAAATCAGAACAGGGGGGGGACCCACCAGCAAGTGCTGGATGAAATACATATAACCAAGGAGGAGGTGAAGAAGCTGCTATGCGAACTTGACACCTCAAAGGCGGTGGGACCAGACATCTCTCCGTGGGTCCTTAAAGAGGGAGCAGAGATATTGCGTGTACCATTAACAAAGATCTTCAACACATCATTTGAAACTGGGCAACTCCCTGAGGTATGGAAGATGGCAAATGTAGTCCCAATTTTTAAAAAGGGAGACAGACATGAGGCACTAAACTACAGACCTGTATCACTAACGTGTATAGTATGCAAGGTCATGGAGAAGATCATCAGGAGAGTGGTGGATCACCTGGAAAGAAACAAGTGTATAATTGACAACCAGCACGGTTTCAGGGAAGGAAAATCCTGTGTCACAAACCTACTAGAGCTTTATGATAAGGTGACAGAAGTAAGACAAGTGAGAGAGGGGTGGATCGACTGCATTTTTTTGGACTGCAAGAAGGCCTTCGACACAGTTCCTCACAAGAGGTTGCTGCAAAAGCTAGAGGATCAGGCACACATAACAGGAAAGGCACTGCAATGGATCAGAGAATACCTGACAGGGAGGCAACAACGAGTCATGGTACGTGACGAGGTGTCAGAGTGGGCGCCTGTGACAAGCGGGGTTCCACAGGGGTCAGTCCTAGGACCTGTGCTGTTCTTGGTATATGTGAACGACACAACGGAACGGATAGACTCAGAAGTGTCCTTGTTTGCAGATGATGTGAAGTTAATGAGAAGAATCAAATCGGATGAAGATCAGGCAGGACTACAAAGAGACCTGGACAGGCTACAAGCCTGGTCCAGTAACTGGCTCCTTGAGTTTAACCCTCCCAAATGCAAAGTCATGAAGATTGGGGAAGGGCAAAGAAGACCGCAGACACAATATAGTTTAGATGGCCAAAGACTGCAAACTTCACTCAAGGAAAAAGATCTGGGGGTGAGTATAACACCGAGCATATCTCCTGAGGCGCACATCAATCAGATAACTGCTGCAGCATACGGGCGCCTGGCAAACCTACGGATAGCGTTCCGATACCTCAGTAATGATTCGTTCAAGACTCTGTATACCATTTACGTCAGGCCCATACTGGAGTATGCAGAACCAGTTTGGAATCCACACTTAGTCAAGCACGTCAAGAAATTAGAGAAGGTGCAAAGGTTTGCAACAAGACTAGTCCCAGAGCTACGGGGATTGTCCTACGAAGAAAGGTTGAGGGAAAACGGCCTGACGTCACTGGAGGACAGGAGGGTCAGGGGAGACATGATAACGACATATAAAATACTGCGCGGAATAGACAAGGTGGACAAAGACGGGATGTTCCAGAGATGGGACACAGACACAAGTGGTCACAATTGGAAGTTGAAGACTCAGATGAATCACAGGGATGTTAGAAAGTATTTCTTCAGTCAGAGGGTCAGGCCGTGGAATGGCCTAGAAAGAGTAGTGGAGGCCGGAACCATACATAGTTTTAAGGCGAGGTATGATAAAGCTCATGGGGCAGGAAGAGAGAGGACCTAGTAGCAATCAGTGAAGAGGCGGGGCCAGGAGCTATGAATCGACCCCTGCAACCACAAATAGGTGAGTACAATCACACACACACACACACACAATCACACACACACATACACACACACACACATACACACACACACACACACACATACACACACGCACACACACAATCACACACACACACAATCACACAGACACACACACACACACACATACACACACACACACATACACACACACATACACACACACATATATATATATATATATATATATATATATATATATATATATGTGTGTGTGTGTGTGTGTGTTAGTTAACATTTTGTCCTAGGCACATGTAGATTAGACTCTAGGCGTGTTGTGTGTGTGTTGGTGTGTTGGTGTGTGTGTGTGTGTGTGTGTGTGTGTGTGTGTGTGTGTGTGTGTGTGTGTGGGACGGTGTGTGTGTGTGGGATGGTGTGTGTGTGTGGTAGTGTGGGATGGTGTGTGGGATGGTGTGTGTGTGTGTGTGTGTGTGTGTGTGTGTGTGTGTGTGTGTGTGTGTGTGTGTGTGTGTGTGTGTGTGGGTCGTGCCGAATATGTAAAACTGGTCAATTAGCAAGAACTCATTTAAAATTAAGTCATTTCTGAAATTTTCTTTTCTACGTTTAAATATATATTTTTTTCATTAATGTTAATGTAAAAATTTTTAATTTTGCACCAAGAGTATCTTAGAAAATTTACCTAACCTTATTATAATAAGCGCAATTTATTTTAGCCTAACCCAACTAAATATATTTTAGATTTGTTTACAGCAATTTAATACTAAACAAACACAGTGAGATATATATTTTTCGTTAGGTTCAGAATGATTTTGGCGAGTTTTTTGCATACACAAATTTTCACTTGTCCTATATGGCAAGATGAACGTTGCTGTTGAAGCCAAGATCGCAAGTTCTGCATATTCGGCACGACATATATATATATATATATATATATATATATATATATATATATATATATATATATATATATATATATATATATATATATATATATGCAAAACAACCACTCTGAAAGAATAGAGAAATTCCAAGCGCTTTCGTGACTACTCACATTATCAAGGAACTATGAAAGTAAAGCATCCAATCAAGCTATATAAGGGGTCTGGCCAGCACCTCACTATCAGATCCCACAACGGTTAAACACGTGACGCGCGCCGACCCATCTTGGATAGGTCCTTTGCACAACTCACCCACAAACTATTCTACCCAAGAAAATTTAAAAATTATTATTTGTCCAGTGTATTATTAAATTCTTCCCAAATTCTATTAATTATAAATGGATCTAATTATATAAACCAAAGGAAATATTCATATTATTGTCAAAACTGCTTTTTATGAAACAAGATTCAATTATATTCCTGTCGACCATGGACTTGCTTGATACTACTTTCTCAACTTTTTGAAAATCAATTGGATGGTTAAAATCTCTTACATGAATAAATAGAGCATTGGAATCTAAATCACCTGTTTACTGTGATCTTATTGCATATATATATATATATATATATATATATATATATATATATATATATATATATATATATATATATATATATATATATATATGTAGGTGGTTCGGACATGTAGAGAGAATGGAGCGAAACAGAATAACTTCAAGAGTGTATCAGTCTGTAGTGGAAGGAAGGCGGGGTAGGGGTCGGCCTTGTAAAGGTTGGAGGGAAAGGGTAAAGGAGGTTTTGTGTGTGAGGGGCTTGGACTTCCAGCAGGCATGCGTGAGCGTGTTTGATAGGAGTGAATGGAGACAAATGGTTTTTAATACTTGACGTGCTGTTGGAGTGTGAGCAAAGTAACATTTATGAAGGGGTTCAGGGAAACCGGCAGGCCGGACTTGAGTCCTGGAGATGGGAAGTACAGTGCCTGCACTCTGAAGGAGGGGTGTTAATGTTGCAGTTTAAAAACTGTAGTGTAAAGCACCCTTCTGGCAAGACAGTGATGGAGTGAATGATGGTGAAAGTTTTTCTTTTTCGGGCCACCCTGCCTTGGTGGGAATCGGCCAGTGTGATAATAATAAAAAAAATAATATATATATATATATATATATATATATTACATATATCAATAACAGCACTCCGACTAGCTATGGACTCGAACCCATGTTGTTTTGATCCACTTCATGGTGAGCGAAATACTGCTCGTTGAGGCTAGTACACCAAACGGGGAGTAAAATGAAATTAACTCAGAGGAACCCACACCACCGTATACACACGGATCACAGTAAAACATCTAGCTCTGCTGGGTGCGTGATTCTTGTAGGATTTCGTGGTCCTGTGTGTTAGAGCGTCATGTGGTTTTCGCTCACCATGAGGCTGGCCAGAACAATATGGTTCGAGTCCTTGGCTAGTCTCAGTGTTGTTATTGATCAATACCACTTGTTTGTGGTTACAATAATATATATATATATATATATATATATATATATATATATATATATATATATATATATATATATATATATATATATATGCAATAAGATCACAGTAAACAGGCGATTTCGGAATATGCAAAACAGCCACTGTGAAAGAATAGTGAAATTCCAAGCGTTTTTCGTTACTTTTCATATTATCATGGAACTAATTTATATATATATATATATATATATATATATATATATATATATATATATATATATATATATATATATATATATATATATATATATATATATATATATATATATATATATATGTATATATATATATATGGAATAAATTACAATAAAACACGTAATGCAAATATGAAAAAATACGGCAATGAAAATAGAAAATAAAACCTGAGCACTTTCATGTGCTTACACACACAATTTGAGAGGAATAGGAAGACAAGAGAAGCACATTTTAAATGTTAAACCCTGAGGTGACACCTTACTCAATATGTAATTATGTAATATCTTTGTGGACAAGAATCCAGTGTTTTGTTCATACATGTAAGGGATACAGGGCATTGTGTAGACTGATCTAATGCCAAAGAATTACTTCCCTGTAATTCTATTGCTAAACTAAATATTTTGGAATCATATCATGGTACAGGTGGGAATTGAACTCACGGCTAGTGAGTCGTAAAAATCTAGACCAACGCGTTTGGAATCATGTCATTACGATTTCCTAAGTTGTGGAATCACTTCTCATCAAGCATGATGAACAACATGTTTCAAATTATGTAGTCCAGAATATTGTTCATAATCTTTAAGGCAAAAATATTTTTCACAAAAATACAGAATGTTTTCTTTGTAAAGTGCGTTAGAGTTGTGCAGGACAGGTTTTTGTGAAGTGTTGTCACCTGTGAGTGAGGTGTCACCTCAGGGTTTAACATATAAAATGTGTTTCTCTTACCACTGCTTTTAAGTCTTCTGAAGATATGTGTAAAAACATGAAGGCGCTCAGGTTTTGTCCTGATAAAATATATCAAAATACTAGTAAGGTGCAAAGGTGTGCAGTGAGTCTTCAAGAACTAAATTTGATGACCGAAATCAGTAATGCAATGGAAGAGACTAAAGTTAAAGATTGAGATGACCTGCAATAATATCAAATAATACGACTGGAGCCTCAGGAAGGTCGGACAGAGGAATAATTTGTATGATGAAGTGATGGAGGTATCCGCCATACACAGCTGTAGAAACAAATATGATAAGGCCGGCGAGAGAATGAACAGAGCCACAGCCGTTCAAGAGTCGGCGCCCGGAGATAGAACCCAGAGACCGCAAATATATACTACTGGATTAATGTCCGAGACCATTGTGTGACTGTCGACTCATAACAACTCCGTTGTGTTTTTAACATTCTTGCAATTACGTGGATACAGAGTGCTTGATGGGCAACTTTTAGTTTGTTACTATATCATGTTTCGGAGTATTAGTACAAGGGATCACTCAAGTCACTAAGTATACCCGCTAAGTTTGCAGTTGCTCTTCTGTTCTCTATTGATTGCTGACACATCCACAATGTATACTAGAAATTGGAAGTGCGAAGCTGAAAACTCCTTAATTCTGTTTGAGGGTACTTTGTGTCTGTATAACCGCTTATTCTGCAGAATGTGTCTCACACTAAACATTTTGTTCTGTCTTCCTGTTCATTAACCTACCTAGTGTTGTTCCACTCTATAAGATGTGCGAATTTATCACAATGGCTGACACATGTGTTGCATTTTTTATGAGTTCTAAAATCACACCTTTTATCTTGAAGTTTCGTGGGGAGATCACAGGAACATTATCTATGCAATATTTGCCACATGCTGCACAGAAGATGGTGTAGATGGCAGTTTGATGTCACAGCTGTTGTTTCTAGTGAGGTAATAGATAGCCTTTAGTGTCAGAGAAGCGACGTGTCCTTTGCGTTTCCCGGGTTTTAGAGTGACGATATAGTTTGCTGGTGCACTTTGTTTCCGAGCAATATCTCTGTCAAGGATCTGTTGAGATTTCATTTGAAGTGTTCGGGAAATGTTGGTAGTGTGGTGACAATTAAGTCGTTGCTGCATATCCTATATGAATTTAGTAGCCAATGAATAGACTATGTTTAATCATGCTGTGACTTTAAAAAAATATTTGTTTGTCGTTTAAATATTGACCTACAATATTAGTTAAATTAGACCTGGTTCTTTTACCTGATCAGTCTGGCATATACAAGACGAAGAACCGGGTGAAGCGAATGAGATTAATTCACAGCCAAATCTATTCTGTATGCAAAGAAGTTCGATTTTTTTAAAGTGGTACGGACAGTATTTTCTATGTAATGTAGGCAAGAAACGTCAAATAACTTACAGTAGATTTTAGTTAACAAGTTATGGGAAACCTCATGGTTACTTTATGTTTCTGTCTGTCGAAATCAATACAAATTTTAATGAAATTAAAGTATATGCGTAACTTCAGTAAAGGAAAAAAACTTATAGATATTTGAAGTTCTACATTTCAACTGAAGGATCTACGGAACACTCGGATGGTTTTGTGAACATCAAAACTGCTGAACTTCTTGTTCCTTATGCTAATGTTCTTATGTATCCCTAGAAGGTGAATGTTACTGGTGCCAAAAAACATACGCAAATTTCTTAACAGTGTCCCTACAAGGCTTCAGAGAAACACAAAGTAGACACTCCCCCACACACACACACACACACACACACACACACACACACACACACACACACACACACACACACACACACACACACACACACACACACACACAGACATACACTCACAAGGTGGACAAAGACAGGATGTTCCAGAGATGGGACACAGAAACAAGGATCACAATTGGAAGTTGAAGACTCAAAGAGATGTTAGGAAGTATTTCTTCGGTCATAGAGTTGTCAGAAATGGAATAGCCTAGAAAGTGGTGAAGTGGAGGAAGGAACCACATATAGTTTTAAGACGATGTTTGATAAATCTCATGGAACAGGGAGAGAGAGGGCCTAGTGGCAATTAGTGAAGAGGTGGGGCCAGGAGCTGTGAATCGACCCCTGCAGCCACAAAAAGGTGAGTACACACACACGCACATGTACACTCACACTCACACACACACACACACACACGCACACACACACACACACACATACACACACACGCACACACACATACAACATTAAACTATAGACAAGTGACACTGCCATGTATAATATGTAAAGTCATGGAGAAAATTATGAGAAGAGTGGTGGAGCACCTAGAAAGGATTGGGCTCGTACATGACAATCAGCACGGTTCAGGGATGGGAATCCTTTGTCACAAACCCACTTCAGTTCTATGGTAAGGTAGCAGAAGTAAGACAGGAGAAAGATGGGTAGATTGCACCTTTTTGGACTGTAAGAAGGCTTTCGACACAGTATCACACAAGAGAATTGTTTAAAAACTAGAGGAGCAGGCAGGAATAGTAGGGAAAGCACTTCAATGGATCAGGAAATATCTGACAGGAAGGAAACGAGTGTTGGTACGTGATGAGGTATCCAAGTAGATGCATGTGTCGACCGGGGTTCTGCAAGGGTCAGTCCTAGGTCCGGTGCTGTTTCTTGTACATGTGAATGATATGAGAAAAGGAATAGTTTCAGAGGTGTCCCTGTTCACTGATGATGTGAAACTAATGAGGAAAACACAAGCGGACGAGGATCAGGTAAGATTACAAAGGGATCTGGACAGATTGCATGTCCAAAATCATGAGGCTTGGGAAGGACAAAGAACACCGCAGACGGAGTACAGGCTAGGGGATCAAAGGCTGCAAACCTCACTTATGGAAAAGGTCCTTGGAATGAATATTATATCGAGCACCTTCCCTGAGGCGCACATCAATCAAATAACCGCAAACAGCGTTTCAACCTCTAAGTAAGGAACTGTTCAACACATTGTACAGTGTGTACGTCAGGCCCAAATTGGAGTATGCACCATCAGTATGGAATCCACACCTGGTTAAACATGTCAAGAAACTGGAGAAAGTGCGAAAGTTTGCAACAAGACTAGTTCCGGAGCTTAAGAGCATATCTTATGAGGAGAGGTTAAAGGAACTCAACATAATGACACTAGAGGATAAAAGGGATTGGGAGACATAATAATGACGTATAAAATATTCAGAGGAATTGACAAGATGGACAGGGCTAGAATGTGTCAGAAATGGAACATAGAAACAAAAAGCCACTCTGGCAACCCTGCCTCACCCATCCACCCCTCTTAAAAATTAAGATTATTATCACTGCTAGACTAAGAGTATGCTATAGTATTTAGAGTATGAAATGTACAAATGTGTGAATACAGACAGGGGCCACAAACTAGAACACTATATTTCGGAATGTCTGTATTTCCAGACATTAAAAGACAATTTCAAACCAGTCATACACGAAGTGGTTAATTACTTCATTGTAATAATCAGTGATCTGAAATCTTGCACTAGCTAGATAAATGAACTTGTTGTTAGACAAGATTGAAACCTAGTATTACGCACCCAGGTGATAATGGCCTGTTAACCTGGCCATAATGGGACTTGGAGCAGTAATCTTTAAATTGTATTTTCCTTCACCAAGTATGATTATAGGTATTTACACTTATGTACACCGTGTACAAGAGTTTGGAAAATAAGTGTATCACGGTAATCAAGGCAAAAACAACAACCAGAGACAAAGAGAGTCTGACAAGAGCTGACCGTGAGTGCTACCGCATCACCTCAGCAATTGTCCGACCCACCTTTTGATCGGTCAGTGAACCAGGGTACTAATTTAACTATGGGACCCCGTAAGGTCGTTAAACCCTCAGCACCTGGTTCGCTGGTTGGGAGACAGCCCCTATGGGAGTGTGTACATACGCTGAATCAATGTAACGTACTCTTTGCATACCACACCTAGTAAGTTACCAAAGTTTGTAGTGGTAAGGAACGATTTTTAAAACTGTATTTTCATTGAGTAGATAATTAGCCGTGAGACGAGATTAAAACATATATAATGATTTTAATTTCTTAATGATGTAAGTTACTATGTGTGGTGGGTCGGACAAAGACCCAATGTGATCTCTGTAAGCCAGTTATTGTTTGCCTTACCTCTCACAGGATGAACTGCTGGTGCACAGTAAACTACCACTGAAAACAGCTGCTGGTGCACAGTAAACTACCACTGAAAACAGCTGCTGGTGCACAGTAAACTACCACTGAAAACAGCTGCTGGTGCACAGTAAACTACCACTGAAAACAGCTGCTGGTGCACAGTAAACTACCACTGAAAACAGCTGCTGGTGCACAGTAAACTACCACTGAAAACAGCTGCTGGTGCACAGTAAACTACCACTGAAAACAGCTGCTGGTGCACAGTAAACTACCACTGAAAACAGCTGCTGGTGCACAGTAAACTACAACTCATAACATCAGCTGTGGTGCACAGTAAACTACCACTTATAAATCAGCTGCTGGTGCTCAGTAAACTACCACTGATAAATCAGCTGCCGGTGCACAGTAACCTACCACTTATAACATCAGCTGCTGGTGCACAGTAACCTACCACTTATAACATCAGCTGCCGGTGCTCAGTAACCTACCACTTATAACATCAGCTGCTGGTGCACAGTAACCTACCACTTATAACATCAGCTGCTGGTGCACAATAACCAACCACTTATAACATCAGCTGCTGGTGCACAATAACCAACCACTTATAACATCAGCTGCTGGTGTACAATAACCAATAAAAGTCACTTTAACGGCACAAAGTAAATACTTCGTTATATATTATGTAACATGAGCACACATTTCACACATTACATATCAATGCTTGTATGAACATTAAATCGGAACCCTCGATTATAATTACACTGACCAACAACATTATGTTTTAGTTTCCCGTCAAAGATCCAAACACTTTCATGAACCGGTTTTAAACCCTGATTACAAATCTTCTTCTTACTGTTTTCCAGGCACGTCCAGCTGTTGACATATGACGGTTATATATATTTTTTTAATTTTAACATGAGTTTGGTCATAATCAACCGTATATTTAGGATAATTACGCGTGTAATTTTATTCTGTAATGCTCACTATATACTTGTTAAATGTTTGTTAAACACACTTATAAAAAGAAATATACAATGAATTAAAGCCACTGAGAGTACGATTTTCTCTTAATGGTAAAAATGTTGATTTTTTGTGCGTGTTTAAGAATTTATGTGAGGATTATTCAGTCATCGGAGACGCTCAGGGACGTTGTTAAATTAACGTATAGAGAGAGAGAGAGAGAGAGAGAGAGAGAGAGAGAGAGAGTAGGTTTCTTTAATAACTGAGTGGTTCGCACTGTGGGTTTTAACCTGTTTTGTATTAGAAATGGGTTAATTTTATTAGAGAATTGGCTAAAAGAAGGAATTTGTTGCTATCTAAACACTGGACATGAGCTGCTGACTGGTCCTGACTACTAGCAACGATTAATATGAAAGATTTTCTTGAGAAATACCGAAGATTTGATTCCATTTGGCAGAAGAATTATAGTTGTAGATGCGCATAAAAGGCCGAATTTGGAGTGATTTGCATGAAACATTCGAGGTCTGTTCCGTTCATCTGGTTGTGTTTGAGCACCGAAAGTCCCATAAAATTAGCGTCACAGGGGCGAGAATCGGCTGTTTTGGCTGCATTCCATCAATGGGTTAACACTTCCTCAAGTAAATTCTCGGCTTCTGTTGGCCAATGCTGATCTCTCAAATAAAACGTTGTCAGATGTAAGAAAACTTCATCTTGATCACCAATCACATTTTTAATCCCCAAAATTCCAAAATAATGTATGATTCTGGAAGAACTGGAGAGTGCTTATCTTTCAAACTAAATGAAGAATTTCGCTAAAAACAATTCAAATAAGTTTTTTTTGTGTGTGTTCATTACTAAACGACAAAGAAAGTGAAATTTCCACTTACTGAAGGATGCTGACTTGCAATGTAAAAGATCTAAAAATATAATTGGTTTTATCTTGAAAACTGTGCTTGTCAGAGAAAAGTGGAAAATAGTTTTGGAATCAGTGTCTAAATTGTTAGGAAAAATATTTGTTGACCAAGTGTTGTATACTTCCAATAATTTCTGGTTTGTTGTGATACAAGAGAGATTTAACATCAACACTGACACTCACTGAAACACACATCACTCACACATACACACAGCATCACTGATACACACATACACACAGCATCACTGACACACACATCACTCACACATACACACAGCATCACTGACACACACATACACACTGCATCACTGACACACACATCACTCACACATACACACAGCATCACTGACACACACATCATTCACACAAACACACAGCATCACTGACACACACACATCACTCACACATACACACAGCATCACTGACACACACATCATTCACACAAACACACAGCATCACTGACACACACACACATCACTCACACATACACACAGCATCACTGACACATCACTGACACATACACACATCATTAACACACACATCACTAACACATACACACAGCATTACTGACACAAAATGGTAACTAACTACACAGTATCACTGACACACACACATCACTCACATATACACACAGCGTCACTGACACACACATCACTAACACATACACACATCATCACTGACACAAAATGGTAACTAATATACACAGCATCACTGACACAAAATGGTAACTAACTTACACAGCATCACTGACACACACACATCAATCACACTTACACACATCACTCACATATACACACAGCATCACTGACACACACACACATCTCTCACACATACACACAGCATCACTGACACACACATCTCTCATACACACAGCATCACTGACACACACACACACACATCTCTCACACATACACACAGCATCACTCACACATACACACAGCATCACTGACACAATCACTCACACATACACACAGCATCACTCACACATACACCCAGCATCACTCACACATACACCCAGCATCACTCACACATACACACAGCATCACTCACACATACACCCAGCATCACTCACACATACATACAGCATCACTCACAGATTCACATAGCATCACTGACGCACAAATCACCCACACATACACAGCATCACTGACACACACATCACTCACACATACACACAGCATCACTGACACACACATGACTCATACACACAGCATCACTGACACACACATCACTCACACATACACACAGCAACACTCACACACACATCACCCACACATACACAGCATCACTCACACATGCACACAGCATCACTGACACACATCACTCACACATACACACAGCATCAATCACACATGCACACAGCATCACTCACACATACACACAGCATCACTCACACATACACACTCAGGAAGTGGAATAGTTTGGGAAATGATGTAGTGGAGGCAGGTACCACACATAGCTTTAAGCAGAGGTATGATAAAGCTCATGATTCAGGGAGAGTGACCCAGTAGCGACCAGTGAAGAGGAGGGGCCAGAAGCTATGAATCGACCCCTGCAACCACAACTAGGTGAGTACACTTACACACATCATCACTCACACATACACACAGCATCACTGACACACACATCACTCACACATACACACAGCATCACTCACAGATGCACACAGCATCATCCACACATACACACCATCACTTACATATATACAGCATCACTGACACATGCTTCACCACCACTATGTTGGAACTCCTCACACTATGACGTCATATGCAAACTCTTCATAGAACCTGGTGAGAGATGTCTTTTTAAATACCTGTTTAGAAATGCTCAGCGGATAATACCTGAAAAAAATCCTCGTAGAAGACCTGACGAAAGATGCCCTAAAGAAGAATGATTAAATAACCAATGCCAGACAAATTAATTTTTAATTCTTGTCTAGTAAATTACAAGAAGAATTGTTAGTGGAATTCCTTACACTCAGAACCAGGGGACCATAGGTGGTCATTCCAGCCATGTACACCCCACTACTGGAGCGCTGTATGTCCTTCGTGGGTTTAGCGCTTGGTTTTGATTATAATAACACCCGACTACTAAAATGCTGGATATTAAGATAGGAATACAACAACAGCAGAGCGATCGTAGGCACGATAGCAGAGGTGGCCAGAAGACCGCACACTAGCAAAGATACTGATCAAAGAAATTAACTGAAAGAATCTGGAGCCACACGAAGTACCAGAAAGATGAAAAAGGAAGTAATGGAAAACTTCGTGTGTCAGGATGTCAGTGACATAACTAGAAAGAGCAGAAGTAATAAACATGAAGGCTGGATCTTGTTTTCACCTTAAGCAGTCGTTCGATACTAGAGACCAGGCATTACTGAGTCTGGAATACCTTCTGAAACACTACAAAATAAATAACAAAAAGGCACAATACCGTGACTGGAACGATACACAAATAACCCGCACATAAAAGAGAGAAGCTTACGATGACGTTTCGGTCCGACTTGGACCATTGACAAAGTCACACTGAAAGAAAACATGGAAAGAAATATTGCAGGGAAAGGAAGGGCGAAACGTAACTTTAAAAGAAGATACTATGCAATCAGGGTATACAACAAATTCTCACCATATAATAGAGCGAGAATGTAATGTGAATGATCTGGGAGTGATATTGTCAGAGGAAATCACCTTCAAAGACCACAACAACGTATCTACTGCATCTGCTAGGAAAAAGATAGGATGGATAATGAGAACCTTCAAAACTAGGGACGCCAAGCCCATGACAATTCTCTTCAAATCTCTTCTCTCTAGGCTGGAATACTGCTGTACGCTAACTGCCCCCTTCAAGGCAGGCGAAATTGCTGACCTGGAAAGTGTACAAAGAACTTTCACGGCACATATAAATATGATAAGGCCCCGAAATTATTGGGAACGGTTGAAGTCCCTTGATTTGTATTCCCTGGAACGCAGGCGAGAGAGTTACATGATAATATACACTTGGAAAATCCTAGAGGGATTAGTACCAAACTTGCACACGAAAATCACTCCGTATGAAAGCAGAAGACTTGACAGGAGATGTAACATTTTCCCCATGAAAAGCATGGGTGCCACGAGTACACTGAGAGACAACACAATAAGTGTCAGCCCAAGACTGTTCAACTTCCTTCCAGCATATATAAGGGGGATTACCAATAGACCCCTGGCTGTCTGCAAGAAGGCACTGGACAAGCACCTAAAGTCAGTACCTGACCAGCAGGGCTGTGGTTCGTACGTCAGTTTGTGTGAGGCCAGCAGTAACAACCTGGTTCATCAGACTCTGATCCACCACAAGGCCTGGTCTCAGACCGAGCCGACGGGGCGTTTACCCCCGAAACCCTCTCCAGGTGTACTCCAGGTATGCAGGCATAATGTAGTTTCTAAATGGAGTGCAGTAAGAAAAAGAGCTGGTTGGTAAGAGAACGAGTGAAACAGTGTATATATTTGGAAAGTAAACCATACCACGGGCGGGATTTGAACCCGCGGTCAGAGAGTCTCAAAACTCCAGACCGTCGCCTTAGCCACTGGACCAGCTAGCCACAATAAGATTCATCCAACTAGGTATATTTCTACACCATAGGAAGGTTAGCATAGGCACCACTGTGGCCACAAATGCAAGTTTTTACAGACGAATCTCCAGCTAGCGTGGCCGTGACGAACTCAAATCCCGCCCGTGGTATGGTTTGTTTACAATCGTGTCATTACAATTTCGTGAGTCATATTTGGAAAGTGTCAGGAGGCAGATGAAAAATACATAACAAGGAGTGGCAGAAGCAATGACAAGAACAGAGTGAACCCATCGTTCACCCAGATGTGCAGAGATATGAAAACTAAAAGTGCAAGATCGTGGACAAAATCTAGGAAACAAATAACTCAGGAGAACAGAGAAATAAGCAAAAGAGCCAGAAACGAATTCACATGGGTAAGAGACTGGGTAAGACTGAACGACAGTTTGTGAGTGACAAAGCAGGAAAAGCCAAATTTGAACCAACGTTGTTGTACAGATACGTCATAAGGAAGACAACAGTGAAGGACAGGGTAATAAGGTTAAAGAAAAAAGAGCTCATAAGAAATGACAGATATGTCTATGAGGACCAGGGGAAACAGGGCCAAAACCAGGGAGTCATAGAGAAGAGTATCAACAAGTACTAGACAATGAACACAATGTTGGAAGCGGTGAAGAACCTGTTGAGTGAGTTAGATACTTAGTACACAATGAGACCAGATAAACCTCTCTCTCCGTGGGTTCTGATAGAGGAACAAAAACTCCGTGTGAGGTACTAACCACAGTCTTCAATAAATCAGTTGATACGGGTCAATTATTAGATGTGTGAAAGTCAACAGATATTTAAGAAAGGAAAAAGAAAGGTTGTATTAAACTACAGGCAAGTGTCATTGATATGCAGAGTATATAAGTTTATGTAAGAGATTATAAAGAGAAGAATAGTGGAACACCTGAAATGGTGCAGATTCATACAAAACAGTCAGAACTGACTCAGAAACATTAAATCCTCTCTCTCAAATTTGCTAAAGTAGGGTTTCACAACGGGTGTGGACTTATCTCTACCACTGTAACTCAAAGTAGGAACTCAGCTCACACCCAGAGAGACTCAAGTTCGATTCCCCGATGAGGCGAGGCGTGTGGGTAAGTTTCTTTGCGCCTGTTCAGCTAGGAGTGAACAGGTGCATAAGAGTTAGCTAACTATTTTGGATGGCATTTCGTAGTGGTGGTAGTGGTGATGGTGGTTGTGATAACATACCTCAGTTAACAGCTCTGTGCTTTGAAATAAGCTTGGGCAGAATCACAGTATGACAATGCCTCTGCATTAAAAGTCTCAAAGGTTAAAGAGCAAAGCATATCAGATCACTGCGTTTGCTTTCTCAGTCATTCGATAATAATCTCAGCAGCGAGGTGCTGTACACAAGAACACTGGAGCTGTGGCAGTCGCACTGAAGGACGCGTGTAATTTATCGAAGATGTAATATTAAAAATGTACTTGTGAGTTGTATAATGACTTGTGTATAATTTTATGTTCACAAATACAACGAAACAACTCTAGCTTTGTGGTTTGAATGAAGACACTCTGGTTATGAGATCTGTATGAAGCAACCCTGGCCATGGTGCTGGAACGAAGCAACCCTGGCCATGGTGCTCGAACGAAGCAGTCCTGGCCATGGTGCTGGAACGAAGCAACCCTGGCCATGGTGCTGGAACGAAGCAACCCTGGCCATGGTGCTGGAACGAAGCAACCCTGGCCATGGTGCTGGAACGAAGCAGTCCTGGCCATGGTGCTGGAACGAAGCAGTCCTGGCCATGGTGCTGGAACGAAGCAGTCCTGGCCATGGTGCTGGAACGAAGCAGTCCTGGCCATGGTGCTGGAACGAAGCAACCCTGGCCATGGTGCTGGAACGAAGCAACCCTGGCCATGGTGCTGGAACGAAGCAACCCTGGCCATGGTGCTGGAACGAAGCAACCCTGGCCATGGTGCTGGAACGAAGCAGTCCTGGCCATGGTGCTGGAACGAAGCAGTCCTGGCCATGGTGCTGGAACGAAGCAGTCCTGGCCATGGTGCTGGAAAGAAGCAGTCCTGGCCATGGTGCTGGAACGAAGCAGTCCTGGCCATGGTGCTGGAACGAAGCAACCCTGGCCATGGTGCTGGAACGAAGCAACCCTGGCCATGGTGCTGGAACATGGTGCTGGAACGAAGCAACCCTGGCCATGGTGCTGGAACGAAGCAGACCTGGCCATGGTGCTGGAACGAAGCAGTCCTGGCCATGGTGCTGGAACGAAGCAACCCTGGCCATGGTGCTGGAACGAAGCAGTCCTGGCCATGGTGCTGGAACGAAGCAACCCTGGCCATGGTGCTGGAACGAAGCAACCCTGGCCATGGTGCTGGAACGAAGCAACCCTGGCCATGGTGCTGGAACGAAGCAACCCTGGCCATGGTGCTGGAACGAACCAGTCCTGGCCATGGTGCTGGAACGAAGCAACCCTGGCCATGGTGCTGGAACGAAGGAACCCTGGCCATGGTGCTGGAACGAAGCAGTCCTGGCCATGGTGCTGGAACGAAGCAACCCTGGCCATGGTGCTGGAACGAAGCAGTCCTGGCCATGGTGCTGGGACGAAGCAACCCTGGCCATGGTGCTGGAACGAAGCAGTCCTGGCCATGGTGCTGGAACGAAGCAACCCTGGCCATCATTTACATATGCCCAAAAAAAAAGCACTGGCATTAGGACTGACTCTTGGGGAACCCCATTCGTCACATGCACACACTAACACCTCGTCATGTACCATAACTCTTTGTTCCTTCCTGTCTGGTATTCACTGATCCCTTAAAATGCCCTTCCTGTTATTCCTGCCTGCTCCTCTAGCTTTTGCATTAATCTCTTGTGCGGAACTGTGTGGAAAGCCTCCTTACAGTCCAGGAAAGTGCAGTCTACCCACTCCTCCCTCTTCTGCCTTACTTCTGTTACCGTGTCATTAAACTCCAGTAGGTTTGTGACACAGGATTTCCCCTCCCTAAAACCATGCTGGTTACCGTGTATCAGCTCATTCCTGATTATCTGATAATCTTGATTTTGCATAATATGGATGTAAATAACACTGGTCTGTAGTTTAATGCTGCCTGTCTGTCTCCTTTCTTAAAAACTGAGACTACATTTGTTGTCCTCCACACCTCAGGTAGTTGGCCTGTTACACGAGATACGTTGAAGATTGTTAATGGTACACTACACCTATGGAGAAATGTCTGGTCTCACCGCCTTTGAGGTATCTTGTTGATTAGCAGTCCCTTCGCCTCCTCTTCGGTCATGTGCAGTGTGTCAAGCACTTGTTGATGTACCCTTCCATTCCGGTTTGCTGGACGCCTTTCTGTATCCACTGATAATACCTCCCAAAATCTCGTGTTGAGCTCTTCACATACTTCTTGATCGTTTCTTATGATCTCTTTTCTTCCTCAGCCTGATTGCCTGGTCCTTGACTTCTTTTCTTCCCGGTGTGGCTTTACAACTACTTTGGGTCAGATTTGGCTTTTGATGTTATGTCATTCTCGTATCGCCACTGGGCCTCCCTCCTTATCAATGCTTGTTCCTTTATGATTCTTTGGTTCGTCTCCCTATTTTCCTGGGCCCTTTGTCTTCTAGATTTTTTCCATGCTCTAGCACACTTTGCTTTGGCCCCTTTACACCTCCAGGCGAATCAAGGGCTCGTTCTGGTCTTCCTATTGTTTCTATTGCCCTTGGGTACGAACTTCCCCTTAACCTCCTTGCACTTTGTGGTCACGTGTTCCACCTTTCATTTACCGTCTTTCTCTCCAGTTCTCATTCTTCATTGCACCTCATGTAGTAATTGTCTCATGCCTGTGTAGTCCCCTCTTTTGTAGTTTGGCTGCTCTCATCCTCGTGCTGCTTCACTCTCCACTGTTAGCTATACAATGTATTCGAAGCTCAGGAACTCGTGATCACTAGCTCTTAGGGGCCTTTCACATGTGATGTCTCCAATGCCTGAATTACTCAAAGTGAATATGATGTCCAGCTTAGCTGATTCATCCTCCCCCTCCCCACACACACACTCTCTCGCTCTCTCTCTGGTAGTGCCCATAACATGTTAATGCATGAGGTCTTACAGTACCATCTCCAGCATCTTAGCCCTTCACGTTTCTGGACTCCCATGTGGCTCCAGATTTTCCCAGTTAATCACTTTGTGATCGAAATCACCTACAACTAGTAATTTTGCCTTATCTATATGGGCCGTTCTGTCCACATCAATGCAATTACCACTTTGGGACTCCCAGTCTGAAGTGTTCTTACCAGCCTTGTGCTTATTTATTAGGACTGTGATGAAATAAGACATTTATTTGGAAAATTAATGTTTAGTTGAAAAATACATGGCAATGATACGACGGATAATTAATTTAAGACGAAATATGACTACCCTTTTCTTTTATAAGCAAAGGGTATATGGTTTGGCATAAATTCTATCAATGATGAACACCTTTGGCACGTTCTTCGTCGTGGTACCAGGTCCTAATAACAGCAGCAATTAGATTCTCCAAAGTTGAACAGTTCTGTTTCTTGATCCTTCGTTTGGTTATTGTCCATAGATTCTCATTTCGGTTGAGTTTCCACGCCAGTTCAGAACGCTTAGTGCGCTATCTTCGAAGAATGTCAGCATTTTCCTGTAAGTGAGGCTTAGAACAAGATCCTGCTGGAAAACGCCTTGTCCATCAGAAAATTTTATCCACAATGGGAAGCAAATGAGTTGCCAGGATTGCCTTGTATTTGTCACTGTTCGTCCATCCCTCAATAATAACAAGCCGTCTAGGGGATTCAGCAGTCACACTATCCCAAATCATCTTTGGTGGGCGTTTTGGCGCTTCTATTCCAAAGAGGTTCGCCTTTACTCCATCTCACTACCACTGATTTGTACCCTTTAATCTGTCGCCCATCCCTTATGATCGAGTGCCCACCGTAGCCGTTTCATCTTCATAACAACCTTCAGTAATTGCTTCTTTACCAGCTTTCTGGCAGTTCTGATAACTTTAAGAAGCCTTCGTCGAACAGTTGAAGAATCAACATTTACGCCAGCTGAAGCCAAATCTCTGTAGCTCTTTCCTGGTTTTCTAGGGATATTTCACACTATTTTTTACGATAACCACGTCATCGTGAGGTGTTCTCTTCCTCTATCCAGAGCTTCACAATCACCATTGACCTCAGCGCTCTTCACAATCCGACCAACAGTGACTTTGCTGATTTGAGTATCTGTCCGATACTCAAATCCGCATGGTTTCTAAGAGTTGCAATACTTGCCTGCTTCCTAGGTGTAACATCCATCACGAATTACAGCAGTAACCATGAACTGAAGGGAAGAATTTGGCGAAACCACATTCACTCATGGCAATGGCACACACTTGCATTAGCGTTATAGAACAACAGATGACTTAGTACTGACGAGAGCCGCAGGGTAACACTACAGCTGGATGGTTACCAGAAGTCAGTAATATACTCTTCTGAAAAGAAAAGAAACCTAACTACATTAAGCCGGACACGAAGATATAAGAGATAATCACAAAATTTACTCAAGTCCCAAACAATTGGCACACTACTGCATGCAGTCCATTGCTTCCCTTCTATCTATTTCTTCCATCTCTTCAAAATTCCACTGGATTTTGATGAACTGTGCAACTCCTCCTCCACACCATCGAATGTCCTCGCAACATGAAGCAAACCTAGTTCGCTAGACTCATGTTGTTTGCAGGATTGTATGGTCCAGTGGTTTAGAGCGTCGTAAATTTTGGCTCTCTTCCCACGAGGTGGGCTAAAACAACATGGGTTCGATCCCTCAGCTAGCCGCAGTTTGTTAATGATTAAATACCACTTGTTCGTTTTTACAGGAATATATGTACTGCTTATGGAGGCTAGTACACCAAATGGGGAGTAGAATGAAATTAGCTCTGAGGCAACCACACCATCGTATGTCTTCGCAACATGAAGCAAGCCTTATTCGCTAGGCTCATGTTTGTAGGAAAGTATGGTCCAGTGATTTGGAGCTCCGTGAATTTTCGCTCTCTTCCCACGAGGCAGGCTAAAACAACACGGGTTCGATCCCCTGGCTAGCTGAGGACATTTATGGCTGGCTAAGTGGCTTGGGTTCATTTCCCGGCCTGTCGCGGTATGCTATTTGCAATAAACCACTTGGTACCGTGGATGCATTATTGTGTGTACCGCTCGTGAGACTGATATCCAAATGGGAGGAAAATGAAATTAATTCTTGAATTTTCTCCTCCTTCGAATGTGCAAGGCGTTGGGGGAGGCATGTCTTGTGTACCTACTGGACACCTAACGTCCAGAGCAGAGAGGAATTCTCCAGTTAATTCTCAGAATGCAACAATGTGTGCCTACACAGCCTAAAGACAAGAATTTTTTCATCCATTTCATATGATGAATCAGTCATTAAATATTGATGTCGTTTACAACTCCTTTATTTTATTCAGAGGAAAGCGCTAAACCAATGAGGGTCATGTGGAATGTGAAATGGGAAGCATTCAGATTAGACTCAAGGAAAGGGAGAACAAGTCCAGTTCCTTGGATCAACATCTCATCATCCGCATCAAGGCAAAACAATGAATTAACGTACAATAATATTAAATACAGCACTTCATTAACAATACCAACGGTCTTCTACGGAACATATACAAGTGTCGAAATTTTGTAGCCGATCAGAGGGCAGTTCTTCATTTAAGACATGGGACAAAACCTGGGAGTGATCAGTGTAACGTTCCTCCCCGGGCGATCACACATGCCGGAACCCCCCGTGAGTTTTGCACCAGATACGCGACACAAAAAGTCAAAAATTTGAAGCTGATCGTATAAAGCTTTCTAGATAAAAAAAAATTGCTAAGAATGTTAAAGAAATAGGAAAATCTATATTCAATAGAATTAAAAGCGTTGTTAAAATCCAGTTTGTAAACATTACCTTAAAAACTGGCGAATTGGCACCTTCACAGCCCAAATTCAATACGAATATATTTTCCAGTTAAGACACACGAGTGTTTAAGGTATGAAGCCGATCAGTAGTTATTCTCTAGTAATTACGTTGAAACAATGTATTTAATAAAAGTGGCCATTTGAAAGTCACACACTTCAGGATGAATTCCAAGTTTTCTTTAATAAAGCCTAATAATGGTGCAAGTTTGAAGTCGATCAGAATAGGCATTATACAGTAATCCATCGGATTCCTTGACATTTTCACCCCCTGAAGGGAGGTTCCTTGACGCTGGTGAGGGGCTCTTGATCTAGGGAATTGGATTCTGTGCTCCAGTTCCCTGAATTAAGCCTGAAAACCTTCCACATCCCCCCCACAGTCGCCGTACAATCCAACGAGTTTTGCGCTTCCCCCTGAGTATAATAATTAACATTTTCAGTAAAATTTAAAATTTACACCAACATAGACTAAACTTATGGAGCGTCAACCTTCTTACTGACAGTCTCACCAATAATGTTTAGAAGCCAAACAGAAGAAGCATTCTTTAATTATTAGTTATAAACATTTTTCTTTATTCAATAAAAGTGCTAAACTTGGGACATCACAACAGCAGTGAAAGTTTGAGGCCGATCATAAGAGTCATTCTCCAGTTATGACACAGATTCCAACGATTCAAAGTTTTTAAAGCTATTTTAATATACTGACAAATTTGCCAGCAGAGAAACAAACCATAATGAGAACTACCTTGGTCGTGATGCCACTCAACACTGAAGCCGGTCAGGGAAAGTAAACCGATTTTTTTTAACATGAATAAACGGAAATAAAAATGGACCCGACACATCTGAATTTTACTCTCCGCCGTTGTCGAATTAGGAGACACATTTTTTGAACATTTGAAGCTATGCCACTGAGTGTTTTTAAAGTTACTGGAACTATTCCAGGATGTTGGGAATGAGTCCAACGACTCTAGTCATAGAGCACATTCACATACCAAAAGTTTCAAGACTCTTTCCCTAGTTACCGTACACACACATTGAAAATCTGAAGCCGATCGGATGAGGCTTGGAATTATGAGTGAAATTAAAACAAAAAGCTGTGTGAAGAATAAAAATAACAAAAGGAAGGAAAATTCATTCAACCACTTGAAGGTCTCATTCTGGGTTACCTAACAAGTAAAACATCCATCCGAATTATCCCACTTCCGAAAATACTGAATTATAGGGAAGTTTACTAAGTGTCTCATATTGTTCTTTGCTAGACAGGAATGTTGACACTTTTGTAAAGAAAAATTACGGATTAAATGTATGGAGATAGACCTCTGCATTGTTCCACACACCAAAAGGTTCATTATAACATTTATATACTTAACATTTATGGAAGACATAACATTGTAAATTGAGTGTAATATTTGAGTAAACAGACCCATGAGCATAAACCAGTTAACAGACATTGTTTAAAGACTCGCATATAGGAATTTCGATTAACCAGTTAATGAAAAATATGAACAATCTGAGCAATGGAATTACAATGAAGAAATACTTTGGTATTTTTGTCCTGCCTAAGTTCTGTCTATGTTTTTAAGACTAAGAAGCAAAGCATAAACCTCTGGCTTGCATATATTACTGATTTAGTCAGTAGCGGACAAGTCTGAAAAAGTCATTTAAATCGTCTTCAATAAACAAAACGTTAATTTTTACAAAGAACAAAATATGTTCAGTCCAGTAATATTCTGGGAGTTCTTATTAAGTTTTCTTTGTTGTGCTTTTATTTTTGAAGGGCATTTTAACATTTAAATATTCAGTGGCCACTTTATATTGTATTGTATTGGGTAAGGGGCGCCCCTTTTGCCACTCAAGAACTACCTGAATTCTTCGCTTCATGAATTCAACAAGGCCCGGCACTGGAAACGTTCCTTAAAGATCCTGGTCCATGTTCACATGATAACATCACGCAGTTCCTGCAAATCTGACAGCTGGACATATAAACTTCAAATCTCAGTTCCATCTGCATCTGCATGTCGCAGCAGAAATCACGGTTCGTCAACAGAACAGGTGACGTTTTTCAAGTCTTCAAAGGTCCAGGTCTGCCCCGTGTAGCATCATTTTCCCTTTCTTAGTTGACAGGAATGAAAACAGATGTGGTCCTCTTGCTTCTGAAGTCCGTCTACTTTAATGTTCGACTTATTATGCGCACAGAGAGTCTCTTCTGCATGCCAGTGCTGTACCACGTGGTAGTCTGACCTCTCTCATTATCATGACGTTTTCGCCCACAGAACTGCAGTTCACAGGATGTTTTGTGATTTACACACCATTGTCTGTAAACTCTAGAGACTGCTGTGGGTGAAAATGCCAGGCATGTAGTTTCCGAGATACTCAAACCACCGAGTCTGGCACTAACAATCATTTCACGGTCAAAGTCACATAAATCACATTTCTTCCTATTCTGATGTTTAGTCTGGACAACAACGAACCTCTTTACCATGTCTGCATGCTTTTAGGCATTGAGGTTCTGCCAAGTGACTGTCTGATTAGATATTTGCATTAACGAGCATGTGTACAAGTGCACCTAATAAAGATGGCATCATCAGCACATTCTACTGTTTATATTATGTTCTGGGATCAACTCTTTATTACGCTTTCATGAGATTATAAAATATTTTACCGAATAACATTCATGGGTACTGTGAGCTAGATGCATTTTTTTCGGTATGTTGTATTCATTCCATTCCTTGCAACAGCGATAACTCTGATATTCAACAAACTAAAAAGCAATATAATTATTGCTTTGGTCTCAACACTGGACTCTTAAACAACTGTTCAAGAGTCCAGTGTTCAGTTTTTTCATCTCACAACCACAGGTTCTACTCTTGACTGACTACAGCCTAGAACTGCTTCCTGCAAGTCTAGTGTTCATCTTAATATTGTTGAGTCCTCGTCTAGTAAACAAAGTACATTATGTATCAAACCTGAACTGTGACTTTTATAAGCCAAAAAATTATCCCACTTATTGTTTAATGATTAAATGGAGACAAACTCTTCCACACGAATATAAGAAAATAACATTAATGTGAGAATCTTAAGCAAATTATCTGGATATTCTGCACGCAAGTTCATGACCTTTGTACTTGAGTTTCATTCTTAAGCATGGAAGAAATCACAATAAAACGCGGGACTGCAAATATTAAAACATACCAGAGTGAAAACGGGAAATAAAATCTGATCGCTTTTATGTGCTTATACATCTTCAGAGGAAGATGTGTGTAAGCACATGAAACCACTCAGGGTTTTATATCCTATTTTCACTCTGGTATTTTTTCATTCTTAAGCATATGGAGGGAAGGGAAAAAAGAGAACAAGGTTAGAGAGAGAGAGAGAGAGAGAGAGAGAGAGAGAGAGAGAGAGAGAGAGAGAGAGAGAGAGAGAGAGAGAACATATTTTCTTTTGTGTATTTATGCAAAATATATTTTACACCCTGCTGAGTGTTTTATTTACACAAGCATCACACCAGGTGCTGCTGAACACAGAGCACAACAGACCTCACCAGAAAACCAACAGACAAGTAGCAAAACAGACCTCACCAGAAAACCAACAGACAAGTATCACAACAGACCTCACCAGAAAACCAACAGACAAGTATCACAGCAGACCTCACCAGAAAACCAACAGACAAGTATCACAACAGACCTCACCAGAAAACCAACAGACAAGTATCACAACAGACCTCACCAGAAAACCAACAGACAAGTATCACAACAGACCTCACCAGAAAACCAACAGACAAGTATCACAACAGACCTCACCAGAAAACCAACAGACAAGTATCACAACAGACCTCACCAGAAAACCAACAGACAAGTATCACAACAGACTGATACTAAACATAAGCTGCTCGAGAATAACATCAGAAAGATATATGGTTAAAGATCAAGAGTAAAGAGACAGACGAATTTTTAGAAAAGGATAAAGAAATATGAGAGGAGCTTAATAAAACTTTTTATAAAGTTTAACTACAGAACAGAGGAGGTTTTCAGAGGGAAAGAATCGGACAAACAGAGTTAGAATACATCACTAAACAGAGTTAGAATACATCACTAAACAGAGTTAGAATACATCACTAAACAAAGTTAGAATACATCACTAAACAGAGTTAGAATACATCACTAAACAGAGTTAGAATACATCACTAAACAGAGTTAGAATACATCAAAACAAGAAATGTAATGATTTGATTAAATATTACCATAGACGCTGTAAAAGGAATTTACATTACTGTGTGCCTATTTTTCAAGAGAAAGGAGGTTTCCTTCATTCTCCTGAAGGACCTTTGATGCGATCATTGAAGGCGCCTTCCCCTTCCTCTAATCAAACAAGCTTAATATTAAATATTAGTTAGAACAAGAATATATTCAGCTAGTGCCTGAATATCTATACGATTTTCCTCCAAATGTCATTGTGACTAAAAATTAAACATTAGAAGCGTGAAATCTTTCGTAAATACTATTGTGCTTGCCACCACAAAAACATACATAAGGAGTTCTTAACCCGTGGTTCTGAACCACTAGTGATCCACGAACCACCAATGATCCATGAACCACTAGTGATCCACGAACCACCAGTGATCGATGAACCACTAGTGATCCATGAACCTCTAGTGATCCATGAACCACTAGTGATCCATGAACCACTAGTGATCCATGAACCTCTAGTGATCCATGAACCACCAGTGATCCATGAACCACAAGTGATTCATGAACCACTAGTGAACCATGACTTGTTTTTAGTGACCAGCGGAAGCATGGAAAATTGTAATATTTGTAACGAATTGATTTTTCTAGGCAATATAAGAAATATATAATAAATTTGAAATAATCTTCCAATAAAACTGTAATTTCAAATGGTTTAAAAAACGAACAAGCTGAAGAAAGAGAAGCTTATGCAGCACTGGGTATTGTGGCTTCGTCAGTCCAAAGCAGAAAAGAACGGTGGAAGATGAGGAGGACTTAGAGGTAACAACTGGTCAACAACCAAAGTGCTTCCGAGAGCAGAGTAGCAATTTCCAACTAATTTTAGGTCACTGATAATGAATATCATGGTTAAAATTGTTTGTTAGCTCTACTTATCAATATAGACCTACGTGTCACAACAGGTTCCCACAGGCTTGTGGCAGTGTGTTTCTTACCACACTCACAGTCTCACTGACCTTCATTATTGTTCCAGCAGTCATAGAAGGTGGTTGTGATGTGCAAATTTATATTTTGACTTGAAAGGTAGGTGATTTTTTTTAGCCAAACGCATTATAAACTTAAAATAAGTATTCACTGAGCAAGCTATTGACATGCATGTGAGGCATATATCAGTTCCTGTTGGGCTATGCACCACATATGAAAGAAACTTATGAGAATATAAAGCATATGTTGCAATGCATGAAATATGATGAATATCAATGGCAGCTCTGTGGTGGCTTAAAGGTTGTTGCTCTTGTGATGGGCTTACAGGGCGGATACACCAAGTGCTGCTGCTTTGTGTGTGAATGGGACAGCCATGCCAGAGGTTCTCACTACATCAGGAGAGACTGGCCACCTCGTCAGTCATTGGAGCCTGGGATGAAAAATGTTCAACATCCACCTCTCACTGAACCAAACAAAATTTTGCTACCACCACTACACATACAACTGAGGCTCATGAAAAACTTTGTAAAAGTTATGGACAAATCCGGTCAGGGATTCAAGTATTTAACATCAAAATTCCCCTCACTGAGCGACGCTAAGATAAGAGAGGGAGTCTTCAATGGTCCACAGATTCGAGAGTTTCTTAATGATGGAGACTTTGAATCAGACCTTCATGGGGAGGAGAAAGCTGCTTGGGAAGCATTCAAGTTAGTGGCGAAGGGATTTCTGGGAAACAGAAGGGAAGGCAACTGTGAAGAATTGTTGGAAAACCTCATCAAGGTTTACAAGAACATGGGATGTAACATGTCACTTAAAATCCACTTTTTGGACTCACATTTAGACTTTTCTCCAGCGAACTGTGAGACAGTTAGTGACGAACATGGTGAAAGGTTTCACCAAGATATTTCAACCAAGAAAAAATGGTACCAGGGCAAATGGGACACAAGAATGCTTGCAGACTATTGCTGGGCATTGACAAGATATGATTCTTCAGCCCACTATAAGCGTCAAGCAAAAAGGCAAAGAATAGGCATGGATTAGAGTTTAAAACACACTGACATATATTGTACGTTACAATAAAATAATCAAATATTACTTGTCTCGTATCTTAAACCTGTAGTCAATAAGCATTTTTCAAGGTGATATTTGGATTCAGGACATGAAAATACATAAGAATTAACTAATCACATTTAAGAAGCATACAACTTTTCCAAAATTGTTGATTAGTGATCAGTCCCTCAGTCCTGGGAAAAGTACAGCATATTCGCGGAGTAGTGGCTTATATACCGCAGTCAGGAGAGTTGAAGCAGCAGCAGGAAGCTGCCGTCAGACACATCAACATCTTGGGATTCTGATACAAACAATTTTCAACACATATTTAACCTATAGGTATGACCTACTTACACAAGTGGATTTTTCCTCTGGTGACTCTGCCTGCTGCTGCTGCTGCTGCTGCTGCTGCTGCTGCTGCTGCTGCTGCTGCTGCTGCTGCTGCTGCTGCTGCTGCTTCAGCCCACCTGACTGTAGTATATAAGCCACTTCTCCACGAATATGCTGCATTTTTCTTAAAACTGATAGACTGAACGCATCGACTCCAGAATGAGGGACTGATTATCTCAAACTTTTCTTCATCTTCTACCGTTCTTCTCTGTATTGGACTGAAGAAGGCACTGGCTGTTGAAACGTTTCCACAATAAAGATTCCTAAATTTTGCACAAGTGTCTCATTCTCCTATCATGGGCTCAGAAATGAGCCGCCTCACAGATTAGTGGATATACAATCCGAGGTTTCCTTGGGTCTACCATGGTATCACAAACACACACAAGGCTTCACATCACCTCCCATCACTTACGAACATCCTCTGTCCAGAGTCAAGTTAGGGTATTGTTATTCATTAATAACTATTTTGCATCATTTTACATTTTTCAATATATCTTAATATTCGTTTATACCTGCTTTACCAGACGAAATACGCAAAAAAAAAAAAATATGATATCAAACATATGAAAGAAAAGAGACAAAACAGTGAGTATTGAGTATTACTGGTGATAACTCACTGGACAACAAAACACTGACGATAAGTCATTTGACAACAAAACTGATAACTTTAATCTAAAAATTAAAATAATTTTAGCTACAATAAAAAAAAACTTACATAATAAGTTTTACTCAGACTCAAAAGTGGTTCTTCCCCACATTTGATTTTTATTTTCATTTAAAAAACCCGGTGTTCCCTTAAGAATTTAAAAATCTGCTTAAATATTTTCTGCATTCTTCAGTAAGCAGACTCTTCTTTACATTATTTAATACGTTAAATGAATTAATACACACATATACGACGATTTTCTAGCCCTTAGAACTCAACACAGAGCCAGTTGTAGCATACAAAGGTCTAAAGGACTTCACAGGTGAGTCAACATACAGAAGATTCATTAGTACGGCCCCTACTTATCACCGATTTTCCTTAATGGTACAGATCTCTTCACCACACGATGGCGTCACAGTTTCCCTTTGCTGGAAATGAGGCATCCACATACACAGGTCTACTCTCGCTAAATGGGTAGACTTAACTAGCTTAAGCTTAACTACGTAAGAAAATAACTCACACTGGCAGCAATTTATTTTTCAAGGTACTATACATCTGGACATCTTCACGACACAAAGTCACATTTCTTTACAACCACACACATTAACTACCTTCTACGCCCCATCCTTCCTTTCCTATTCAGGGTAGAACAGGGGATGCAAAGCAATACAACATGCACTACCATGTTCCGAATCGTCTGGCCCGAATACACAAGGCATCCGGGACAAGTATTCCACGTAACATTACTCCACACAGGTAACAGACTTACTCCACACAGATAACAGACTTACTCCACACAGATAACAGACTTACTTCAACTTCGGCTAGTTCAGGACAGCTAGGGAGCATCACGCTCCTACCTTCCCTAGTGGAGAAAAGTAGAGACTGGCAGGGATTGTAGTAATCTCCCCACTTTTTTTCTGTTTGTACAGTTTTAACCCCATGCAGCAGGGTAATGTGTTTCGACCAACAATTGATCAGCCAGGCTGGTGGTGAATGTATGGTCAGACTTTCAAGGCTGGCAGCCACTGGAGTAGATAGCCAGAAAGACTGGGTGGTAGTCACGAGGTGGGTGGTTGATAACGAGAGAGGTTAGGTACAAAGACATTTTCAGTGGAAGGGGTGATGGCTATTGCTACTGGAAAGCAGGAAACCATGTGAGACATCTTTTAAGACATTCCTGAGATAATGTCTGCTATCCCTCTTCAGTGTTACTATCGGAACCTTGCCTTCCCCCTCTCCCATCCCGGTGAGCAACAACTAAGTGCTGTACATGGAAGAGGAGGCTGGAGGCACCCTAACATGAACATGGAACAAGTGGGCACACGGGAAGGAAGTCTTGAGGTCCCCACCAGTGAGCATGGGACAACTGGGCATGTGGCAGAGGAGGCTGGAGGCACCCCGCTACTAAGCATGGAACAGCTGGGTACATAAAAGCAGATGTTGGAGGTACTATACCACTGGAACAATTCAGTTCGCGTAACTGGGTATGTAAAACTGAGTGGACACCATATACAACCTTCTATTGAAGCACCTTTGCACATCAGTATTATTAGTGTCTGTCAGACACCGTTGGAAAGGTAACTAGAATTCTGAATGAGAAATCTTTTAATAAACGATTACTAGAAGACTGAATGTGTGTGTGTTTGTGTGTACTCACCTAGTTGTGGTTGCAGGGATCGATTCAAAGCTCCTGGCCCCGCCTTTTCATTGGCCACTACTGGGTCACTCTCCCTGCACCATGAGTTTTATCATACCTCTGCTTAAAGCTATGTATGGATCCTGCCTCCACTACATCGCTTCCCAAACTATTCCACTTCTGACTACTCTGTGACTGAAGAAATACTTCCTAACATCCCTGTGATTCATCTGTGTCTTCAATTTCCTACTGTGTCCCCTTGATGCTGTGTCCCATCTCTGGGACATTCTGTCTCTGTCCACCTTGTCAATTCCTCTCAGTATTTTATATGTCGCTATCATATCCCCCCTATCTCTCCTGTCCTCCAGTGTCGTCAGGTCGATTTCCCTTAACCTCTCCTCGTAGGACATACCCCTTATCCCACTGGACTAGTCTTATTGCTAACCTTTGCATTTTCTCTAGTTTCTTTTCGTGATTGGCTAGATGTGGGTTCCAAACTGGTGCTGCATACTCCAATATGGGCCAAATATACACAGTGTACAGGGTACTGAACGATTCCGTATTAAGGTGGCTGAATGCTGTTCTTAGGTTTGCTAGGCGCCCATATGCTGCAGCAGTTATTTGGTTGATGTGCGCCTCAGGAGATGTGCCTGGTGTTATATGCACCTCAAGATCTTTTCCTTGAGTGAGGTTTGTAGTCTCTGGCCCCCTAGACTGTACTCCGTCTGTGATCTTCTTTGCCCTTCCCCAATCTTCATGACTTTGCACTTGGTGGGGTTGAATTCCAGGAGCCAATTGCTGGACCAGGCCTGCAGCCTGTCCAGATCCCTTTGTAGTTCTTCTGGTCCTCGTCCGAATTATTATTCTCATCAACTTCACATCATCTGCAAACAGGAGCACTTCGGAGTCTATTCCTTCCGTCATGTCGTTCACAAATACCAGAAACAGCACTGGTCCTAGGACTGACCCCTGTGTGTGTGTGTGTGTGTGTGTGTGTGTGTGTGTGTGTGTGTGTGTGTGTGTGTGTTAGTCTCCGAGGAGTAAAAACTGCGGGAAGGAAACAATGATGCCGCGAATGGTTATACAGTCGACCGTGAACAATATATATGTGATCCTTTGCATACTTTAAGTGGAAAATATATAAAATATATAAAATATTGAAAGTGACAAAGACCAAGTTTAAACTAAATGTCGTTGAGAAACAGGAAGTGTTGCCAATCAAAGGAAGTGTTATAAATGTTGAACTAGTTTTACTGTGGAGTGATTAATGAGAATGTAAACTAGTCTTGTAACCTTAGTGAAAGGAGTAGACTAGTTCAAAAAACAAAAAACTGCCCATCACAGTGAATGAGCATCTAATATAATTAAATGTGAAGTGAGTCAGGGGGAAACGATTACCCTCAGAGGCCTATGGGCCAGCCTCCTTAGGTGTGCAGGGTATAAATATAACGATTCCAGTGTAGTTCATTGAAAGGAAAAAAACATAGTGTACAACCGTAACGATAAACAATGTTCAGTGTACTGATAAAATACGATGAAAAAAGAGTGAAGTGTGGGAGGCCTGCATCAGGCAAATCCCTGAACTAACGAGTCATGTAAACACCGAGGTAGATATGTGTTACCAGTGTTCACTCAGAGGATCAAGACATCACATGTAGTAGTGAGATGATTAGGATATCGATACATAGTAAGTCTTTATAGTGAATTTATGTTGTTAAGCGGAACGACTCACAAGGATAGTGAATTTAAACTACAATGTGGCATCCAAAGTCAATCACCGGTAGTAAGTCTCGTCACTGCTCTAGAAACCTGTACTTAATGCACTAAATTAAAGCTGAAGGTAATTACAAACTGGCGCACATAGTACAAAAACAATAACCTGATCATTCACGAAGAGGGGGAAAGAGAACAAGTTTTTAGATTCTTACGTCAGGTTTTCTCTGTGGCCAACTTATACTCCTGGCAGCAAAACCCACCCAGGGCAACAACATAGGCCTCCCCAAATCATACTTCCCCATACATGGTGGTAAAATCCACCCGCCAATACCAGTCAACCAGCCAACTAACCCATAGACAAAAATCATAAACTTGACTTGCACTTCGTGTGAATATAGGAATTATACCCGTAATGGGAAGGATTGAGTGGTTTTATACACCATAAGAAGTGTATTGAAAGGTAGATTAAGTCACAGATTCGAGTAACTGCATCTCAAGCGTCCCGTGGCTTGGTTGGTGACGTTCTCGCCTCACACATTGAGTGTCTGTCGTTTGATCCCCGACACGGGTTGAGATGTTGGGTATGTTTCCTTACACAAGGAAGGTTCCTTGATGTTGGTGAGGGGCTCTTGATTTAGGGAATTGGATCTGTGCTCCAGTTCTCCGAGTTAAGCCTGAATGCATTCCACATCCCCCCCAGGCGCTGTATAATCCTCCGGGTTTAGCGCTTCCCCCTTGATTATAATAATAATAATAATGTCCTGTTCATCGAGAAAAGAGACTGAAGGAACATAATGGAACTAAGACAGTCAGTCCTCGATGACGCACTAACTTTCGTGGGTTATCCTGGGTAGCTAACACTTCGGGTTAAAAATCCGAACAAACCTTAAGTATCCCTAAATTACTGCACACCTATCCAAAACTGCTCGCCTCACCGCTCCTTCATCTATGGAGCAGTAGTTTTTTAAGAACCAGGTACATTTAAGTGGCAATCAGGTTTCGTAAAATACCGTGATGGCTAATAGGATACGGGCAAGATGACATGTAGGAATTCCTGTGGCACATGTGTAGAGATCACTGGGGGGGGAGACAAGAATCATATATAACCTATGTGACATTAATCTGGGGAAGTGCTTCTGGATCTGCAATAAGAATATGAGACTTTGGACAGGATTCAGAAAAGCACTTAGGTGGGTACTAAATAATAAACAGGAAAACACAGTACCTCTCTTGGATGTCTAGAACATGGGAGACAAGGCAAGTGGCGACCCACGCAGAGCTGAAATGTGAAAGAGCAAATTATAACATTCAGAGTGCCCTTATTATAACAGATGGCTTGGAGATAAATAGAGCCCACTGGAAAATGTACACATAACCAGAACATCATCACACCCAGCCTCCAACACTAGTGCTGATCCAGCTACAAACCCTAATACAGAGCCCGTTGCAGACTCAGCTATAGACTCTACCACAGCCACCATTACAGATTTTGTACAGCAGGAGTCTGTTATTTCTAGAAATGGACCTACACTGTCTCCAGTGTTGGTCCAGTTCTAGAAATAACTGGTGGTGGTGATTCTGGAACGGCTGCTGAAGATAGTGCAGTTCTAGAACTGCAAGAATTGAAAACTCAGTCAGCTCCCACAAATTCTAGCCAGAATTGCACAAATTCTATGCTTGGGAAATCTGTAAGCATGGCATATTTGGCCAAATGACTGTCGTTTTCAGCCAGATGTATGTCCATAAAAAACAATGCTAAAATATAAACTACCCCGAATACCATTTGAAAGGGACCAGGAGGTACAGACCCCACAAACTTTGGGAAACTAACCATAGTAGATACAAACATTCCACAGTAAGATATATATCAGCACCAAGAAACAGAAAAAATGGATAGAAATCACAAAAATACTCCACTATCTTGGAGCCTTGTTGGACAGGAGGCACAGCCTGTGGAACCCCACTTCATTTCTGAGAATATACAGAGGCATTTATCACCGGACTCCTCGTGGAGTCAAATGCAATGTTCGTGACATTCACAGAGACAAACACTAAAGACCACTTTGAATATCGATAACAGAGTATAACTTATTTTGATTTAACAGAAAGAACAGGTAACAAGAGAAGGGGGGAGGGATCCGTTTGTCAAAGAGTCGCTCATTTTCAGAGACTTACTGAACACCACAAATTATGTAGTTGACGTTTCAGCAATAAAGACTGAGAACCAAAACTTACTCGTTGTGGTTGTATATAAACCGTCAGATGCAACTTCCTGACAGTTAAAGGAACAGTTATTGAAAATTGATTACTCTCTAGAAAATCTTCTAAGCCCAGCCCAAATATCTTGCTACTTTGTGATTTCAATTTAAAACATACAATATGAAAGAATGTAGCAAATAATGTTATAGAGGATATATTACTTATAGGTAGCTTTTATAAAAAGTCACACACATATGCTGAATCTCTGCAATAAACTCACCCTAAGCCAGCACATAGAGGAGCCAACAAGACTGGAAAACACACTTGGCCTCATATTCCCGGATAATGGTTATAACCTAATCTAAGTCCAGACTTGTATGCAAAGGAGCCTCACCAGCAAAATGCTTTCCGTTACGAAGGTGCCTTCACTAAATTCAACTTTAAGAACAAGAACATAAGAACATAAGAAAATAAGAAAGAAGGAACACTGCAACAGCCCTACTGACCCATGCGGAGCAGGTCCCCCGCCGGATTAGCCCAATGACCCTCCCCCCACCTAGTCTGGTCACCTCCCACCTCCACACAAGGAAGGAGCACGGCACCAGACCCAGCAGCACAAGCTAGTTAGGTCCAACTCACACCCACCCACACCCACTCATGTATTTATCTAACCTATTTTTAAAACTACACAACGTTTTAGCCTGAATAACTGTACTCGGGAGTTTGTTCCACTCATCCACAACTCTATTACCAAACCAGTGCTTTCCTATATCCTTCCTGAATCTGAATTTTTCCAACTTGAAACCATTGCTGCGAGTCCTGTCTTGGCTGGAAATTTTCAGCACGCTATTTACATCCCCTTTATTTATGCCTGTTTTCCATTTATACGCCTCGATCATATCTCCCCTAATTCTACGCCTTTCGAGAGAGTGCAGATTCAGGGCCCTCAGTCTATCCTCATAGGGAAGATTTCTGATACATGGGATCATCTTTGTCATCCTCCTCTGTACGTTTTCCAGAGCATTTATATCCATTCTGTAATACGGTGACCAGAACTGAGCAGCATAGTCTAAATGAGGCCTAACCAAGGATATATAGAGTTGAAGAACAACCTGAGGACTTCTATTATTTATACTTCTAGATATGAAGCCAAGAAATCTGTTAGCTTTATTGCGAACACTAATGCACTGTTGTCTTGGTTTTAGATTACTGCTAACCAGAATTCCTAAATCCTTTTCGCAATCAGTAGTATTAAGATCTACATTATATAGTTTATGTGGCATGGTTATTTACCTGTCCAACATTTAGAACTTTGCATTTGTCAATACTAAACTGCATCTGCCACTTCTCCGACCATTGCATCAGTCTATTCAAATCATCCTGGAGTGCTCTAGTGTCCTCATTAGAATGAATTGGACGGCCTATTTTGGTGTCATCAGCAAATTTGCTTATGTCGCTATTTATTCCCTCATCTATGTCGTTTATGTAAATTGTGAGCAACAACGGTCCCAACACTGACCCCTGAGGAACACCGCTTGTGACGTGCCCCCATTCTGATTTTTCCCCATTTATGCAGACTCTCTGCTGCCTATTTGTCAGTCATGCCTCTACCCAGGAAAAAAATTATCATGTCCTTAATGAAAGATGCTGGAAAGTTACCTTAAATAACATGAATCAGAACCAGTATTTTGAAAAGATCAAATCCATCTTTGACAACAACTGAAATATGCTCAAGGTATATTCCCCAGGAAAAAGAAGAAAAGATGTAAACTGGAGAGAGATACTCTCTCTACAGGCGTAGGTGACGAATCACTGAGCTTCTCCAGGAGCTAGATTATCTGAATTGTGGAAGGAAGCGCTGACTAGAGATGCAGAAAATATTGAACATAATTTAAGTGATTCATATAGGATCCAGGAGACACATGAGCTAAAAGCAATTAATGAAACTGAAAGAAATCCTAAATATTATTTTTCATATGCCAAAAAAAGGCAAAAACCACATTAAGTATCGGTCCCTTGCTCGAACAAGAAAAAAAATGAAAAGAGATGAGTGAATTTCTGAAGTTTCAGTATGACTCTGTGTTTAGCGAGCCATGAATCAGACTAAAAATCGACAATCCGAATGAATTGTCATGAACGAGCTTCAAAACCTTATCAACGTATACCAAATTTCTAACATAGCCCTAACTCCACTGGACTTTGAAAAAGCCAGACTCGTGGAACTCCGTGTTTACCAAGAACTGTAAGAAACTCATTTTGTATGCCTTAAGTATGCTATGGAGAAGGAGTGTAGACACGGGTGTCATCCCATAGCTGGTAAAAACAAGGGACATAGTCCAACTCCATAAAGATGGCAGCAAGGCAATAGCCAAGAATTATAGACCAATAAATCTAGTATCCCACGTTATGAACATCTTTGAAGGAGTTCTAAGAAGCATGATCGCCAACCACTTGCATTCTTAATAATTGCACAACACAGAGCAACATGGGTTTAGAGCAAGTCGCTCCTGCCTCTCGCAACTACTGGACCCGTATGATATGACCATGGATGCACTGGAAGACAAACAGAATGCCGATGTAGTATATACAGACGTTGCAAAAGCCTTCGACAAGTGCGATCATGGTGTGATAGTGCACAAAATGCGTACTAATGAAATAACTGGAAAAGTGGGAAGATAGATTTTCAACTTTCTTACCAATAGAACACAGAGTAATGGTAAACAAAGTTCTGTTGGAGGCTGCCACAGTGAAAAGCTCTGTTCTACGGGCTACTGTACTCGCCTCTATCCTGTTCCTCATACTCATATCAGATACAGACGGAGATGTAAATTATAGCACCCTGACATCCTACGCAGACGATACTAGAACGTGAATGCGAGCGTCATCCATTAAGGTCACTGTGAACCTTCAAGCGGACATAAACTATGTTTATGTCCGCCAAGGAAAACAATATTATTTTCATTGAGGTCAAAATTCAGTTACTCCTTTATAGAAAACTGGAAGAAATAAAGGCTGGAACGAGTATATTACAAACTCTAACAACATTGGAGGGAGAACTAATATGAATTATTTAGAAGTTTTAATGTCAGAGGATCTCACCTTCAAGGATCACAACAGTGTCACATTTGCGAGGAAAATGATAGGATTAAAAATGAGAACTTTCAAAACAAGGGCTGCCATGCCAGTGATGAGCCTCTTTAAAGTCACTTGTTCTCTCCAGGCTGGAACACTGCTGTACACTAACAGCACAATTTCAGGCAAAATAAATCGCAGAGCTAGACAATATACAGAGAACCTTCACTGCGCGTACAAGTTCAGCCAAGCCCCTTAATAACTGGGGACGTTTCAAATCCCTTGACTTGTACTCCCTGGAACGCAGGCGAGAAAGGTGCATCGTAATCTACACTTGGAAAATCCCCGTGAAAAAGCATGGCTGCCATGAGTTCACTAAGAAAAAACATAATAAGTGTCCAGGGCCCGAGACTGTTCAACAAGCTAATATTATACATTAAGGAAATTACCTACAGACCCCTGGCTGTCTTCAAGAGGGAACTCGACAGATACCTAAAGTTAGTGACCGATCAGCCGGGCTGTGGTTCGTACACTGAATTGCATGTGGTCAGCAGTAACAACCTGGTTGATCAGGCTCTGATCCACGAGAGACCTGATAGAGGATCGGGTAGAGGACACTGATCCTAGGAACGACCTCCAGACAGACAGACAGACAAGTACCGGAACTGTGAAAGATAAACTTTCTATTAAAGACTGTATGAACTTGACACCATGACGCTGGAAGAGCGGAGGTCAAGATAAGACGTCATCACAACATGTTATTCAAGGCGCAGAGAGGATTGAGAAGCAGAAATTAACCACAGAAACGTTAATGGATGAGGGGACAAAGACTGAAGATGGATACCCAGGTGTGCAACTGAAGCATTTAGGAAGACCTTTTACACTGAGTTGTTAGTATGTAAGTGCAATGAACTAAGAAATAATGGCGTAGATATTAAATCTAAAATATTTCATAAGAATACTACCGAACAAGATCCCGTCAGGCGACCAAAAGTTAAAAGACAAACACAAAGGCTTGTTCTCAACTCCTTCAAAACCAGCTAGGTAAATACACTTTCTCAAGACACCCACTTATAAAAAACAAAGCTGGATTTTCTCATCCTTAGAGAGATAATAACAGAGTCAATTTCCTGCTGGTACCCAGACAAGTGGATCCACCAGTTTTTTCCATCATTATACACGAAAATGTTTTACAAGTGAAACTTACTTATCAACAACAGATAATGATACTTGTGTAACCAGTTTCTGTTCTGCTGTCAGCCAGAAAAATATGAATAATATATTCTTAAATAATCAAATGTAATGGCAAATATTAAATAATAAGAATAATAGGAAGGAGGAATTACTAACCAGGTTGTTTCTATAAGGAGTATATTATTAGCGCGCTGACGTTTACATAGTGCATTGTGATATTAATTTTCTATGATAAAATACGAAGCCGTATAATAATCAATGAAAGTTGGAGAAGTAATGGTGGAGGAATTTGGGAGGATATATAAAAGTTGAGAGTGAACACAGAGATGAGGATAATAATAAGAACGTGAATTTTATTATTTCTTTCCTGAGGATGGTTGGAGTGATAAACCCGTAAGGGGCATGCAGCGTGGTTTTAAAAGACACGTGAGTAAACTCTAGGGCATATTTTTTTTAAAACGTTTCGATCCTGGGACCTTGTTTACTTCTAACACGCAGAAACAAAACGTTTTCCAATAAATGTGTCACAGTGTTTGTTCACGTGTCTTTTTGACTCGATTTGTCAGTATCAGTTACCAGGGTTTACACACCGTCACGCAGCATCCAGGGAAATACACTGTAATCAACAGCTCGTCACTGGTTTCAAGGTATCTGTCTGCCTTGAAGGGAAGACGTCTAGACAGTGAAAGATTAGACGACATGTTGAAGGGTAAGACAATGTAGAAAATTCATGTATTTAGGTATTTGGAAGTGCATGTGTCGACGGATGAAATTATGAAAGACCAGGAGAAAAAAGAAGTTTGTTAACGTAATTAACAAGTTGTATGTCGAGCAAAGTTGTTGAATATTGCAACGAGGAAGTTGGGGCAGTGTGGAAGTAATGTGATTTTCTTAATGAAGTTCAGTGTATAGGTTAAGAGCTATTATATTTCTCTGTTCATTCCAGGTTAAGAGCTATTATATTTCTCTGTTCATTCCAGGTTAAGAGCTATTATATTTCTCTGTTCATTCCAGAGCTAACTTCAATGTGAGTTATACTACCACCCCCAGGATACCTCCCACAACAGTCAGCTAACACTCGGATATCTATTTATTGCTATGTGAACAGAGGCAACCAGTGTAAATTAACATAACCAACGTTTTTAGCTGACCCAGGACAGAACTTGGATCCTTCAGTTTTAAACTAAATAGGGCTACCGCTGAGCCTCAAGCAGATTTGCTATAGAGAGTCTTTGATCGAGGCCGAAATATGTAGATTAGCTTCTCAGTTTTCATTACTCAATGTCTGGAACTAAATAAACCTAGTTCTAAATGGGTTGTAAATATATACAATTATATTAAGTTTTATAACCGTATCTCTGCAGACAAGAACAGTATTTAGCCCTCCACGGAAGTTTTATTCATTTACTAAGACATATAATAAAACCTCTCCGAAGAAGCTAAACACTACTAATCCTTTCCTTAAATCACTTGCAAAAGCAACTGTCCAAAAAAAAAAAATCTCTCTTAACTGACAGCAATAATTTATCACAAATTATATACCGTGGTGGATCAAAGCAGGAGATAACTGGCAGCGCTGCATCTGCTCTTGTTACCACCTCTTTAGATAAGTAATACAGCTACTATGTTGAGTTAGGAAAAAGGAATTAGCAATTGTATGTACACTGCAAACTGAACTATTTACCATCCTAATGGCTCTAGTGTTATGACGCTAAGCTTTAAATCTGAGTTTACTTTCGATTTTATATTATTACTGAAGGCAACTGTCTCACATGAAGATAATAACATGCTCACTGGAGAAGTCAGGAATACGTATTCAGATATCAGAGATAAGGAAATTCATGTATCATTCTTATCGATTCCGTAACATTATTATTATTAAAGATTCGCCGGTATTTTCCCGGCCAGGACCTTTTCCAAGTGGTGGCCCGGCCAATTCTGTAACATTGAAATATATCTATATTACATAATAAAGTTTGATAAATTATCCAAAGTATCCTGAAGAAAAATGTAGGATATAACTTGGGTATATCTGTGTCTAGTTTTAGGAATAATATTAGGAAAGATGTAAATAATGAAATTAAAAGTCATAGGAATACAGTTAGAAGTCTGAAGAGATCTGTCGCTCACTATGATAACATGAACGTGGAAAACTATTGCACTGAGTAATTTGCAATTGGCAGGCTTAGGCTTAATTACAAGTACTACTAGCAGTTTGATAGACATATATTTGATGATTAAACTAAATGCAAAGTATGTGGTTAACTTTATAACACTTTTCTAAAGAGTTTGCTTGATTGTCCACTTATTGAGGAATACAGAAAGAAATAGTATAATAACCTAGATGTTGAAAAGGCATCTTATTAATGAAAATAAGTTACCAGAGATACTAAGCATATATCCTAAAGATTGTAGATTATTATTGTAATCAAAACCAAGCGCTAAACCTAAGCAATGGTACCAGTGTACCATTGTACTGTAGTGTCTGACGGCTTTGCTGAAAAATGGTATAAAATACTGACAAGTTGATGATTAAGACACATGTGCAACAGCTGGGTATCTTTATTATTGAAACGTTTCGCCTACATGGTAGGCATCTTCAGTCAAATACATAGGCAGCAGAAGTAGTAGAAAAATGAAGTGGATGTAATCAGTCCATCAACCGGACTGTGGAGCTGAACTCTTCTCCAGGCTGAGGAACTGACCATCTCAAATATTTTTCTCCGATGTTGATGGACTGATTACACCATCTTCATTTCTATACTACTCCTGCTGCTTATGTAATTGACTAAAGAAGCCTACTGTGTAGGTGAAACGTTTCAACAGTAAAGGCATCTAACTGATGCACACGTGTCTTAATCATCAACCTGTCCGTATTTTATACCTTTTCCAACATACAATACATATTGCTGTGTGTTTGTCAAAATTTGTGTTACAAACATCTCATCCAGCTCCTCAGGAATGGGCCCTATACCTAGAATACAAAAGTCATTGCCCCTCTGAACTGTAGCACTGAGTCACTGGAACAGAAAATTAACTGCCCTGTGATCTAATATTGTTTTGGTGAGTCTTTTGCTCAGTTCTTTAAGGAACTTGGATGTGCTTTTATCCAATGAGCAAGGATCTTGGAACCTATGAAAAAAATACATGTAATAATGGGCAAGTTCGCTAGATTTTCTAGACTTCTGGGACTCCCTGAAGATGGCAATTGCCACTTCTTCCTCCCTGCTGTACTGATCCAAGGGTCGCTGTCCAGTGAGCTTACCATCTGGTTCTTGGATGATGGCACTTTGGGAGGCACTGCAGTATCTCTCCTTGAGGACATTCTGAAAATACAAGCTCACAGAGACAACCTTAATCTATGTTTGAGCTCCACCAAATGCGAAATTGTTTCTTCAAACCAAGAGATCAGACTGCCAACAAGAAGAACCATTGATCCGGGTGACACTACTACTCTTTGGGTCTAACGCCATCGACCAGATTCTATAGAAAAAAAAAATCTGTCCTCAGGAAGATTGAAGGATGTATCTGGGATATTGCAGCACATGATGCTTTTACTCTTCCGATGCCTGTCTCATTGAAGACACATGCAGTGGATAGAAGCCTTACTTCTAGCCAGAATTGGTGAGTGGGAATGCACAAAGCCTTCAAAATTTCCCCTCCTTCATTGCATCAGATGAGCTAATGCAGCAAATTCTTCCAAATGTTCAGGGTGCTGTAGCAGGGCAACAAGACCCCATCTGCACCAGGACCATTACTGACTGAAAAAGACTCACTTCTCCAACACTAAAACCGTCCGCGACTCTGGCCTACAACCAGTCCAGCTGGAACAGCCCCGTTGACGAAAACGTGTATAAAAACATGTTCTCTACTATAATGTCCAACAGGAAGATTGCAAGTCAGGGAGTTGTGAGTGCACATCACTGTCATAACTGCCTTATATCAGTTCCTATTTCCTCATTGTACACACGACTCGACGCGTAAACCCACTGTGCTGCAGGGGATCTCCGCTAGTGCCTCAATTCACACTGAATACACGCGTATTTATGGCAACGCTCAAGCTGGCCAATATTGTCTACGTGGTCTAAACTGTCTCAGATCCAAGGGTTAGCATTCCAGACCAAAATGTCATCGTCGTCATCATCAAGAGTAGGTCCCGCTGAGAAGAAATCCAGAATCTGAGCACCCAGTAATTCTAATATCCAACCTGGTGGGGTCAAAGTCTATTCTTGGAAGAATGGCAGAAGGCTAGCGTGGGACTATACCTGTGTGCCCACTCTGGCTGATATAGTTAATGGTCCAAGTCGGACCAAAACGTCGTCATAAACTTCTTTCTCCTACGTGCGGGTTATTAGTGTATTGCACTAGTCCCGGTAATGTGCCTTTTTTTTTTTCATCCATCAAAGTGTTAGACAACAAGAAGGCGCTGATCACACAAAGTAGAATAAAAAATTAGCAGATATGAAGATACTGGCTTTCAGTACCAGCCTGTACCAGTATTATCAGAGACTCTTGTATGGTGGGGAAAGTGTGCATTATTATTATTATTATTATTATTATTATAATCATAACTAGGCGTATACACTAAGCATGCAACTCCTCCAGAATCTTAGTGTGATCATCCAGAGGGCAAATACCTATAGCATTTTAGACTCTAGTCCACCTTATGACTAGCTGGAGGAGAGTAAAAAAAATCTCTAGAAATACACACACACACATACACACACACACACACACACACACACACACACACACACACGCACACACACACACACACATACAGAGGAGAGTAAAAGTATCAGTGAGGGTTGGCACATCAGTAGGCCTCCAGGAAGTGGTAATGCCATAATCAGGCTGTGTATCGTAAATAAGGAAGGTACCAGCAGAAAAGTGAAAAAACTTGAGGGGTGTGTGAAGTATATATATATATATATATATATATATATATATATATATATATATATATATATATATATATATATATATATATATATATATATAGGTTTTTCCCCTTTTTCTAAATAGCTCTTGTTCTTCTTTATTTCTTCTATTGTCCATGGGGAAGTGGAAAAGAATCTTTCCTCCGTAAGCCATGCATGTCGTATGAGGCGACTAAAATGCCGGGAGCAATGGGCTAGTAACCCCTTCTCCTGTATACATTTACTAAAAAAGAGAAAAAGAAAAACTTTATAAAACTGGGATGCTTGAATGTACGTGGATGTAGTGCGGATGACAAGAAACAGATGACTGCTGATGTTATGAATGAAAAGAAGTTGGATGTCCTGGCCCTAAGCGAAACAAAGCTGAAGGGGGTAGAGGAGTTCCGGTGGGGGGAAATAAATGGGATTAAATCTGGAGTATCTGAGAGAGTTAGAGCAATGGAAGGGGTAGCAGTAATGTTGAAGGATCAGTTATGGAAGGAGAAAAGAGAGTATGAATGTGTAAATTCAAGAATTATGTGGTTTAAAGTAAAGGTTGGATGTGAAAAGTGGGTCATAGTAAGCGTGTATGCACCTGGAGAAGAGAGGAATGCAGAGGAGAGAGAGAGATTTTGGGAGATGTTAAGTGAATGAATAGGAGCCTTTGAACCATGTGAGAGAGTAATTGTGGTAAGGGACCTGAATGCTAAAGTAGGAGAAACTTTTGGAGAGGGTGTGGTAGGTAAGTTTGTGTTGCCAGGTGTAAATGATAATGGGAGCCCTTTGATTGAACTTTGTATAGAAAGGGGTTTAGTTATAGGTAATACATATTTTAAGAAAAAGAGCATAAATAAGTATACAAGATATGATGTAGGGCGAAATGACAGTAGTTTGTTGGATTATGTATTGGTAGATAAAAGACTGTTGAGCAGGCTACAGGATGTACATGTTTATAGAGGGGCCACAGATATATCAGATCACTTTCTAGTTGTAGCTACACTGAGAGTAAAAGGTAGATGGGATACAAGGAGAATAGAAGCATCAGGGAAGAGAGAGGTGAAGGTTTATAAACTAAAAGAGGGGGCAGTTAGGGTAAGATATAAACAGCTCTTGGAGGATAGATGGGCTAATGAGAGCATAGGCAATGGGGTCGAAGAGGTATGGGGTAATTTAAAAAATGTAGTGTTAGAGTGTTCAGCAGAAGTTTGTGGTTACAGGAAAGTGGGTGCGGGAGGGAAGAGGAGCGATTGGTGGAATGATGATGTAAAGAGAGTAGTAAGGGAGAAAAAGTTAGCATATGAGAAGTTTTTACAAAGTAGAAGTGATGCAAGGAGGGAAGAGTATATGGAGAAAAAGAGAGAGGTTAAGAGAGTGGTGAAGCAATGTAAAAAGAGAGCAAATGAGAGAGTGGGTGAGATGTTATCAACAAATTTTGTTGAAAATAAGAAAAAGTTTTGGAGTGAGACTAACAAGTTAAGAAAGCCTAGAGAACAAATGGATTTGTCAGTTAAAAATAGGAGAGGAGAGTTATTAAATGAAGAGTTAGAGGTATTGGGAAGATGGAGGGAATATTTTGAGAAATTGTTGAATGTTGATGAAGATAGGGAAGATGTGATTTCGTGTATAGGGCAAGGAGGAATAACATGTTGTAGGAGTGAGGAAGAGCCAGTTGTGATTGTGGGGGAAGTTCGTGAGGCAGGAGGTAAAATGAAAGGGGGTAAGGCAGCCGGGATTGATGGGATAAAGACAGAAATGCTAAAAGCAGTTGGGGATATAGTTTTGGAGTGGTTGGTGCAATTATTTAATAAATGTAGGGAAGAGGTTAAGGTACCTAGGGATTGGCAAAGAGCATGCATAGTTCCTTTGTATAAAGGTAAAGGGGATAAAAGAGAGTGCAAAAATTATAGGGGGATAAGTCTGTTGAGTATACCTGGTAAAGTGTATGGTAGAGTTATTATTGAAAGAATTAAGAGTAAGACGGAGAAATAGGATAGCAGATGAACAAGGAGGCTTTAGGAAAGGTAGGGGGTGTGTGGACAAGGTGTTTACAGTGAAACATATAAGTGAACAGTATTTAGATAAGGCTAAAGAGGTCTTTGTGGCATTTATGGATTTGGAAAAGGCGTATGACAGGGTGGATAGGGGGGCAATGTGGCAGATGTTGCAGGTGTATGGTGTAGGAGGTAGGTTACTGAAAGCAGTGAAGAGTTTTTACGAGGATAGTGAGGCTCAAGTTAGAGTATGTAGGAAAGAGGGAAATTATTTCCCAGTAAAAGTAGGCCTTAGACAAGGATGTGTGATGTCACCGTAGTTGTTTAATATATTTATAGATGGGGTTGTAAGAGAAGTAAATGCGAGGGTCTTGGCAAGAGGCGTGGAGTTAAAAGATAAAGAATCACACATAAAGTGGGAGTTGTCACAGTTGCTCTTTGCTGATGACACTGTGCTCTTGGGAGATTCTGAAGAGAAGTTGCAGAGGTTGGTGGATGAATTTGGTAGGGTGTGCAAAAGAAGAAAATTGAAAGTGAATACAGGAAAGAGTAAGGTTATGAGGATAACAAAAAGATTAGGTGATGAAAGATTGGATATCAGATTGGAGGAAGAGAGTATGGAGGTGAATGTATTCAGATATTTGGGAGTGGACGTGTCAGCGGATGGGTCTATGAAAGAGGTGAATCATAGAATTGATGAGGGGAAAAGGGTGAGTGGTGCACTTAGGAGTCTATGGAGACAAAGAACTTTGTCCTTGGAGGCAAAGAGGGGAATGTATGAGAGTATAGTTTTTACCAACGCTCTTATATGGGTGTGAAGCATGGGTGATGAATGTTGCAGCGAGGGGAAGGCTGGAGGCAGTGGAGATGTCATGTCTGAGGGCAATGTGTGGTGTGAATATAATGCAGAGAATTCATAGTTTGGAAGTTAGGAGGAGGTGCGGGATTACCAAAACTGTTGTCCAGAGGGCTGAGGAAGGGTTGTTGAGGTGGTTCGGACATGTAGAGAGAATGGAGCGAAACAGAATGACTTCAAGAGTGTATCAGTCTGTAGTGGAAGGAAGGCGGGGTAGGGGTCGGCCGAGGAAAGGTTGGAGGGAGGGGGTAAAGGAGGTTTTGTGTGCGAGGGGCTTGGACTTCCAGCAGGCATGCGTGAGCGTGTTTGATAGGAGTGAATGGAGACAAATGGTTTTTAATACTTGACGTGCTGTTGGAGTGTTAGCAAAGTAACATTTATGAAGGGGTTCAGGGAAACCGGCAGGCCGGACTTGAGTCCTGGAGATGGGAAGTACAGTGCCTGCACTCTGAAGGAGGGGTGTTAATGTTGCAGTTTAAAAACTGTAGTGTAAAGCACCCTTCTGGCAAGACAGTGATGGAGTGAATGATGGTGAAAGTTTTTCTTTTTCGGACCTCCCTGCCTTGGTGGGAATCGGCCAGTGTGATTATAAAATAAATATATATATATATATATATATATATATATATATGAATGTCGTGCCGAATAGGCAGAACTTGCGATCTTGGCTTAAATAACAACGCTCATCTTGCCATATAAGACAAGCGAAAATTTGTGTATGCAATAATTTTGCCAAAATCATTCTGAACTTAACGAAAAAAAAATATTTCACTGTGTTTGTTTAGTATTAAATTATTGTAAACAAATCTAAAATATATTTAGTTGGGTTAGGTTAAAATAAATTGTGCTTGTTATAATAAGGTTAGGTAAGTTTTCTAAGATTCTTTTGGTGCAAAATTAAAAATTTTTACATTAACATTAATGAAAAAAATATATCTTTAAACGTATAAGAGAAATTTTTAGAAAGGACTTACTTTTAAATGAGTTCTTGCTAAATGACCAGTTTTACATATTCGGCACGACATATTATATATATATATATATATATATATATATATATATATATATATATATATATATATATATATATATATATATATATATATTATAATGGTACCACCTCTATAACTGGACTGGGGACCCTCATCCTCAGAGAAGACAACATTGTATCCAATATTGTGCCCACGAAACGAGTGGTGTTGATCAATAACAGCACTGCACTAGCCAAGGATTCGAACCCATGCTGCTTTGGCCCACCTCATGGCGAATGAAAACGCATGACGCTTTAGACCACTAGACCGATTTGTGTAGTCTAGTGGTCTAAAGTGTCAAGTGTTTTTGTTCACCATGAGGAGGGCTAAAACGGCATGGGTTTGACTCCTTGGCTAGTGCACTGTTGTTATTGATATATACATTATATATATATATATATATATATAAACAATATATATATATATATATATATATATATATATATATATATATATATATATATATATATATATATATATATATATATATAATGTCGTGCCGAATATGTAAAACTGGTCAATTAGCAAGAACTCATTTAAAATTAATTCCGTTATGAAATTTTCTCTTATACGTTTAAAGATATATTTTTTTCATTAATGTTAGTGTAAAAATTTTTAATTTTGCACCAAAAGTATCTTAGAAAACTTACCTAACCTTATTTTAAGAAGAGCAATCTATTTTAGCCTCACCCAACTAAATATATTTTAAATACGTTTACAATAATTTAATACTAAACAAACACATTGAAATATATTTTTTTTCGTTAGGTTCAGAATGATTTTGGCGAAATTATTGTATACACAAATTTTCACTTGTCCTATATGGCAAGATGAGCGTTGCTATTTAAGCCAAGATAGCAAGTTCTGCCTATTCGGCACGACATATATATATATAATATATATATATATATATATGTCGTGCCGAATATGTAAAACTGGTCAATTAGCAAGAACTCATTTAAAATTAAGTCCTTTCTAAAATTTTCTCTTATACGTTTAAAGATATATTTTTTTCATTAATGTTGATGTAAAAATTTATAATTTTGCACCAAAAGAATCTTAGAAAACTTACCTAACCTTATTAAAACAAGAACAATTTATTTTAGCCTAACCCAACTAAATATATTTTAGATTTGTTTACAATAATTTAATACTAAACAAACACAGTGAAATATATTTTATTCGTTAGGTTCAGAATGATTTTGGCGAAATTATTGCATACACAAATTTTCACTTGTCCTATATGGCAAGATGAGCGTTGCTATTTAAGCCAAGATGGCAAGGTCTGCCTATTGGGCACGACATATATATATATATATATATATATATATATATATATATATATATATATATATATATATATATATATATATATATATATGCAATAAGATCACAGTAAACAGGTGATTTCGGAATATGCAAAACAACCACTCTGAAAAAATAGAGAAATTCCAAGCGCTTTCGTGACTACTCACATTATCAAGGAACTATGTGTTCCTTGATAATGTGAGTAGTCACGAAAGCGCTTGGAATTTCTCTATTTTTTCAGAGTGGTTGTTTTGCATGTATATATATATATATATGTATATATATTTATATATATAAATATATATATATATATATGTATATTTATATATATATGTATGCAAGGAATTCGCGAGAGCATGCGATGCATGCTGATGCATGCAGGGGATGAGATGAAAAGCTGTAAGCCTTCTCCCTGAGAGCTGGCTGCCTTGGATCACACGTGTAGCTCATGCTACACGCCAAGGTATTGGTCCAGTGTGGGTAGATTGGTAAAGCACTGCGTACCTTGTCTTAAGGTTCGTAGGTTCGAGTCTCCTTCAGCCAGAGATCAGTGTTTGTATATATTATATATATGTCGTGCCGAATAGGGAGAACTTGCGATCTTGGCTTAAATAGCAACGCTCATCTTGCCATATAGGACTAGTGAAAATCTGTGTATGCAATAATTTCGCCAAAATCATTCTGAACCTAACGAAAAAAATATATTTCACTGTGTTTATTTAGTATTAAATTATTGTAACCAAATCTAAAATATATTTAGTTGGGTTAGGCTAAAATAAATTGCGCTTTTTATAATAAGGTTAGGTAAGTTTTCTAAGTTCCTTTTGGTGCAAAATTATAAATTTTTACATCAACATTAAAGAAAAAAATATATCTTTAAACGTATAAGAGAAATTTTTAGAAAGGACTTAATTTTAAATGAGTTCTTGCTAATTGACCAGTTTTACATATTCGGCACGACATTATATATATATATATATATATATATATATATATATATATATATATATATATATATATATATATATATATATATATATATATATATAAAGATTAGTGCAGTGTGTCATAGAAGCAAAGTGTTTGCAAAGGATCAAGAAGACAGGAGAGTAAGACACTCTCACAGCAAGGGAGCAGCAGATTATTATTATTATTATAATCAAAAAGAAGCGCTAAGCCACAAGGGCTATACAGCCGGGAGCAGCAGAGAGCAACAACAAGACCATCACTTCTCTGCCAGACGCATGTAATATTCATCTAGTCGGGGTTGCATGGGGTCAACAGCACCAGTCTCTGCATACTGGAAACTAAGGGTCACTCACTCCTGAAAGCTATTTACTAGCACCTAACAGCATTTACTAAGGTGAAGGCGAGTTAAGGCAGGACATGATGGCAAGCTAGTGTGGGGCTCCACTAGTACACACACAAACGAACGTGCGCTTACAAGTACACACACACACACACACACACACACACACACACACACACACACACACACACACACACACACACACACACACACACACACACGTGTTTTTTCAGACACTTGTAGAAGCAGAGAGTAGACTCAGTATCATGGACAGGTAGACTGGCTAAGGAGAAGTGAGGAGGGTTATTTTCCAGGCACAGTATCACTCTTACACATACACACATTAAGTAGCTAGGAATCTAGGAAGTAGGTATTCTAGGAAGAAGGATAAACATAGAAGGAACTAGCGTGTAGACGATTGGGTCAGCATTAGGTCAAAGTCAGGCCAGAGAACCACATGTAGACGTGGACCGTGCAAACATTCTGAGCATAGAGGAATGAAGGGTTTGAGCTGTTAGGAGCAGGGATAGCAAGAAGTGAGGGGAGAGAAGGTAGAGATGATGATAGGTCCCGTGCAGAGGCACGACCATGCCGCCAAGAGTTACAGACCCAGAGAGAACAGAGGGAAAGGCAATGGGAGGAGGAGAGGGAGAAGTCAGTGTTTATTCATGGGCTTCACGATACTGAAGGTAAGACACATATTGAAAGACAGCAGAAAGAAAACCAGGAGATTGAAAACATCAAAGAAATAGGCGAGGAGGATATGACTGAGGCAGTAAATTTCAGAGAATAGGAGGGTACTTATAGGGGAGAAAGTGGCCAGTCAATGGAAATAAATGGTATAAAATACCGAATTGTGTATGTACCGAGTGGTACATAATCAGATGCAGCATTCTCCACCTGACCTCAGCATTCTGAACCTGACTATAAATACTCGCGTACCTTCCACCCCAGGTAGATCAGTTTGTGACATGAAAAAGCCGACTGTGTGGGCGAAACGTTGTCAATAAAGGATCACATTATACTGCATGTGTGTTTATATTTCCACCGTGGCCAGTCAAACTGGCCATAATTGGGACATAAATTCGTTAGAAAACATTCAGCATAGAATGATTAAATCAATACATAGCATTAGAAATCTTCCTTATGAAGAAAGATTGAAGGCCGTTAAATTACATTCACTTGTTAAACGAAGAATGAGGGAAGACACGAGGGGCCGTTCCTGCCTAACTAATTTATTACCCTTCTTCAGTAAAGCTTTTGAGGCCGTTGATCATGATAAAGAATTCGATATTGTTTATTTAGATTTTAGTAAGGTTTTTGATAGAGTACCGCACCAGAGACTGTTAAAAAAAGTGGCAGCTCATTGCATTGGAGGAAAAGTGCTGTCATGGATCGAGTCATGGCTCATTAATAGGAAGCAGAGAGTATGCTTAAATGGGGTTAAATCCGAGTGGGGATCTGTAACAAGTGGCGTACCACAGGGATCAGTCTTAGGCCCGTTGTTGTTTATAATATATATAGTAGGTTGGTAGACAGCAACCACCCAGGGAAGTACTACCGTCCTGCCAGATGACTGTGAAACAAAAGCCTGTAACTGTTTTGCATGATGGTAGGATTGCTGGTTTCTTTTTCTGTCTCATAAACACGCTAGATAACAGGGATATCTTGCTACTCCTACTTACACTTTGGTCACACTTCACAGACACGCACATGCATATATATATATATACATACATCTAGGTTTTTCTCCTTTTTCTAAATAGCTCTTGTTCTTTTTTATTTCTCCTATTGTCCATGGGGAAGTGGAAAAGAATCTTTCCTCCGTAAGCCATGCGTGTCGTATGAGGCGACTAAAATGCCGGGAGCAATGGGCTAGTAACCCCTTCTCCTGTATACATTTACTAAAAAAAGAGAAGAAGAAAAACTTTATAAAACTGGGATGCTTAAATGTGCGTGGATGTAGTGCGGATGACAAGAAACAGATGATTGCTGATGTTATGAATGAAAAGAAGTTGGATGTCCTGGCTCTAAGCGAAACAAAGCTGAAGGGGGTAGGAGAGTTTCAGTGGGGGGAAATAAATGGGATTAAATCTGGAGTAGCTGAGAGAGTTAGAGCAAAGGAAGGGGTAGCAGTAATGTTAAATGATCAGTTATGGAAGGAGAAAAGAGAATATGAATGTGTAAATTCAAGAATTATGTGGATTAAAGTAAAGGTTGGATGCGAGAAGTGGGTCATAATAAGCGTGTATGCACCTGGAGAAGAGAGGAATGCAGAGGAGAGAGAGAGATTTTGGGAGATGTTAAGTGAATGTATAGGAGCCTTTGAACCAAGTGAGAGAGTAATTGTGGTAGGGGACCTGAATGCTAAAGTAGGAGAAACTTTTAGAGAGGGTGTGGTAGGTAAGTTTGGGGTGCCAGGTGTAAATGATAATGGGAGCCCTTTGATTGAACTTTGTATAGAAAGGGGTTTAGTTATAGGTAATACATATTTTAAGAAAAAGAGGATAAATAAGTATACACGATATGATGTAGGGCGAAATGACAGTAGTTTGTTGGATTATGTATTGGTAGATAAAAGACTGTTGAGTAGACTTCAGGATGTACATGTTTATAGAGGGGCCACAGATATATCAGATCACTTTCTAGTTGTAGCTACACTGAGAGTAAAAGGTAGATGGGATACAAGGAGAATAGAAGCATCAGGGAAGAGAGAGGTGAAGGTTTATAAACTGAAAGAGGAGGCAGTTAGGGTAAGATATAAACAGCTATTGGAGGATAGATGGGCTAATGAGAGCATAGGCAATGGGGTCGAAGAGGTATGGGGTAGATTTAAAAATGTAGTGTTAGAGTGTTCAGCAGAAGTTTGTGGTTACAGGAAAGTGGGTGCAGGAGGGAAGAGGAGCGATTGGTGGAATGATGATGTAAAGAGAGTAGTAAGGGAGAAAAAGTTAGCATATGAGAAGTTTTTACAAAGTAGAAGTGATGCAAGGAGGGAAGAGTATATGGAGAAAAAGCGAGAGGTTAAGAGAGTGGTGAAGCAATGTAAAAAGAGAGCAAATGAGAGAGTGGGTGAGATGTTATCAACAAATTTTGTTGAAAATAAGAAAAAGTTTTGGAGTGAGATTAACAAGTTAAGAAAGCCTAGAGAACAAATGGATTTGTCAGTTAAAAATAGGAGAGGAGAGTTATTAAATGGAAAGTTAGAGGTATTGGGAAGATGGAGGGAATATTTTGAGGAATTGTTAAATGTTGATGAAGATAGGGAAGCTGTGATTTCGTGTATAGGGCAAGGAGGAATAACATCTTGTAGGAGTGAGGAAGAGCCAGTTGTGAGTGTGGGGGAAGTTCGTGAGGCAGTAGGTAAAATGAAAGGGGGTAAGGCAGCCGGGATTGATGGGATAAAGATAGAAATGTTAAAAGCAGGTGGGGATATAGTTTTGGAGTGGTTGGTGCAATTATTTAATAAATGTATGGAAGAGGGTAAGGTACCTAGGGATTGGCAGAGAGCATGCATAGTTCCTTTGTATAAAGGCAAAGGGGATAAAAGAGAGTGCAAAAATTATAGGGGGATAAGTCTGTTGAGTGTACCTGGTAAAGTGTATGGTAGAGTTATAATTGAAAGAATTAAGAGTAAGACGGAGAATAGGATAGCAGATGAACAAGGAGGCTTTAGGAAAGGTAGGGGGTGTGTGGACCAGGTGTTTACAGTGAAACATATAAGTGAACAGTATTTAGATAAGGCTAAAGAGGTCTTTGTGGCATTTATGGATTTGGAAAAGGCGTATGACAGGGTGGATAGGGGGGCAATGTGGCAGATGTTGCAAGTGTATGGTGTAGGAGGTATGTTACTGAAAGCAGTGAAGAGTTTTTACGAGGATAGTGAGGCTCAAGTTAGAGTATGTAGGAAAGAGGGAAATTTTTTCCCAGTAAAAGTAGGCCTTAGACAAGGATGTGTGATGTCACCGTGGTTGTTTAATATATTTATAGATGGGGTTGTAAGAGAAGTAAATGCGAGGGTCTTGGCAAGAGGCGTGGAGTTAAAAGATAAAGAATCACACACAAAGTGGGAGTTGTCACAGCTGCTCTTTGCTGATGACACTGTGCTCTTGGGAGATTCTGAAGAGAAGCTGCAGAGATTGGTGGATGAATTTGGTAGGGTGTGCAAAAGAAGAAAATTAAAGGTGAATACAGGAAAGAGTAAGGTTATGAGGATAACAAAAAGATTAGGTGATGAAAGATTGAATATCAGATTGGAGGGAGAGAGTATGGAGGAGGTGAACGTATTCAAATATTTGGGAGTGGACGTGTCAGCGGATGGGTCTATGAAAGATGAGGTGAATCATAGAATTGATGAGGGAAAAAGAGTGAGTGGTGCACTTAGGAGTCTGTGGAGACAAAGAACTTTGTCCTTGGAGGCAAAGAGGGGAATGTATGAGAGTATAGTTTTACCAACGCTCTTATATGGGTGTGAAGCGTGGGTGATGAATGTTGCAGCGAGGAGAAGGCTGGAGGCAGTGGAGATGTCATGTCTGAGGGCAATGTGTGGTGTGAATATAATGCAGAGAATTCGTAGTTTGGAAGTTAGGAGGAGGTGTGGGATTACCAAAACTGTTGTCCAGAGGGCTGAGGAAGGGTTGTTGAGGTGGTTCGGACATGTAGAGAGAATGGAGCGAAACAGAATGACTTCAAGAGTGTATCAGTCTGTAGTGGAAGGAAGGCGGGGTAGGGGTCGGCCTAGGAAGGGTTGGAGGGAGGGGGTAAAGGAGGTTTTGTGTGCGAGGGGCTTGGACTTCCAGCAGGCATGCGTGAGCGTGTTTGATAGGAGTGAATGGAGACAAATGGTTTTTAATACTTGACGTGCTGCTGGAGTGTGAGCAAAGTAACATTTATGAAGGGATTCAGGGAAACCGGCAGGCCGGACTTGAGTCCTGGAGATGGGAAGTACAGTGCCTGCACTCTGAAGGAGGGGTGTTAATGTTGCAGTTTAAAAACTGTAGTGTAAAGCACCCTTCTGGCAAGACAGTGATGGAGTGAATGATGGTGAAAGTTTTTCTTTTTCGGGCCACCCTGCCTTGGTGGGAATCGGCCAGTGTGATAATAAAAAAAAATCAATGACCTTGATGAGGGTATTACTAGTGATATGAGCAAATCCGCCGATGACACAAAGAAAGGTAGGATGATTGATTCAAACATGGATGTTAAGGAACTTCAGGAGGATTTAGACAAACTCTATTCTTGGTCAGAAAAGTGGCAGATGCAGTTCAATGTAGATAAATTCAAGGTTCTGAAGCTCGGGAGTGTCCATAACCCTTGCACTTATAAGTTAAATAATGTAGAACTTAGCCATACAGATTGCGAAAAGGACTTGGGGGTTATGGTGAACAGCAACCTTAAACCAAGACAGCAATGCCTAAGCGTACGTAATAAGGTTATACTGCAGCTTTATACATCATTAGTAAGGCCTCACCTAGATTATGTAGCTCAGTTCTGATCTCCATATTACAGAATGGACAAAAATTCGTTAGGAAACATTTAGCGTAGAATGACTAAATTAATACATAGCATTAGAAATCTTCCTTATGAAGAAAGATTGAAGACTCTTAATTGCATTCACTTGTTAGACGAAGAATGATGGGAGACATGAAAGAAGTGTGTAAGTGGAAGATGGGTATTAATAAAGGGGATATTAATAAAGTCTTGAGGATGTCTCTCCAAGAGAGAACCTGCAGTAATGGATTTAAATTAGATAAGTTTAGATTTATAAAGGACATAGAAAAGTATTGGTTTGGAAATAGGGTAGTTGATGAGTGGAACAGTCTACGTAGTTGGGTTATTGAGGCTAAAACATTGGTAGTTTCAAATTTAGGTTAGATAAATGCATGAGTGAGAGGGGTTGGATTTGAGTGGGACCTGCAAATGAGTGGATAGAGTTATTAGAGCTTATTTCTTGGGTAGCATTGAAAATTAGGTTGAGCAAATGTTTTGTTAGTGGGACTGATTGTAAAGGACCTGCCTAGTATGGGTCAACGGGCCTGCTGCAGAACATAAAGAACATAAAGGTTCTTAAATAGCGCAGAACAGGATTCTACAAGAGACACCATGGCTGAAGGAACCATCAACATACGAGAGGGTGTTCATAAACTGCGACAGAACAAGAACAGAACAACATCAGCTGAGACAGATGGAAATATAAACACACATGACAACGTTTCGCCCACACAGTGGGCTTTTTCAAGTCACAAACAGATCTACCTGGGGTGGAAGGTAAGCGAGTATTTATAGTCAGGTTCAGAATGTTGAGGTCAGTTGGAGAATGTTGCATCTGATGATTTACCGAGTGGGGTTACAGAGTCTAAAATCTTGGGTAGCTTGGAAGGGAGATTGGATAAGTTTGTGAGCAGACCTTCTGCAGTGTTCTTCAATTCCTATATTCTTATGTGGGATAGAGATGAAGAAGTTTCTTGGCAAGTGGTTCAGCTATGTTATAGAAGCCATTGTTCTGGTTGAAATTGTTGGTTATAGAGATAAGCGATGATTCCAGGATTCTTCGGTATTGAGTGTTGTCTTCTCTGGCGATAAGTCTTGAGTTTCTGTAGTGAATTAAATGGTTGTGTGAATTGCGGTGTTGTACACAGGCATTCCTTGTATCGTCAGACCTGCTTGCGTATTGGTGTTCTGAAATACGTGTTTGGAGGTCTCTTGATGTTTTGCCCACGTATAATTTGCTGCAGTCATTGCAAGGGATTATGTATACCCCTGCAGAGGATGGAAGCTTGTCCTGTCTATTACTGGTAATGTCCTTGATGGTCGCGGTTGTGGAGATAGATACTTGGAATGAGGTATTGGAAAAGATGTTGGAAACATGTTTGGCAATGGAGTTGGTGGGGAGGACCAGCCGTCTGCAGTCTCTGATGAAGTGACGGTGATAGTGGAGTTTAGAAAATACTTGTTCAATTATAGTGCATTCTTCCTCAAGGAACTCATTGCTGCAGATTCTGAGTACGCACAGGAAGAAGCCTATAATTACACCACGTTTAGTTTTGATGTTGTGGTGAGAGTAGAAGTGGAGAAGATCGTTTTGATTAGTGGGTTTTCGATAGACTTTAAAACGAAGTTCATGGTCAGCTTTGCAGAGGAGAACATCAAGGAAAGGAAGAATGTTGTCGACTTCTTCTTCAAGTGTGAACTGGATTGAGGGCTCGACCTGGTTGAGCTTGTCTTGGAGAGCTTGAACATTGAAGCGTCTGGGAGTTATGAGGAGAATGTCGTCAACATAACGGAGCCAGGTGACAGTCGAAGGAATAATGGTGGAGAAACGTTCGGCTTCCAGATATTCCATGTATAAGTTCGCCAGGACGGCACTGAGTGGCGAACCCATGGGTAGACCAAAAGTCTGCTGAAAGAGGTGATTTTCGAAAGAGAAACACGTAAAGCCGACACATAGTTCAACAAGGTCGATGAAATCGCTGGCTGGAATAGGAAGATCAAGTGAATCGTCAATTTTCCTGCGCAGGAGATCGATGGCTTTGTAGTAGGTACTTTGGTGAATAGGGAAGTTACGTCCAGGCTGGAAAGTTTCTTGTTCCTGATGTTGATGTTGTGAATGCGATTGAGAAGATCACCCGAGTGTTTGAGATGTGCTGGACTGATAGTACCCAAGAGTTTAGAGAGGTGTTTTGCGAGAATTCTTGAGAGTTGGTGGGGAGCACTGCCTATTCCCGAAGATATGGGCCTCAATTAGATACCAGGCTTTTGAGTTTTTGGCAGGCCTTACATTCTGGCAGGTCTGGGGTTGCTGGGTATGGTGTGCAGAAGTTTCTTCCCTTGTTCCGAGTCCCTCAGAATGCGGCGAGTCCTTTGAAGAAAAGTTTTAGTAAGGTTGTCCACTTGGTTAGTTGTGAGAGGTTTGTCGGTATCTGGGTCATTAAGTATTCTGTTCCTGTAATCGTCAGTGTTCATGATAACAACACCATCTCCTTTATCAGCGGTGGTGACCCTGATGGTCGTGTCTTCTGCTAAACCTTTAAGTGCAATGATGTAATGTCGCTGCGTGTAGAGATGACTGCTGAGATGATGCCTTGAAGAAAACCTTTTCGGAAGTCGGAGTCATTGTGTCTGCAGTTTTTGGCGATGAAATTGAGGTCTTGTTTTGGTTTCGTAATTCCTGTTGCGAATTTGAGGCCTAAGCTGAGGGCTTTGGTTTCTGTGGTTGACAGTGGACTAGATGAAAGAATTTGAATAATTTCAGGTCTTCCTATACTTTTCCAATGATCACCTTGAGTAATGCAGATAATAAGGCCAGTGACCATGTGGTTCTGAGCTTCGAATACAAGTAGGGTTATAAGTGGAGAGGGAGGCAGGAAGGGCAGGACGAATGAAGCCAAATTACAAGAGAGGGGACTACACAGGCATGAAGAATTTCCTGTATGAGGTTCAGTGGGACAGATCACTGTCAGGTAAGTCAGGAATGAGATGATGGGATATGTGATAACAATATGCAAAGAAGCTCAGGAGAGGTTTCCTTGAATTCCTTCATAAATTTTACTTTGCTCACACTCCAACAGCACGTCTAATTATAACCATTCATCTCCATTCACTCTTGGCAATATAAACACAAATGCAGTATAATGTGATCCTTTATTGACTACGTTTCGCCCACACAGTGGGCTTTTTCAAGTCACAAACAGAACTACCTGGGGTGGAAGGAACGCGAGTATTTATAGTCCGGCTGAGGTCAGGTGAAGAATGCTGCATCTGATGATGTACCGAGTGGGGTTATAGAGTCTAAAAACTTGGGTAGCTTGGAAAGGAGATTGGATAAGTTTGTGAGCAGACCTTCTACAGTGTTCTTATGTGGGATAGCGATGAAGAAGTTTCTTGGCAAGTGGTTCAGCTATGTTATAGAAGCCACTATTCTGGTTGAAGTTGTCGGATATAGAAATAAGTGATGATTCCAGGATTCTTCGGTATTTAGTGTTGTCTTCTGTGGCGATAAGTCTTGAGTTTCTGTAGTTTATCAAGTGGTTGTGTGAATTACGGTGTTGTACGCAGGCATTCCTTGTGTCGTCAGACCTGCTTGCGTATTGGTGTTCTGAAATACGTGTTTGGAGGTCCCTTGATGTTTCGCCCACGTATAACTTGTTGCAGTCATTACAAGGGATTATGTATACCCCTGCAAAGGATGGAGGCTTGTCCTGCCTACTACTGGTGATGTCCTTGATGGTCGTGGTTGTGGAGGTAGATACTTGGAATGATGTTTTGGCAAAGATGTTGGAAACATGTTTGGCAATGGAGTTGGTGGGAAGGACTATGTATCTCTTCTCGGCAGTGTCTTCTCTGGGTGTGTTGAAGATGTTTAATGCTCGCCGTCTGCAGTCTCTGATGAAGTGACGAGGATAGTGGAGTTTAGAAAATATTTGTTCAATTATAGTGCATTCTTCCTCAAGGAACTCGTTGCTGCAGATTCTGAGTGCACGCAGGAAGAAGCCTATAATTACACCACGTTTGGTTTTGGTGTCGTGGTGAGAGTAGAAGTGGAGAAGATCGTTTTGGTTGGTGGGTTTTCGATAGACTTTAAAACGAAGTTCGTGGTCAGCTTTGCAGAGCAGGACATCAAGGAAAGGAAGAGTGTTGTCGACTTCTTCAAGTGTGAACTGGATTGAAGGCTCGACCTGGTTGGGCTTGTCTTGGAGAGCTTGAACGTTGAAGCGTTTAGGAGTTATGAGGAGAATGTCGTCAACATAACGGAGCCAGGTGACAGACGAAGGAATAATGGTGGAGAAACGTTCGGCTTCTAGATGTTCCATGTATAGGTTCGCCAGGACTGCACTGAGTGGCGAACCCATGGGTAGTCCAAAAGTCTGCTGAAAGAGGTGATTTTCGAAAGAGAAACACGTAAAGCCAACACATAGTTCAACAAGGTCGATGAAATCGCTGGCTGGAATGGGAAGATCAAGTGAATCGTCAATTTTCCTGCGCAAGAGATCGATGGCTTGTGTAGTAGGTACTTTGGTGAATAGGGAAGTCACGTCAAGGCTGGAAAGTTTCTTGTTCCTGATGTTGATGTTGCGAATGCGATTGAGAAGATCACCTGAGTGTTTGAGATGTGCTGGACTGATAGTGCCCAAGAGTTTAGAGAGGTGTTTGGCGAGAATTCCTGAGAGCTGGTGGGGAGCACTGCCTATTCCCGAGGATATGGGCCTCAGTGGGATACCAGGCTTGTGAGTCTTTGGCAGGCCGTACATTCTGGCAGGTCTGGGGTTGCTGGGCATGGTGTGCAAAAGTTTCTTCCCTTGTTCTGAGCCCCTCAGAATGCGGCGAGTCCTTTGAAGAAAAGTTTTAGTAAGGTTGTCCACTTGGTTAGTTGTGAGAGGTTTGTAGGTATCTGGGTCATTAAGTAGATTGAGCATTTTGTTCCTGTAATCGTCAGTGTTCATGATAACAACACCACCTCCTTTATCAGCGGTGGTGAAGGTCTGCTCACAAACTTATCCAATCTCCTTTCCAAGCTACCCAAGTTTTTAGACTCTATAACCCCACTCGGTACATCATCAGATGCAGCATTCTTCACCTGACCTCAGCCGGACTATAAATACTCGCGTTCCTTCCACCCCAGGTAGTTCTGTTTGTGATTTGAAAAAGCCCACTGTGTGGGCGAAACGTAGTCAATAAAGGATCACATTATACTGCATTTGTGTTTATATTGCCATTGTGTCGGTATTTTATACCATTTATTTCCATTAACTCTTATTTAACACCTTTATGCATGTTTGCGCTAAGTCCAAGCCCCTCACACACTAAACCTCCTTTACCCCTCTCACAAACTTTCCTAAGACAACTCATACTCCGCCTTCCTTCCACTACAGATTTATATGCCCTCCAAGTCATTCTGTTTTGTTCCACCCTCTCTAAATGTCCAAACCACTTGAACAACCCTTCCTCTGCCCTCTGGATAATACTTTTGGAAACCTCACTCCTTCTAAACTCCAAGCTAGGGATTCTCTACATTATATTCACACAACACATTGCCCTCAGACACTACATCTCCACTACCTCCAGCCTTCTCCTTGTTGCAACATTCACCACCCATGCTTCACACCCATATAAGATCGTTGGTATAACTATATTCTCATACATTCCCTCTCTCTTCTTCCATGGATAACGTTGTAATAATGTTGGTAGAATTACCGACAATATGTAAAGTAAAGGGACACAAGTGCAACTAATGTGACATTTTTATTGTGGCAACGTTTCGCTCTCCAGGAGCTTTGTCAAGCCGTTACAAACAAAACACGGACACAAAGGGTATATATAGGCTTAGAGTGAGGTGTAATAAATACTAGTGGTAATAGTAGTAGTAGTAATAATATATGTTGTAGTAGTGGTAGTAGTAATACAATTAATTTGCACATGAGTAAAAGGGTATAAAAGCTATTACTTGGGTAGCATAAAAATAAGTTAGACAAATATTTCTATTGGAGGTTGAATTGGAGGTAGCCTGTTTCAATGTTCATTTTCTGTAATGTGCTTCGTGTAGTATTAACAGGAGAGACTATGTGATGGCAGGATTTACTGTTTTCAGGAGGATTCTTGCTAAGACTTCAGAGATGGTGCCTTTGTTTTGTTTAATTGTATTAGAAACAGCTATTAGTGATGAATTAAGGTACTTGCGTCTGCGGGAATTAGTTTCTTTGATCACTATATATACTCTGTGTCCATATATTATTTGTAACGGCTTGACAAAGCTTCTGGAGAGCGAAACGTTGTCACAATAAAAATGTCACATTACATCACTTTACATGGATAATGTTCTTGGTCTCCACTGACTCGTCAGTGCACCACTAACCTTTTTCCCCTCATCAGTTCTATGATTCACCTCATATTTCATAGACCCATCCGCTGACACGTCCACTCCTAAATATCTGAATACATTCACTTCCTCCATACTCTCTCCCTCCAATCTTTTATTAACTAAAATTTTTGTTAACCTTCTCACCTAGCTCTTTCCTATGTTCACTTTCAATTTCCTTCTTTTACATACCCTCCCATACTCGTTCACAAACCCCTGCAACTTCTCTTCACAACCTCCCAAAAGCAAAGTGTCATCAGCAAAGAGCTACTGTGACAACTCCCACTTTGTTTTAAATTCTTTATCTCTTAATCCCACACCTCTTGCCAACACCCGAGCATTCACTTTTCTTACAACCCCATCTACAAATATATTGAACAACCATGGTGATATCACCATTGTTGTTCAGTATATATTTTTTCTATGAATATTTTGATTATTGCTGTATTTCAGTGTGAAGGATGAAGTACTAACGCATGGTACACATTGTTTATATAAATAAATGTGGGTTAGTTGCTGCTGCAACTGAGAGTGGGTATCCGAGGCCCCAGATAACCTCTGCCCCCGCTCACCAGCCCATCCTCTAGCTGCAACAACGTATGTGAGGACACCACCACACTGCCATACATGAACCGTCCATTTACTTTATCTCGTTAATGCTGACTAGCTGTTCGTAAATATGGGTTAATTCAGGTTGCACTAACCTAAACTAACAAATTTTTGTAGCTCGAACAACAATCAACGAAGTGAAATGTGTCTGAAATAGCCCGTTCTGTTTGGAGAAAAGGTTGCTACCCCGACATATCTCTAACAGGATTAAAGGTGGAGCGGGAATCATAGAGACAATTATGTCACTGCCTTCGTCACTCTTTTCTTAGAAACCTTAACAATAAAGAAGAGAATATTTTATGGTGTGTGCATTTGTCTTCACCTATTTATGGTTGCAGGGGTCGATTCATAGCTCCTGGCCCGGCTGAACTGCCTGCTCCATCAGTTTCATCAAAACTCATCTTAAAACTATGCATGGTTCTTGTCTCCACTACGTCACTTGCTGGATTATTCCAATTCCTGGCAACTCTATAACTAAAGAAATACTTCCTAACATCTCTTTGATTCATCTGAGTCTTCAACTTCCAGCTGTGACCCCTTGTTTCTGTGTCCCATCTTTGGAGCATCCTGTCTCTCTCCACCTTGTCAATTCCTCGCAATATTTTGTATGTCGTTATCATGTCTTCCCTAACCCTCCTGTCCTCCAGTGTTGTCAGGCCGATTTCCCTTAACCATTCTTCGTAGGGCATTCCTCTTAGTTCTGGAATTAGTCTTGTTGCAAACCTTTGCACTTTCTCTAATTTCTTGACGTGCTTGACCAGGTATGGGTTTCAAATTGGTGCTGCATTCCACAATATGGGCCTGACATACACAGTGTACAGAATAGTGTTCTGAGGTATCAGAAAGCTATTCTCAGGTTTGCCAGGTGCCCATATGCTGCAGCAGTTACCTGGTCCATGTGCGCCTCTGGAGATGTGCTCGGTTTTATAATCACCCAAAGATCCTTTTCCTAGAGTGAGGTTTGCAGTCTTTGGCCACCTAGCCTATACTCTGTCTGCGGTCTTCTTTGCCCTTCCCTAATCTTCATGACTTTGCATTTGGCGGGGTTAAATTCAAGGAGCCAGTTGCTAGACCAGGTTTGCAGCCTATCTAGGTCTCCTTGTAGTCCTGCCTGACCCCCATCCGATTTAATTCGCTTCATTAACTTCACATCATCTGCAAACAGGGACCCTTCTGAGTCTATCCCTTCTGTCATGTTATTCACATTTACCAAAAAACAGCAGTGATCCTAGGACTGACCCCTGTGAAACCCCGTTCATGACAGGCGCCCACTCTGACACCTCGTCACATACCATGACTCGCTGCTGCCTCCCTGTCAGGTATTCCCTGATCCATTGCAGTGCCCTTCCTGTTATGTGTGCCTGATTCTCTAGCTTTTGCACTAATCTCTTGTGAGGAGCAGTGTCGAAGGCCTTCTTTCAGTCTAAGAAAATGCAATCTACCCACCCTCCTCTCTCTCGTGAGTTACTTCTGCTACCCTGTCATAAATTTCCAGTAGGTTTATGACAGGATTTTCCTTCCCTGAATCCGTGCTGGTTGCCTTTTATAAGCGTTCTATTGTAGGTGCTTCACTACTCTTCTCTTGATAATCTTCTCCATGACTTTGCATACTATACATGTCAGTGACACTGATGACAAAAATAGGCACAATACCGTGACTGGAACAATACACAAATATCCCGCACATAGAAGAGAGAAGCTTACGGCGACTTTCGGTCCTATTTGGACCATTTACAAAGTCACACCGTGTGACTTTGTAAATGGTCTAAGTCGGACCGTAACGTCGTCGTGAGCTCCCCTCTTCTATGTGCTGGCTAGTTTTGTACAGTGACACTGGTCTGTAGTTTAGTGCCTCGTGTCTATCTCCTTTCTTAAAACTGGGGTAGTTGCCCAGCTTCAATGGATGTGTTGAAAATTGCTGTTAGTGGCGCACACAGCATCTCTCCTCCCTCTCTAAGGACCCACTTAGAGATGTCCAGTCCCGCTGTCTTCCAGGTATCAAGTTCGTTTAGGAGCTTCTTCACCTCATCCTCGGTTGTGTGCATTTCATCCAGCACTTATTAGTTTAACCCCCCTCCCTATTCTGACTTCCATGAGACCTTTCTGCCTCCACTGTAAATACTTCCTTAAATCTCATGTTGAGCTCGTCGCATATTTCTTGGTTGTTTCTTGCGAGCTCCCCACCTTTCTTCTTCAGCCTGATTATCTGATCCTTGATTGTTGTTTTCATCCTGATGTGGCTATACAACAGCTTAGGGTCAAACTTCACTTTCGATGCTATGTAATTTTCATACTGTCGTTAGGCCTCCCTCCTTATCTGTGCATACTCGTTTCTGGTTCTTCGACTAATCTCTTTATTTTTCTGGGTCCTTTGCGTTCTGTACTTTTTCCATTCTCTAGTGCATTTAGTTTTTTCCTCCCTACACCTTTGGGTTAACCAAGGGCTCGTTCTGTTCTTCACATTATTTCTGTTGCTCTTGTGAACAAACCTTTCCTCTGCCTTCTTGCATTTTGTTGTCACGTAGTTCATCAATTCGTTTACTAATTTTCCTACCAATTCTCTTTCCCAACGAACCTCTTGCAGAAAGTTCCTCATGCCTGTGTAGTCCCCTCTTTTGTAGTTTGGCTTCTCCCATCCTACTCCTGTTACCCTTTCCACTTGTAACTCTCTTATGCATTCAAAGCTCAGAACCACGTGGTCACTAGCTCCCCGCGCGCGCGCGCGCGTATATATATATTTTTTTTTTTTTTTATTATCACACCGGCCGATTCCCACCAAGGCAGGGTGGCCCGAAAAAGAAAAACTTTCACCATCATTCACTCCATCACTGTCTTGCCAGAAGGGTGCTTTACACTACAGTTTTTAAACTGCAACATTAACACCCCTCCTTCAGAGTGCAGGCACTGTACTTCCCATCTCCAGGACTCAAGTCCGGCCTGCCGGTTTCCCTGAATCCCTTCATAAATGTTACTTTGCTCACACTCCAACAGCACGTCAAGTATTAAAAACCATTTGTCTCCATTCACTCCTATCAAACACGCTCACGCATGCCTGCTGGAAGTCCAAGCCCCTCGCACACAAAACCTCCTTTACCCCCTCCCTCCAACCCTTCCTAGGCCGACCCCTACCCCGCCTTCCTTCCACTACAGACTGATACACTCTTGAAGTCATTCTGTTTCGCTCCATTCTCTCTACATGTCCGAACCACCTCAACAACCCTTCCTCAGCCCTCTGGACAACAGTTTTGGTAATCCCGCACCTCCTCCTAACTTCCAAACTACGAATTCTCTGCATTATATTCACACCACACATTGCCCTCAGACATGACATCTCCACTGCCTCCAGCCTTCTCCTCGCTGCAACATTCATCACCCACGCTTCACACCCATATAAGAGCGTTGGTAAAACTATACTCTCATACATTCCCCTCTTTGCCTCCAAGGACAAAGTTCTTTGTCTCCACAGACTCCTAAGTGCACCACTCACTCTTTTTCCCTCATCAATTCTATGATTCACCTCATCTTTCATAGACCCATCCGCTGACACGTCCACTCCCAAATATCTGAATACGTTCACCTCCTCCATACTCTCTCCCTCCAATCTGATATTCAATCTTTCATCACCTAATCTTTTTGTTATCCTCATAACCTTACTCTTTCCTGTATTCACCTTTAATTTTCTTCTTTTGCACACCCTACCAAATTCATCCACCAATCTCTGCAACTTCTCTTCAGAATCTCCCAAGAGCACAGTGTCATCGGCAAAGAGCAGCTGTGACAACTCCCACTTTGTGTGTGATTCTTTATCTTTTAACTCCACGCCTCTTGCCAAGACCCTCGCATTTACTTCTCTTACAACCCCATCTATAAATATATTAAACAACCACGGTGACATCACACATCCTTGTCTAAGGCCTACTTTTACTGGGAAAAAATTTCCCTCTTTCCTACATACTCTAACTTGAGCCTCACTATCCTCGTAAAAACTCTTCACTGCTTTCAGTAACCTACCTCCTACACCATACACTTGCAACATCTGCCACATTGCCCCCCTATCCACCCTGTCATACGCCTTTTCCAAATCCATAAATGCCACAAAGACCTCTTTAGCCTTATCTAAATACTGTTCACTTATATGTTTCACTGTAAACACCTGGTCCACACACCCCCTACCTTTCCTAAAGCCTCCTTGTTCATCTGCTATCCTATTCTCCGTCTTACTCTTAATTCTTTCAATTATAACTCTACCATACACTTTACCAGGTACACTCAACAGACTTATCCCCCTATAATTTTTGCACTCTCTTTTATCCCCTTTGCCTTTATACAAAGGAACTATGCATGCTCTCTGCCAATCCCTAGGTACCTTACCCTCTTCCATACATTTATTAAATAATTGCACCAACCACTCCAAAACTATATCCCCACCTGCTTTTAACATTTCTATCTTTATCCCATCAATCCCGGCTGCCTTACCCCCTTTCATTTTACCTACTGCCTCACGAACTTCCCCCACACTCACAACTGGCTCTTCCTCACTCCTACAAGATGTTATTCCTCCTTGCCCTATACACGAAATCACAGCTTCCCTATCTTCATCAACATTTAACAATTCCTCAAAATATTCCTTCCATCTTCCCAATACCTCTACCTCTCCATTTAATAACTCTCCTCTCCTATTTTTAACTGACAAATCCATTTGTTCTCTAGGCTTTCTTAACTTGTTAATCTCACTCCAAAACTTTTTCTTATTTTCAACAAAATTTGTTGATAACATCTCACCCACTCTCTCATTTGCTCTCTTTTTACATTGCTTCACCACTCTCTTAACTTCTCTCTTTTTCTCCATATACTCTTCCCTCCTTGCATCACTTCTACTTTGTAAAAACTTCTCATATGCTAACTTTTTCTCCCTTACTACTCTCTTTACATCATCATTCCACCAATCGCTCCTCTTCCCTCCTGCACCCACTTTCCTGTAACCACAAACTTCTGCTGAACACTCTAACACTACATTTTTAAACCTACCCCATACCTCTTCGACCCCATTGCCTATGCTCTCATTAGCCCATCTATCCTCCAATAGCTGTTTATATCTTACCCTAACTGCCTCCTCTTTTAGTTTATAAACCTTCACCTCTCTCTTCCCTGATGCTTCTATTCTCCTTGTATCCCATCTACCTTTTACTCTCAGTGTAGCTACAACTAGAAAGTGATCTGATATATATGTGGCCCCTCTATAAACATGTACATCCTGAAGTCTACTCAACAGTCTTTTATCTACCAATACATAATCCAACAAACTACTGTCATTTCGCCCTACATCATATCGTGTATACTTATTTATCCTCTTTTTCTTAAAATATGTATTACCTATAACTAAACCCCTTTCTATACAAAGTTCAATCAAAGGGCTCCCATTATCATTTACACCTGGCACCCCAAACTTACCTACCACACCCTCTCTAAAAGTTTCTCCTACTTTAGCATTCAAGTCCCCTACCACAATTACTCTCTCACTTGGTTCAAAGGCTCCTATACATTCACTTAACATCTCCCAAAATCTCTCTCTCTCCTCTGCATTCCTCTCTTCTCCAGGTGCATACACGCTTATTATGACCCACTTCTCGCATCCAACCTTTACTTTAATCCACATAATTCTTGAATTTACACATTCATATTCTCTTTTCTCCTTCCATAACTGATCATTTAACATTACTGCTACCCCTTCCTTTGCTCTAACTCTCTCAGATACTCCAGATTTAATCCCATTTATTTCCCCCCACTGAAACTCTCCTACCCCCTTCAGCTTTGTTTCGCTTAGGGCCAGGACATCCAACTTCTTTTCATTCATAACATCAGCAATCATCTGTTTCTTGTCATCCACACTACATCCACGCACATTTAAGCAACCCAGTTTTATAAAGTTTTTCTTCTTCTCTTTTTTAGTAATTGTATACAGGAGAAGGGGTTACTAGCCCATTGCTCCCGGCATTTTAGTCGCCTCATACGACACGCATGGCTTACGGAGGAAAGATTCTTTTCCACTTCCCCATGGACAATAGAAGAAATAAAAAAGAACAAGAGCTATTTAGAAAAAGGAGAAAAACCTAGATGTATGTATATATATATATATGCATGTGCGTGTCTGTGAAGTGTGACCAAAGTGTAAGTAGGAGTAGCAAGATATCCCTGTTATCTTAGCGTGTTTATGAGACAGAAAAAGAAACCAGCAATCCTACCATCATGCAAAACAGTTACAGGTTTTTGTTTCACAGTCATCTGGCAGGACGGTAGTAGTTCCCTGGGTGGTTGCTGTCTACCAACCTACTACCTATAATATATATATACTACCTATAATATATATATACTACTATAATATATATATACTATATATACTATATATACTACCTATAATATATATATACTACCTATAATATATATATACTACCTATATATATATATATATATATATATATATATATATATATTATATATATATATATATATATATATGCAAAACAACCAGGGGGGTTGTTTAATATATTTATAGATGGGGTTGTAAAAGAAGTAAATGCTAGGGTGTTCGGGAGAGGGGTGGGATTAAATTATGGGGAATTAAATACAAAATGGGAATTGACACAGTTGCTTTTTACTGATGATACTGTGCTTATGGGAGATTCTAAAGAAAAATTGCAAAGGTTAGTGGATGAGTTTGGGAATGTGTGTAAAGGTAGAAAGTTGAAAGTGAACATAGAAAAGAGTAAGGTGATGAGGGTATCAAATGATTTAGATAAAGAAAAATTGGATATCAAATTGGGGAGGAGGAGTATGGAAGAAGTGAATGCTTTCAGATACTTGGGAGTTGACGTGTCAGCGGATGGATTTATGAAGGATGAGGTTAATCATAGAATTGATGAGGGAAAAAGGTGAGTGGTGCGTTGAGGTATATGTGGAGACAAAAAACGTTATCTATGGAGGCAAAGAAGGGAATGTATGAAAGTATAGTAGTACCAACACTCTTATATGGATGTGAAGCTTGGGTGGTAAATGCAGCAGCGAGGAGACGGTTGGAGGCAGTGGAGATGTCCTGTCTAAGGGCAATGTGTGGTGTAAATATTATACAGAAAATTCGGAGTGTGGAAATTAGGAGAAGGTGTGGAGTTAATAAAAGTATTAGTCAGAGGGCAGAAGAGGGGTTGTTGAGGTGGTATGGTCATTATGAGAGAATGGATCAAAGTAGAATGACATGGAGAGCGTATAAATCTGTAGGGGAAGGAAGGTGGGGTAGGGGTCGTCCTCGAAAAGGTTGGAAGGAAGGGGTAAGGGAGGTTTTGTGGGCGAGGGGCTTGGACTTCCAGCAGGCGTGCATGAGCGTGTTCGATAAGAGTGAATGGAGACGAATGGTATTTTGGACCTGACGTTCTGTTGGAGTGTGAGCAGGGTAATATTTAGTGAAGGGATTCAGGCAAACCGGTTATTTTTATATAGCCGGACTTGAGTCCTGGAAATGGGAAGTACAATGCCTGCATTCTAAAGGAGGGGTTACGGGATATTAGCAGTTTGGAGGGATATGTTGTGTACCTTTATAGGTATATGCTTCTAAACTATTGTGTTCTGAGCACCTCTGCAAAAACAGTAATTATATATATATATATATATATATATATATATATATATATATATATATATATATATATATATATATATATATATATATATATATATATATATATGAGCATATACTGAAGCGTGAAATGAGTTTTATGAGTGTGAGATTAGTCCCCCCAAATTCTGTGTAAGTTAAACTGGTTACAGGAAGCTGTGTGTGTGGGAGAGTAGGTCGTAGGATGTGGAGTGAATTAGATTGAAGAGGTGCATAAGTGAAATTAAAGATATATGAGAGGAGTGTTGGAATCACTTGTAAGAGTGACTTGTAGGAATGTTGACATGAGTTGCAGAGTGAGGAGCGAGGTGCTAAAGTGTGGAAGGTAAATAGTAACAAAAATTTCAAGTTAACTCCTCTAAGAAAAGTAAATAGTCTTAAAACCAAAAACCATAGTGTTGTAGCATCTGAACTTAACATCCTTAACCGGTACAGGAGCTACAGTTTAACACCCAGCAAGAGACATCACGGAAAGAAATCAGAGTGCAGCTTCCTCCAGCATCTAGGTACAAGAGTAGTGAGACCAAGAGCTGTAGCTCATTACTCGCAACAGACCTTGGAGCTGGCGGTAAACCCTATCAAAAACGAGTCAAGTTTGAGGCGTTCTCAAAATATTTACTGGAGCACTAAACGTCCAGGCGATGGATAAAAATCCTATCAAGCCGTAGCATTTGAGATCGAGCTTCTAATCCAAGAAGGCTTGGTACATAAGAAGCAGACCAGGAACTGAAATTCATCCCATTCACATTAAAAGTTTATTTAGAAACTTGCGTCTATTCTTCCCGAATAAGCAGATCTGTATGAAACTAATGACAATTGTTCCAAGAGCAATGGGATGTTCTAGATGGTCTCACTTTTTCAGATTTTTTTATTTAATCTGATTTCTCTGAATTTGTAATAAGGTGTGACATTCGAATATTTATCTAGAATACAGATTTATGGAAATGCTTAGAAATGTATATCTTTCCGGCATAATCTTATATGAAGGTTTTGTGCCAGTTAAGACAATAAAAAAAATATAATATTTTCAAAACAGAAAGGGAAAAAGTTTGTTAAATATATGTAGGTATGTGATGAATGGTTTTGAAAAACCGACAAGTTGAAAAATTGAGACACTTATGCAACACATGGGAATCTTTATTGAAGAAACGTTTCGCCACACAGTGGCTTCATCAGTCCAATACAAAGTTGAAATCGGTAAGGAGAGGAGAAGTTTGAGGTAATCAGTCCCTCAACCTGGAATCGATGTGTTCAGTCCATCACTCTTGTAGGAAATGCAGCATAGGGCCAGAGAGGTGGCTTATATACTGCAGAACGGTGAGGTGAAGCAGGAGGAGGCGGGATCACAGTGGGACCTGCCACTAGTGTAAGTAGGTCGTCGTCCAAAGGTTGGGCAAGCGTTGAAGTCTTTGTACCAAGATCCCATGATGTTGCAGTGTCTGACAGATGTGATGAATGGTTTTGAAAAACCGACAAGTTGAAGAATTGAGACACTTATGCAACACATGGGAATCTTTATTGAAGAAACGTTTCGCCACACAGTGGCTTCATCAGTCCAATACAAAGTTGAAATCGGTAAGGAGAGGAGAAGTTTGAGGTAATCAGTCCCTCAACCTGGAATCGATGTGTTCAGTCCATCACTCTTGTAGGAAATGCAGCATAGGGCCAGAGGTAGGTAGGTATCCCTGAGGGATGCCTCACAGCAGTTGCCTGATACTTTTTCTCCAACGTTTTCGTTCATAACTTGAGAACGTTTCCCCCGATGATTAACTTTAGATTTTTAACACCAGTGTACTGTGACCAGGAAGAGGTTTATGCAACTATCCGCGTGTGCAGAAGCCTTCTAGTCAATGTTATATAAAAATTTCTTGGCTTTGGTTTGTGCGCGATAATGTGAGAACACCTCTTTTTATCGGCTTCGAAATTTCATCACTGGTGTATTGTACTGAGAAGCTTAGGATTGATATTGGAATGTATAAATGCCAATTTTCAAATTCTCTTTTTATAACGGTGGAGTTGTATTCTTACGTCTTACGAGATGGGCAATTCCCCCAAAAAGTTTAGGCTGTGTAGGTAATAATTGTCACTATACTAACATAGTTGTACAATCTGATACCGTTTGACTCAGTGCAGTAACTGGGAAAAGCCTCTTCTGATTGGCTCCAAAGCTTTAATTTTTTTTTTGTTATTAAACTGCGTAAGTCCCAATTTTCAAATTTATTAAACAAATTATAATATTGGTTGTTCAATAAATGGAGAATGTCTTTTCTGATTAGTTGCAAGCCTTCAACTCTGTTACAATTTATGAGAACAATGATACGTTTTAATTAATTTTAGGCTGTGTGGTTACAAATTTGACAACATACTAGCATGGATGAAAACACTTTGAATCTTTGGATTCCGCGCAGTAACCGGACGATACCTCTTTAGGACAACGTCCAAGGTTTCAGTTGTGTTTTTCTCAAAGGTTATTATTATTGGAACTAAGCTTCCCTCACAACCAGTAGTACTAGGTTTTCTTGTCCCTGTTCTATGCCCTTTACTGTTAACATGTGTTTATTATCTACCTATGAATGTTCTTGAACTGCTCCATTTCATTTTCCGTCCCCTCGTGTGTTTTACAACTTATAGAATAGGTGGCGGCAGCATCTATCCTTTAACAGACTTGTGTATCCAATGGCTTATCTTCCACTTTTTTTTCACTTCGTGTAAAACCCTCTTGTATTGAGAGTGAGCACCTTCTCTCAGTACACTAGTGGTAAGAGCATAAGAATGGAGGAACACTGCAGAAGATCTACTGGCCCATACAAGGCAGGTCCTTATCAAAACCACCCCTACCCAAAGCTACCCAAGAATTTACCCCCGTACCCACAACACCAATCAAACCCATTCCCTCCTACTCATATATTTGTCAAATCTGTTTTTAAAGCTACCCAAGGTCCTAGCCTCGATCACCCTACTCGAAAGATTGTTCCACACACAAGAACTCTGTTCGAAAACCAGTACTTACCTACGTCCTTTCTAAATCTAAATTTATCCAACTTAAATCTATTATTTCTGGTTCTTACCTGGTTCAACATCCTCAGTACTTTATTAATATCGTCTTTGTTTATGCCCTGTTACGACTTTGATCTCATAAATTAAATAAAATGGTCCTGGCTCCTAAAGGCTACTCACACATCTGTCTAGGGTTATAAATTTGCACTGAAATACACAGCAAACCTTGGGCCAGCATGTACTCATATATTAAACAACATTAATTATTATTAGGAAGGAAGGACAAAAATTCACATATTTAAAAATATATCTATATTAATAGTAACTTATATACAACTTATAACTACTACAAAAAACCACCAGACTCCAGTTCACATTAACTCACTAGCACACTGCTATTAATGTTAAACAAAATATATGAACATTTATGAACAGGGATGCTCCATGACACCCCTCCTTTCTGGAAATAAATGGTATAAAATACCGACACAATGGCAATATAAACACAAATGCAGTATAATGTGATCCTTTATTGACTACGTTTCGCCCACACAGTGGGCTTTTTCAAGTCACAAACAGAACTGAACATCAAAATGGTATACAATACCGACAGGTTGTTAGGTAAGACACATATGCAACAGTTAGACAACTTTATTCTAACTGTTGCATATGTGTCTTACCTAACACACAAACAGAACTACCTGGGGTGAACGAACGAACGAAAGTTCAGGTAAGATCCCAAATGGGATGAGAGGGGAAGGCGGGACAGACGAAGAATAGTGCTGGAGAGGAGTGTTCTTAGTAGTAGAAATAGAGCCAGGGCTTAACCCAGCAGCTAAGTCGATCGTGGGACAGACATTGAGAACACACATAGCAGGCTCTTCTGTTGGGACTCCGGTGGTGTTAGTGGGGAAGTGTGGACAGACGATGAACAGTCGTGAGAGGAAGGTCTTGAGTTGTATAATAAAGAGCCAGGGCTAAACCCAGCTGCGTGGCACTGCGAGGCAGTGTAGAGAGGGCATGTTGAGGACATAGAGGAGAGAGCAGACTGCAGACAGTGCTCGCTGACTGATATGCTTCAGGCGAGGTGAAGAGCTGGTTTGGACGTCAGGTGTTGGGAAGGGTGTTGTGTGTTTGGCTACACTTCGCTGGTGATGGAACCACTCTTGAGTCTTTTGAAGTCTCTCTTGGACATGTGGAATAGTTGCATTCTGAGGTTGGAGCAGTTCAGATTCGTCACGAGGTAAGATAGTGCGTTTTCAAAAGGAATTTGGTGAGGTTTGGTGCAGGTGTACTTAACAGCTCCTTCTTTCATTAAGTGGAGCATATCAGCTGCGCTCATTTCGGTTGGGAGGTTGGGGGTGGTGTAGAAGGTTAGAGACCCATTAAAGGCTTGGCTTAGGTAACGGTTGCGTGTGGTTTCTTCTTCGACTACTACTTCGTCGTTGTCCGAGGGTTGTTCATAATGTTCTGGTACTATTTCGTCTTCTGTGACTGTGTTGAGAGGAGGCAGGGAGTGTTGGTCGGTTGTGATTTGTTGGGCTGGTGGTGGGTGGTGAGAGGTGGCAGTAGACGGTGGTGTTGGTTCTGGAGTAGAGTCTTGGTCAGAGATACAAGTAGGACCAGGTGAGGTGAAGTTAACAATATCTGGAATTAGCTTGAGGAGGTCTTGTGATGGTGGCGAGTCTGGAAAGTTGAAGTTTGGCATGTTGTTTAGGCGAAACAGTTCATTGATTGTCGTGTTGAATGAGCCAGGGTTTGCAGCATTATTAAGGTGTGCATACATCATACAGTATAGCACCTTGGATGGAACAGCGTCAGGAAGAGCAAGGAGGGACTGGCTGGTTGGAGATGATTGTTGTGTAGCTTGAAGGAGTTCGGTGGTATCTGATTGAATTTTTGCAATGGCGGCGTATGTTGGCGATTTAGGGTTGTTCTTCTTGGTTTCTTCAATGATTTTCTTAGACAGGACTTCTTTACGTAGAGGGCATTTTGCTGCAAGGGTGTGGTGAGTACCCTTGCAGTTGAGGCAGGTAGGAGAGGTAGTGGTAGTAGAACATTCCTTGAAGTCATGGCCGTCTTTACCGCAGTTTGTGCAGTACTTTTTCCCTTTCAGAGGACAGTCAGGCGTTGAGTGGTGATAGGAGTAGCAGGTCCAGCATGGCGAGATGTGGGCGAAACGTTCGGGTTCTATGTGACTTGGATGGATATGATAGTAGGAGATAGCTAGGCCGTCAGACAGTGCTCTAGTAGCCATCTCGATGTTGGAGAAGGTTAGTTTGATCATTGTAGAGGCGTTGGGGATTTTGGTGATATGTTCAATCGACGCCCAGGTATTTTGTTCCTCGATAGAGGTCTTGAGATCCTCAGTTGATAAAGAAGTGACGAGTTTGTCCAGCCGTTTGACGAAAACGGAACGTTTCGCCAGCAAAAAAGGTGAAGGGGAGATGGTGAACTGTCGGTCTCTGAGGGTTTTCATAGAAGTGTCGGCGATCAGCTTTGTGGCTTCATAATCGTCGGTACAGACGACGATGAATGAGTCTTTCGTCGAGTTGATGGCTGTAAATTTAACCTGTAGGCAAGTCTTTACAACGGCAGCAAGGGCAAGTTTAGTAGAGTCATTTATTACTCCACTGTTGGGTTTGATCCTTACACGGTTTGCAAGCGTCATGAAGGAGTAAGTCAGGCGCTGGTACGATGACTATAGGTTCCCCTCCCCGACGGGGATCGAAGGAACACTTCTTGAGGTGAGGAGCGACTGTGTCTTACGATGATGTGTTTGGAGTGGAGTGAAGAAATGTTTCAATGTTGTACTCCATCATTCTGAGCGAGTTTTTTTACACATCAGGTGATGATATTTCCCTGGGAAGATGAGGAAATGTTGTTGGTAATAAGAGCTGGGAGGGAATGGTTATAATGCTGATTATACTTTCATAAAAATAATTTTGAAATTAAAAAAAAGTATTACTAAACCATGTGTTTACATTATCACAGGTGTGAATTTATTAGGTTTCACCGCCAGGTGGGGCAGCTGTGGTGGTTCAACCAGTTTTTTCTTCTTCCGTTGTTCGTTTGTGTGTAATAACTCGAGAATGCTTCTTCGGACTGACCTCAAACTTTGAACGTCTTTGTGTGACTTAATTAAATGGACAGTGTTGCTTTAAGTTTCTAATTTTACGACAAATTTCCTATGGGTATTTTTCTTAATATATTATAACAATAACAAAATAATCGATGTACAACGAACTCAACACTGACCTGACTCTTCTTGGTGTCTATTTACTGTACAAATGTATTCAAGAGGAAACACTAAACCGAAAGGAACATGAATCGACTGGGGATTTGCCGATGAGAGGTAATAAGGTTTGATGAAAGGAAGGTGTAAACAGTCAATTAATGGGACCAAGAGCTCTTCACTAGCAAGAAGGCACCCCCCTCCCCCCTCTTCCATCCATGATGGGTCTTGGTGGTCAAGATACATAGAATAGCAAGAATTGTTGTCAATATGGATATAAATCACACTGTGCAGAGAAAATATCTGTTTACAATCAAGCTTTCGCTTTAAGTAAAGCTTCATCGGTACTAGAAGAAGCTCCACTTTAAGCGAAGTGTCATCATTACTCCATAAATATAATTTTCTTCTGTACACAGTTTTTGCCCTCCTCAGGGGAGTATCAAATTAAAAGAAAATGAAACATTTATATGATAACCGAATATTTTATGATCTTTGTATCCCATAAATGCTTTAAGACAATCATTTTCAATTTTAGAATGTTAACATTTTTTACCTATTATACAAACAACTCTCAACACTATTATCAAGATAAAGCGTAAGTATTTATGACTTATTTCTCAAATCCGGTTGTTTAAATAATTTAAAAAAATCTCAGGACAACGTCCTGTATAGATACAATATATTATCATTGTACTAGCTATTATATTTGTTAATGGTAAATTAAATTAGAATGTTATGATGTGGCTCATATTTAAAATATCTGAAAAGAAACTTGGTTTTGAATAAATGTGTTGGTGCGCGGCGTGTAGGTTCCTCTACGAGTCTACTGTATGAACATAGACTGAGCCTTGAATCTCCACTCTCGGGAGAGACGTAGAATGAGGGGAGATATTACCGAAGTGTATAAGTGGATGATGGGCATATTACGGAGTACTGTATTAAAATATTTTTATAAAAAATAACGCTCCATATATAATGCCATTTTTCGTGTAGTATACTGAAAGCGGACGTGTATTATTCCCTAAAAGCGAACGCGTTTTATTCCTGTCAGTCAGGCAGTGGCCAGTACAGGAGCAGATGAGAGGTGTTTTATAGTTCAGTACTTGTAGGAATGCGGCTGGGTGAAGTAGTTATGAGTTGGTATTAGTTTGAGTAGGTAATTCTGATAAGTTTTTAGTGCATACCGTAGGTGTTTGTGTTCAAGTGCTCTCATGTTTATTTGTAAAGCCCTAGTATGCAGGAGCCTGTGTTTTGCAGAGTAACGTTTCCACTGTAGGCTAAGTAGCCTGCAGAAAGGAGGGGTAGCAATATAAACACAAATGCAGTATAATGTGATCCTTTATTGACTACGTTTCGCCCACACAGTGGGCTTTTTCAAGTCACAAACAGAACTACCTGGGGTGGAAGGAACGCGAGTATTTATAGTCCGGCTGAGGTCAGGTGAAGAATGCTGCATCTGATGATGTACCGAGTGGGGTTATAGAGTCTAAAAACTTGGGTAGCTTGGAAAGGAGATTGGATAAGTTTGTGAGCAGACCTTCTACAGTGTTCTTATGTGGGATAGCGATGAAGAAGTTTCTTGGCAAGTGGTTCAGCTATGTTATAGAAGCCACTATTCTGGTTGAAGTTGTCGGATATAGAAATGAGTGATGATTCCAGGATTCTTCGGTATTGAGTGTTGTCTTCTGTGGCGATAAGTCTTGAGTTTCTGTAGTTTATCAAGTGGTTGTGTGAATTACGGTGTTGTACGCAGGCATTCCTTGTGTCGTCAGACCTGCTTGCGTATTGGTGTTCTGAAATACGTGTTTGGAGGTCCCTTGATGTTTCGCCCACGTATAACTTGTTGCAGTCATTACAAGGGATTATGTATACCCCTGCAGAGGATGGAGGCTTGTCCTGCCTACTACTGGTGATGTCCTTGATGGTCGTGGTTGTGGAGGTAGATACTTGGAATGATGTTTTGGCAAAAATGTTGGAAACATGTTTGGCAATGGAGTTGGTGGGAAGGACTATGTATCTCTTCTCGGCAGTGTCTTCTCTGGGTGTGTTGAAGATGTTTAATGCTCGCCGTCTGCAGTCTCTGATGAAGTGACGAGGATAGTGGAGTTTAGAAAATATTTGTTCAATTATAGTGCATTCTTCCTCAAGGAACTCGTTGCTGCAGATTCTGAGTGCACGCAGGAAGAAGCCTATAATTACACCACGTTTGGTTTTGGTGTCGTGGTGAGAGTAGAAGTGGAGAAGATCGTTTTGGTTGGTGGGTTTTCGATAGACTTTAAAACGAAGTTCGTGGTCAGCTTTGCAGAGCAGGACATCAAGGAAAGGAAGAGTGTTGTCGACTTCTTCTTCAAGTGTGAACTGGATTGAAGGCTCGACCTGGTTGAGCTTGTCTTGGAGAGCTTGAACGTTGAAGCGTTTAGGAGTTATGAGGAGAATGTCGTCAACATAACGGAGCCAGGTGACAGACGAAGGAATAATGGTGGAGAAACGTTCGGCTTCTAGATGTTCCATGTATAGGTTCGCCAGGACTGCACTGAGTGGCGAACCCATGGGTAGTCCAAAAGTCTGCTGAAAGAGGTGATTTTCGAAAGAGAAACACGTAAAGCCAACACATAGTTCAACAAGGTCGATGAAATCGCTGGCTGGAATGGGAAGATCAAGTGAATCGTCAATTTTTCTGCGCAGGAGATCGATGGCTTGTGTAGTAGGTACTTTGGTGAATAGGGAAGTCACGTCAAGGCTGGAAAGTTTCTTGTTCCTGATGTTGATGTTGCGAATGCGATTGAGAAGATCACCTGAGTGTTTGAGATGTGCTGGACTGATAGTGCCCAAGAGTTTAGAGAGGTGTTTGGCGAGAATTCCTGAGAGCTGGTGGGGAGCACTGCCTATTCCCGAGGATATGGGCCTCAGTGGGATACCAGGCTTGTGAGTCTTTGGCAGGCCGTACATTCTGGCAGGTCTGGGGTTGCTGGGCATGGTGTGCAGAAGTTTCTTCCCTTGTTCTGAGCCCCTCAGAATGCGGCGAGTCCTTTGAAGAAAAGTTTTAGTAAGGTTGTTCACTTGGTTAGTGTTGAGAGGTTTGTAGGTATCTGGGTCATTAAGTAGATTGAGCATTTTGTTCCTGTAATCGTCAGTGTTCATGATAACAACACCACCTCCTTTATCAGCGGAGGTGACCCTGATGGTCGTGTCTTCTGCTAAACCTTTGAGTGCATTTATGTAACGTCGAGGTATGACTGGAGAGCTGCGTGTTGAGATGGCTGCTGAGATGATGCCTTGAAGATAGCCTTTTTGGAAGTCGGAGTCATTGTGTCTGTAGTTTTTGGCGATGAAATTGAGGTCTTGTTTTGGTTTCGTAATTCCTGTTGCGAATTTGAGCCCTAAGCTGAGGGCTTCAGTTTCTGTGGTTGACAGTGGACGAGATGAAATATTTTGAATAATTTCAGGTCTTCCTAAACTTTTCCAATTACTATTATCGCAGAGTGTTTGTAGTTTCCTAGTAAGTCTGATCTTCTGTTGAACATTCGCTGTGGTAACTCTGCTGCGAATGATTTCGGCGGTGCGTCTGTTCATGTTGCCCCGGAGTGAAGAGTGTGCAGATGACTTAAACAATGCTAAAAAGGAAGCTTTCCTCCAAGCCAGAACACTAGGCACAACACTCCGGGGCAACATGAACAGACGCACCGCCGAAATCATTCGCAGCAGAGTTACCACAGCGAATGTTCAACAGAAGATCAGACTTACTAGGAAACTACAAACACTCTGCGATAATAGTAATTGGAAAAGTTTAGGAAGACCTGAAATTATTCAAAATATTTCATCTCGTCCACTGTCAACCACAGAAACTGAAGCCCTCAGCTTAGGGCTCAAATTCGCAACAGGAATTACGAAACCAAAACAAGACCTCAATTTCATCGCCAAAAACTACAGACACAATGACTCCGACTTCCAAAAAGGCTATCTTCAAGGCATCATCTCAGCAGCCATCTCAACACGCAGCTCTCCAGTCATACCTCGACTTTACATAAATGCACTCAAAGGTTTAGCAGAAGACACGACCATCAGGGTCACCACCGCTGATAAAGGAGGTGGTGTTGTTATCATGAACACTGACGATTACAGGAACAAAATGCTCAATCTACTTAATGACCCAGATACCTACAAACCTCTCAACACTAACCAAGTGGACAACCTTACTAAAACTTTTCTTCAAAGGACTTGCCGCATTCTGAGGGGCTCAGAACAAGGGAAGAAACTTCTGCACACCATGCCCAGCAACCCCAGACCTGCCAGAATGTACGGCCTGCCAAAGACTCACAAGCCTGGTATCCCACTGAGGCCCATATCCTCGGGAATAGGCAGTGCTCCCCACCAGCTCTCAGGAATTCTCGCCAAACACCTCTCTAAACTCTTGGGCACTATCAGTCCAGCACATCTCAAACACTCAGGTGATCTTCTCAATCGCATTCGCAACATCAACATCAGGAACAAGAAACTTTCCAGCCTTGACGTGACTTCCCTATTCACCAAAGTACCTACTACACAAGCCATCGATCTCCTGCGCAGAAAAATTGACGATTCACTTGATCTTCCCATTCCAGCCAGCGATTTCATCGACCTTGTTGAACTATGTGTTGGCTTTACGTGTTTCTCTTTCGAAAATCACCTCTTTCAGCAGACTTTTGGACTACCCATGGGTTCGCCACTCAGTGCAGTCCTGGCGAACCTATACATGGAACATCTAGAAGCCGAACGTTTCTCCACCATTATTCCTTCGTCTGTCACCTGGCTCCGTTATGTTGACGACATTCTCCTCATAACTCCTAAACGCTTCAACGTTCAAGCTCTCCAAGACAAGCTCAACCAGGTCGAGCCTTCAATCCAGTTCACACTTGAAGAAGAAGTCGACAACACTCTTCCTTTCCTTGATGTCCTGCTCTGCAAAGCTGACCACGAACTTCGTTTTAAAGTCTATCGAAAACCCACCAACCAAAACGATCTTCTCCACTTCTACTCTCACCACGACACCAAAACCAAACGTGGTGTAATTATAGGCTTCTTCCTGCGTGCACTCAGAATCTGCAGCAACGAGTTCCTTGAGGAAGAATGCACTATAATTGAACAAATATTTTCTAAACTCCACTATCCTCGTCACTTCATCAGAGATTGCAGACGGCGAGCATTAAACATCTTCAACACACCCAGAGAAGACACTGCCGAGAAGAGATACATAGTCCTTCCCACCAACTCCATTGCCAAACATGTTTCCAACATTTTTGCCAAAACATCATTCCAAGTATCTACCTCCACAACCACGACCATCAAGGACATCACCAGTAGTAGGCAGGACAAGCCTCCATCCTCTGCAGGGGTATACATAATCCCTTGTAATGACTGCAACAAGTTATACGTGGGCGAAACATCAAGGGACCTCCAAACACGTATTTCAGAACACCAATACGCAAGCAGGTCTGACGACACAAGGAATGCCTGCGTACAACACCGTAATTCACACAACCACTTGATAAACTACAGAAACTCAAGACTTATCGCCACAGAAGACAACACTCAATACCGAAGAATCCTGGAATCATCACTCATTTCTATATCCGACAACTTCAACCAGAATAGTGGCTTCTATAACATAGCTGAACCACTTGCCAAGAAACTTCTTCATCGCTATCCCACATAAGAACACTGTAGAAGGTCTGCTCACAAACTTATCCAATCTCCTTTCCAAGCTACCCAAGTTTCTAGACTCTATAACCCCACTCGGTACATCATCAGATGCAGCATTCTTCACCTGACCTCAGCCGGACTATAAATACTCGCGTTCCTTCCACCCCAGGTAGTTCTGTTTGTGACTTGAAAAAGCCCACTGTGTGGGCGAAACGTAGTCAATAAAGGATCACATTATACTGCATTTGTGTTTATATTGCCACCCCTCCTTTCTGCAGGCTACTTAGCCTACAGTGGAAACGTTACTCTGCAAAACACAGGCTCCTGCATACTAGGGCTTTACAAATAAACATGAGAGCACTTAAACACAAACACCTATGGTATGCACTAAAAACTTATCAGAATTACCTACTCAAACTAATACCAACTCATAACTACTTCACCCAGCCGCATTCCTACAAGTACTGAACTATAAAACACCTCTCATCTGCTCCTGTACTGGCCACTGCCTGACTGACAGGAATAAAACGCGTTCGCTTTTAGGGAATAATACACGTCCGCTTTCAGTATACTACACGAAAAATGGCATTATATATGGAGCGTTATTTTTTATATTATTATTATTTCAAGGGGGAAGCGCTAATTATACAGTATGTGGAAGGCTCAGGCGTGGAACAGATATTCCCTAAATCAAGAGCCCATCAAGGAACCTTCCTTGACTACTAATACCCACTTCGGTAATATCTCCCCTCATTCTACGTCTCTCCCGAGAGTGGAGATTCAAGGCTCAGTCTATGTTCATACAGTAGACTCGTAGAGGAACCTACACGCCGCGCACCAACACATTTATTCAAAACCAAGTTTCTTTTCAGATATTTTAAATATGAGCCACATCATAACATTCTAATTTAATTTACCATTAACAAATATAATAGCTAGTACAATGATAATATATTGTATCTATACAGGACGTTGTCCTGAGATTTTTTTAAATTAAACAACCGGATTTGAGAAATAAGTCATAAATACTTACGCTTTATCCTGATAATAGTGTTGAGAGTTGTTTGTATAATAGGTAAAAAATGTTAACATTCTAAAATTGAAAATGATTGTCTTAAAGCATTTATGGGATACAAAGCTCATAAAATATTCGGTTATCATATAAATCTTTCATTTTCTTTTAATTTGATACTCCCCTGAGCAGGGCAAAAACTGTGTACAGAAGAAAATTATATTTATGGAGTAATGATGACACTTCGCTTAAAGTGGAGCTTCTTCTAGTACCGATGAAGCTTTACTTAAAGCGAAAGCTTGATTGTAAGCAGATATTTTCTCTGCACAGTGTGATTTATATCCATATTGACAACAATTCTTGCTATTCTATGTATCTTGACCATCAGGACCCATCATGGATGGAAGAGGGGGGAGGGGGGGTGCCTTCTTGCTAGTGAAGAGCTCTTGGTCCCATTAATTGACTGTTTACACCTTCCTTTCATCAAACCTTATTACCTCTCATCGGCAAATCCCCAGTCGATTCATGTTCCTTTCGGTTTAGTGTTTCCTCTTGAATACATTTGTACAGTAAATAGACACCAAGAAGAGTCAGGTCAGTGTTGAGTTCGTTGTACATCAATTATTTTGTTATTGTTATAATATATTAAGAAAAATACCCATAGGAAATTTGTCGTAAAATTAGAAACTTAAAGCAACACTGTCCATTTAATTAAGTCACACAAAGACGTTCAAAGTTTGAGGTCAGTCCGAAGAAGCATTCTCGAGTTATTACACACAAACGAACAACGGAAGAAGAAAAAACTGGTTGAACCACCACAGCTGCCCCACCTGGCGGTGAAACCTAATAAATTCACACCTGTGATAATGTAAACAAATGGTTTAGTAATACTTTTTTTTTAATTTCAAAATTATTTTTATGAAAGTATAATCAGCATTATAACCATTCCCTCCCAGCTCTTATTACCAACAACATTTCCTCATCTTCCCAGGGAAATATCATCACCTGATGTGTAAAAAAACTCGCTCAGAATGATGGAGTACAACATTGAAACATTTCTAGTTTTTGCTCCCACTATAGAGCAGAGTGATGAATAAGATACATGTGCAACACTGTAGAGCAGAGTGATGAATAAGATACATGTGCAACACTATAGAGCAGAGTGATGAATAAGATACATGTGCAACACTGTAGAGCCGAGTGATGAATAAGATACATGTGCAACACTGTAGAGCAGAGTGATGAATAAGATACATGTGCAACACTGTAGAGCAGAGTGATGAATAAGATACATGTGCAACACTATAGAGCAGAGTGATGAATAAGATACATGTGCAACACTGTAGAGCCGAGTGATGAATAAGATACATGTGCAACACTGTAGAGCAGAGTGATGAATAAGATACATGTGCAACACTGTAGAGCAGAGTGATGAATAAGATACATGTGCAACACTGTAGAGCAGAGTGATGAATAAGATACATGTGCAACACTATAGAGCAGAGTGATGAATAAGATACATGTGCAACACTGTAGAGCCGAGTGATGAATAAGATACATGTGCAACACTGTAGAGCAGAGTGATGAATAAGATACATGTGCAACACTGTAGAGCAGAGTGATGAATAAGATACATGTGCAACACTGTAGAGCAGAGTGATGAATAAGATACATGTGCAACACTATAGAGCAGAGTGATGAATAAGATACATGTGCAACACTGTAGAGCCGAGTGATGAATAAGATACATGTGCAACACTGTAGAGCAGAGTGATGAATAAGATACATGTGCAACACTGTAGAGCAGAGTGATGAATAAGATACATGTGCAACACTGTAGAGCAGAGTGATGAATAAGATACATGTGCAACACTATAGAGCAGAGTGATGAATAAGATACATGTGCAACACTGTAGAGCCGAGTGATGAATAAGATACATGTGCAACACTGTAGAGCAGAGTGATGAATAAGATACATGTGCAACACTGTAGAGCAGAGTGATGAATAAGATACATGTGCAACACTGTAGAGCAGAGTGATGAATAAGATACATGTGCAACACTATAGAGCAGAGTGATGAATAAGATACATGTGCAACACTGTAGAGCCGAGTGATGAATAAGATACATGTGCAACACTGTAGAGCAGAGTGATGAATAAGATACATGTGCAACACTGTACAGCAGAGTGATGAATAAGATACATGTGCAACACTGTAGAGCAGAGTGATGAATAAGATACATGTGCAACACTGTACAGCAGAGTGATGAATAAGATACATGTGCAACACTGTACAGCAGAGTGATGAATAAGATACATGTGCAACACTGTACAGCAGAGTGATGAATAAGATACATGTGCAACACTGTACAGCAGAGTGATGAATAAGATACATGTGCAACACTGTACAGCAGAGTGACGAATAAGATACATGTGCAACACTGTACAGCAGAGTGACGAATAAGATACATGTGCAACACTGTACAGCAGAGTGACGAATAAGATACATGTGCAACGCTGTATGTGACGGAATAAATATGGGATGTATTGTATTGAGCAAACCTGTTTTCCAGGTGAAAAGTTTTGGCAATAGGGATACTGGTGTTCTGCCTGTGTCTTATTTATCAACTTGTCAGTGTTGTATACCATCAATAATAGGATATTTGAGTGACACAGCAATACTATCGTATCTCGGCACAGAGGAAGTCTTCTGCAACTCCTTTACTAAAAAACTCCTTAGCGTGACTTACTTCCTATAGTGGGTCACGCTCATCTGTGGCGTCACCTCCAGCTACTGCATGTTACTTCTGCTTTAATATCTTAGGAGTAGCATCATGCCTATGTTATACGCTTGACTACTTTTTACCAAGGTGACGGATTTTTTCTATTGTAATCAGTGTTGTGTTATATTCTCCAGTATTCGACTGAAGAAGGCTGTTGTGCAGGCGAAACGTTTCAGCATTAAAGATACTAAAGTGCTGCACATGAGCCTTGGTACAGTATTATATACCATCTTTAATATGACAGAGTTGAGCTGCGGCACACCTCCCATGTTCCCATTTTTCTTTATTAAATAAAAACCTCACATTAGTCGCTTCCCTTTCCAAACTCACAGTGCCAGTCCCTCACCTCTACCAGGTGTCTCAGACTACATCCATCACATAACTATCCTTTCCCACATCCCTGCCCTCTAATGCTTACAATCACCTAGCATCCCTGCCCTCTAATACAATCACTCAGCATCCCTGCCCTCTAATACAATCACCGAGCATCCCTGCCCTCCAACACTTACAATCACACTGCATCCCTGCCCTCCAACATTTACAATCACTCCGCATCCCTGTCCTCCAACATTTACAGTCACTCCGCATTCCTGCCCTCCAACGCTTACAATTACCCTGCACCCCTGCCCTCCAACATTTACAATCACCCTGCATCCTTGCCCACCAACATTTACAGTCACCCCGCATCCCTGCCTCTAACGCTCCTTCTACCTGATAAATTAGACACATGTGCAACTCTTGGGTATCTTTATTGAGGAAACGTTTCGCCACACAGTGGCTTCATCAGTCCATACAAAGGAGAATCTTGAAGAACAGGAAGAGAATCAGTCCCTCAGCCTTGAGTCGATGTGGTCAGTCCATCAATCTTAAATAGAATACGGCATAAGTGCGGAGAAGCAGCTTATAAACCGTAGGCAGGAGAGGTGCAGCAGTCATAGGTAGTGTCACATTTGTTCAATATGGAAGTAGGTCGTGCCCAAGGGTTAGGCAAGCGAAGATTGATGGACCGACCACATCGACTCAAGGCTGAGGGACTGATTACCTCATTCTCCTCCTGTTCTTCAAGATTCTCCTTTGTATGGACTGATGAAGCCACTGTGTGGCGAAACATTTCCTCAATAAAGATACCTAAGAGTTGCACATGTGTCTAATTTATCAACGTGTCGGTTCTCTGAACCATTGATCTACACTCCTTCTACCTACAATCACCATCACCACCTCCCCGCATCCCTTGCTTATCCAACACCCACCAACAAAATTCCTCTCCCAAGTAATACCCCCTTAAAGAACTCACACTTACTCTATCCAACACCCCGCCACCCACCTTCCCTCCCTCCAGCACATCCTCCAACCCTCCACCCTCCAGCCCTCCACCCTCCAGTATCCTCCAACCCTCCAGCATATCCTCCAGCCCTCTACCCTCAAGCACATCCTCCAACCTTCCACCCTCCAGCACATCCTCCAGCCCTCCATCCTTCAGCACATCCTCCAGCCCTCCACCCTCCAGTACATCCTCCAGCCCTCCAACTTCCTCCTCCCGTCCTTCAGAACACTCCCCTTGATATACAACACATATTCCTGTCTTCCAGCGCACCCTCCTACCCTCCAGCACACCTTACTACCATTCACATCAGCCTCCAATACACCCTTCATCTGCAACACACCCTCCGGGTCTACAACACACCCTCCAGCTCTCTAACACACCTTCCCACCCTCCACCATGTATACACATCACCAGCTTATCAGGCTACACGCTGAGTTCTCATAGATTTCTCACTGGTAAGCAATATGTAAAACAAACAGGGGAGGCCCTGGCCACTCGCCTTGTGCGGTTTCAATCTGTGATTGATCGTGATTCTCCTGAGGTTTGATAAGCATATACAGATGAAGGAAAGTAGGGAGGCAGACTTAGCAGGCTAAAGAGAAGGATGAAGAGCTTATGCTCGAGAGGTGCTTGTTTTTCAGTGTATATATGTACAGATATTGTTTTACTCCCTATTTTATGGATTCAGGTATTCCTGACCGGCTTCGTACACGTGGAATGCCTCAGTGACCCCTCGAGAGGTTTTCATATCTAATGAAGCAATAATAATAAGATAGGAAGAGACGGACGCATCCACTATCTCTCTTCCTTAATTCCTACCAGATTATTTTGACAAGTGTGTTTTCTTAACGTAACACCAGAGCCCTGTGATCTTGCGGCTAACACCGGAGGTCACTGCCTAGTGATCAAGTGATGATGTACAGATGGGAGGTTGGCCGCTCGGTGCATCCCCTTCATGGTAATATAGACTAGTTGGCCGCCCGGTGCATCCCCTTTCATGGTAATATAGACTACGCTGTATTCACTACACCGTAATACAGACTATGATGCATTCACCGTATGGTGTCTAAACTATGCTGAATCCACCACACGGTAATATATATATATATATATATATATATATATATATATATATATATATATATATATATATATATATATATATATATATATTATATATATAGCTTCCACCTCATGATGTCTAGACTATACTGCGTCTACCACACGGTGTCTAAACTATGATGCATCCATCACACAGTTTCCAGACATTGGTGTGTCCCCTACACGCCGTCCAAACTACTCAAACGACGTACAATGAATGTTGTATCCTAACTACACTGTTTCCAACTCAAGCTGTCCAGACGACGTTTCGCTTACCACATGCTATCCAGACAACATTTCGCCCACCACATTCTGTTCAGACGCTCTTGATAAATTAGACACATGTGCAACTCTTGGGTATATTTATTGAGGAAACGTTTCGCCACACAGTGGCTTCATCAGTCCATACATAGGAGAATCTTGAAGAATAGGAGGAGAATGAGGTAATCAGTCCCTCAACCTTGAGCCGATGTGGTCAGTCCATCAGTCTTGAATAGAATACGGCATATGGGCGGAGAAGCAGCTTATAAACCGTACGCAGGAGAGGTGCAGCAGATGTAGGTGGTGTCACATTTGTTTATCAACGTGTCGGTTCTCTGAGCCATTCATCTACAATCCTGTCAGACACTGCAACTTCTTTGGATCTTAATACTTGGGAATTCTTCGCTTGCCTAACCCTTGAGCACGACCTACTTCCACATTGAACAAATGTGACACCACCTACATCTGCTGCACCACTCCTGCCTACGGTTTATAAGCTTTTTCTCCGCCCATATGCCGTATTCTATTCATGACTGATGGACTGACCACATCGACTCAAGGTTGAGGGACTGATTACCTCATTCTCCTCTTATTCTTCAAGATTCTCCTATGTATGGACTGATGAAGCCACTGTGTGGCGAAACGTTTCCTCAATAAAGATACCCAAGAGTTGCACATGTGTCTAATTTATCAACATGTCGGTTCTCTGAACCATTCATGTACAATTCAGACGCTGTCCCTACCACACGCTGTCATAACGTTTCGTTCACCACGCTTACCAGACAATGTGGCACCCATCACACGCTCCCCAGACGACATAGCGCCAAACACATGCTCCCCAGACAAAGTCGCGTTCATCACACGCTCCCCAGACTACGTTGCGCCCACTAGACGCTGTCCAGACGCTAACCATGTGACTGGCAGTGGGTGAATTAACAGTGATAATTTCCGCGTTTTACTCAGCACTTCTTTATTTGGTGGCTGACCTGAAGGTGCTTACTGCTTCCTGCATCCCGTCCTGAGGTGCTAGTCACACACACACAGGAGGCTACAGGAGGGGTGGAAATGTGACGTCCATAGAGCGTAGTTCATTGCAGCAGAGCTACAGAAATTCAAAATTAATTTTATATTTATAGGAGAGAAGTAAACCTGTAAGAACTGGAACGCTCAAGGACGACTGAGAATGATAACACTCAGTTTTGATTTTAGGAAATGGAGAAGAGCTTCAATATCGTGGGTCAAAAGCTCTTCACTGGTACTTGTGTGTGTGCGCGCGTGTACTCACCTACATGTGGCTATAGGGATCGATTCACGGCTCCTGGTCGTTTGTTCCTCTTCTTAAAACTACGTATGGATCCTGCCCCTACTACTTCACTCTCCAGGCAGCTACACTTTCTACTTTAAAACTGAAGAAATACTTCCTAACATCCTTGTAGCTTATCTGAGTTTTCAACCTCAAGCTGAGTCCTCGTGTTCCTGATTCCAAGCATTCAGACAATCCCTATTTACTCTGTCAATCCCTCTCAGTATTTTGTAACTGGTTGTCATATCCCCCTTAGTCCTGTCGGCCCAGTGTCATCAGGTTGACTTCCATTAACCTTTCCTTATTGGACATACCCCTGCGAACCTCTGCACGTTCTCCAATTTCTTGAGTGTGTGTGTACTCACCTATTTGTACTCACCTATTTGTGGTTGCAGGGGTCGATTCACATCTCCTGGCCCCGCCTCTTCGCTGATTGCTACTAGGTCCTCTCTCTCCCTGCCCCATGAGCTCTATCATACCTCGCCTTAAAACTATGTTTGGTTCCCGCCTCCACTACGTCACTTTCTAGGCTATTCCACGGCCTGACTACTCTATGACTGAAGAAATACTTCCTAACATCCCTTTGATTCATCTGAGTCTTGAACTTCCAATTGTGACCTCTTGTGCCTGTGTCCCTTCTCTGGAACATCCCGTCTTTGTCCACCTTGTCTATTCCGCGCAGTATTTTATATGTCGTTATCATGTCTCCCCTGACCCTCCTGTCCTCCAGTGTCGTCAGGCCGATTTCCCTCAACCTTTCTTCGTAGGATAATCCCCGTAGCTCTGGAACTAGTCTCGTTGCAAACCTTTGCACTTTCTCTAATTTCTTGACGTGCTTGACTAGGTGTGGATTCCAAACTGGTGCTGCATACTCCAGTATGGGCTTGACGTAAATGGTATACATAGTCTTAAACGAATCCTTACTGAGGTATCGGAACGCTATCCGTAGGTTTGCCAGGCGCCCGTATGCTGCAGCAGTTATCTGATTGATGTGCGCCTCAGGAGATATGCTCGGTGTTATACTCACCCCCAGATCTTTTTCCTTGAGTGAAGTTTGCAGTCTTTGGCCATCTAAACTATATTGTGTCTGCGGTCTTCTTTGCCCTTCCCCAATCTTCATGACTATGCATTTGGCAGGGTTAAATTCAAGGAGCCAGTTGCTGGACCAGGCTTGTAGCCTGTCCAGGTCTCTTTGTAGTCCTGCCTGATCCTCATCCGATTTGATTCTTCTCATTAACTTCGCATCATCTGCAAACAAGGACACTTCTGAGTCTATCCCTTCCGTTATTTCGTTCACATATACCAAGAACAGCACACTTCCTAGGACTGACCCCTGTGGAACCCCGCTTGTCACAGGCGCCCACTCTGACACCTCGTCGCGTACCATGACTCGTTGTTGCCTCCCTGTCAGATATTCTCTGATCCATTGCAGTGCCTTTCCTGTTATGTGTGCCTGATCCTCTAGCTTTTGCAGTAACCTCTTGTGAGGAACTGTGTCGAAGGCCTTCTTGCAGTCCAAAAATATGCAGTCGATCCACCCCTCTCTCTCTTGTCTTACTTCTGTCACCTTGTCATAAAACTCTAGTAGGTTTGTGACACAGGATTTTCCTTCCCTGAAACCGTGCTGGTTGTCAATTATACACTTGTTTCTTTCCAGGTGCCCCACCACTCTCCTCCTGATGATCTTCTCCATGACCTTGCATACTATACACGTTAGTGATACAGGTCTGTAGTTTAGTGCCTCATGTCTGTCTCCCTTTTTAAAAATTGGGACTACATTTGCCATTTTCCATACCTCAGGGAGTTGCTCAGTTTCAAATGTGTTGAAGATCTTTGTTAATGGCTCACACAATATCTCTGTTCCCTCTTTAAGGACCAATGGAGAGATGCTGTCTGGTCCCACCGCCTTTGAGGTGTCAAGTTCGCATAGCAACTTCTTCACCTCCTCCTTGGTTATATGTATCTCATCCAGCACTTGCTGGTGTGCCCCCCTGTTCTGATTTCCTGGAGTCCTACTGGTTTCCACTGTAAATACCTCTTTAAATCTTGTGTTGAGCTCCTGACATACCTCTTGGTCGTTTCTTGTGAATTCCCCATCACCCTTCCTCAGTCTGATTACCTGGTCCTTGACTGTTGTTTTCCTCCTGATGTGGCTGCACAACAGCTTCGGGTCAGTCTTTACTTTTGATGCTATGTCATTTTCATATTGTCTCTGAGCCTCCCTTCTTATCTGTGCATATTCGTTTCTGGCTCTTCGGCTGATTTCTTTATTTTCCTGAGTTCTCTGTCTTCTGTACCTTTTCCATTCTCTAGTACACCTAGTTTTTGCCTCCCTACACCTTTGGGTGAACCAAGGACTCGTTCTGTTCTTCCCATTATTTCTGTTTCCCTTGGGAACAAACCTCTCCTCTGCCTCCTTGCATTTTGTTGCTACATAGTCCATCATTTCTTGTACTGGTTTTCCTGTCAGTTCCCTCTCCCACTGAATGTCTTGAAGGAAGTTCCACATGCCTGAGTAGTTCCCCCTTTTGTAGTTTGGTTTTTCCCAGCCTATTCCTGCTACTCTCTCCACTTGGAGCTTAACTATGTAGTCGAAGCACAGAACGACATGATCACTAGCTCCCAGGGGCCTTTCATACATGATACCCTCGATGTCCGAACTACTCATGGTGAATACAAGGTCCAGCCTTGCTGGTTCATCCTCTCCTCTCTCTCTGGTAGTGTCTCTAACATGTTGATGCATGAGGTTTTCCAGTACCACATCCATCATCTTGGCTCTCCATGTTTCGGGACCCCCATGGGGCTCCAGGTTTTCCCAGTCAATCTCCTTGTGATTGAAATCACCCATAACTAGTAACTTTGATCCCCCCATGTGTGCTCTCCTGGCCACCTCGGCTAGTGTGTCGATCATTGCTCTGTTGCTCTCATCGTATTCTTCTCTTGGCCTCCTGCAGTTCTGTGGTGGGTTGTACATTACTGCAATTATCACCTTATGTCCCTCAGACTGGATTGTTCCTACTAAGTAGCCCCTTTCGCCCGTGCCATCCATTCCTTCCATTTTCTCAAAATCCACTGGTTTTTAATGAGCAGTGCAACTCCTCCTCCCCCTCTCCTCCCTCTGTCTTTCCTGAGCATTTGGTATCCGGATGGAAAGATTGAATCTGTTATTATTCTGGTGAGTTTTGTTTCTGTGAGTGCTATTATGTCTGGGGATGTCTCTTTGATTCTTTCGTGCCACTCCTCATACTTGTTTGTTATTCCATCTGCATTTGTATACCACACCTTCAACTTCTTTTCTAAGACTGTGGTCTGGGAGGTATATTGGGGTTGTGGAAGTGTGTGTGTGTGTGTGTGTGCGTGTGTGTGTGTGTGTGTGTGTGTGTGTGTGTGTGTGTGTGTGTGTGTGTGAACTCACATAATTATGATTACAGGGGTCGAGTCATAGTTCTTGGCCCCGCCTCTTCACTAGGTCACTCCTTCCCTGCTCCATGAACTCTATCACACCTCTTCTTAAAGCTATGTATGGATCCTGCCTCCACCACCTCCCTTTCCAGACTATTCCACTTCCTGACAGTCACACTTCTTGTGTGACTGAAGAAATACTTTCTAACATCCCTGTGAGTCATCTGAGTATTCAACTTCCAATTGTGACTCCTTGTTGGTGTGTCCAGTCTCAAACATCCTGTCCCTGTCCACCTTGTCGATTTCTCTCAGCATTTTATATGTTGTTATCATGCCCCTCTTGTTCCTCCTGTCCTCCAGTGTCGTCAGGTCTGTTTCCTTGAACCTCTCCTCGTAGGACATGCCCCTTAACTCTGGGACTAGTCTCGTTGGAAACCTTTGCACTTTCTCTAATTTCTTGATGTGCTTGGCCAGGTGTGGATTGCAAACTGGTGCTGCATCCTCCAATATAGGCCTGATGTACACGGTGTACAGAGTCCTAAACGACTCCTTACTGAGATGTTGGAATGTTATTCTTAGGTTTGCTAGTCGTCCGTATGTCGCAGCAGTTATTGGGTTGATGTGCACCTCAGGAGATGTGTTCGGAGTTATACTTTTCCCAAGATACATTTCCTTGTGTAAAGTTTGTAGTCCTCGCCCCCTTCCTTCCTAGACAGTATTATGTCTGCAGTCTTCTTTGCCTTTCCCTGATCTTCATAACTTTGTTGGACCAGGCTTGTAGACTGTCCAGATCCCTTTGTAGTCCTGCCTGGTCCTCCTCCGATTGAATTCTCGTCATTAACTTGACATCGCCTGCAAACAGAAACACTTCTGAGATTATTCCTTCCGTCAAATCATTCACATAATATCAGAAACAGCACCGGCCCTAGGACTGACCCCTGTGTAACCCTGCTCGTCACAAGCGCCCACTCCGACTCCACGTCGCGTACTATGACTCGCTGCTGATTTCTTGTCAGGTATTCTCTGATCCATTGCAGCGCCAACCTTGTTACACCTCCCTGGTCCTCCAGCTTTTCTACTAATTTCTTGTGTGAAACTCTGTCAAAAGTCTTCTTATAGCCCAAGAAAATACAATCAACCTACCCCTCTCTCACTTGTTTTACTGCTGTCACCTTGTCAAAGAACTCTAGTAAATTTGTGATACAGGATTTCCCATCCCTGAATCCGTATTGGTTGTCGTTGATAAGCTCATTCTTTTCTAGGTGCTCCACCACTCTTCTGATAATCTTCTCCATGACTCTGCATACTATACATGTCAGTGACATTGGTCTTTAGTTTAATCTGTGTGTCTGTCTCCTTTTTTAAAAGTTGTGATTCTGTTTGCTGTCTTTCATACCAAGGAGCTGCCCTGTTTCGATAGATGTGTTGAAGATTGTTGTTAGAGGTACACAGAGTGCCTCTGCTCCCTCCCTCAGTGCCCATGGAGAGATGTTATCTGGCCCTATTGCCTTTGAGGTACATAGTTTGCTTAGCAGCCTCCTAACCTCTTCCTCGGTTGTATGTATTTCGACTAGCACTTGGTAGTGTACCCCACTCCTCCCTGTTTAAGGAGTCCTTTCTGTCTCCACTGTGAATACTTCTTTAAATCTCAGGTTGAGCTCCTCACATACTTCTCGGTCATTTCTTGTGAACTCGCCTCCTTCTTTCCTCACCCTGATTACCTGGTCCTTTACTGTTGTTTTCCTCCTAATGTGACTACACAATAGCTTCGGGTCGGACTTGGCTTTTATGTAATTTTCGTATTGTTGTTGGGCCTCCCTCCTTACTTGTGCATATTCATTACTGGGTCATCGACTACACATCCTTATTCTCCTGGGTCCTTTGCCTCCTATACGTCTTCCATTCTCTGGGTGAACCAAAGGCACGTTCTGGCCATCTCATTATATTTGTTGCCCCTGGGTACTAACCTCTCCTTTGCTGCCTTGCACATTACTGTCACACATTCCATCATCTCATTGACTGATTTCCTTGACAGTTCTCTGTCCCACTGAGCCTTGTGCAGGAAGTACCTTAAGATTGTGTAGTCTCCTCTCTTGTAGTATGAATTCATCAGCTCTCCCCATCCTGCTTCCCTCTTTCATGTGTTCTCTATATATGCACTACTTAAGGTGAATGTTAAATCTTGCTGGTTTGTCTTATCCTCTCATTCTCTGGTAGTGTCTCTAAAGTGTTCATGCATGAGGTTTTCCAGTACCACCTCCAACATCTTTGCCCTCTACATTTCTGGGCCCCACATGTCCGCCCATATGGGTCTTTCTGGCCACTTCAGCCAGTGTGTCAACTATGGCCACCTCAGCCCAGCCAGTGTGTCAACTATTGCTCTATTACTCTCATAATATTCTTGTTTTGGCCTCCTGCTATTCCGTTGTGGGTTTATACATCACAACAATTACCACCCTGGGACCTCCAAACTGAAATGTTTTTATTATATAGTCTCTTGCATCTCCTCTGTCTCCTCTCTCCAGCTCCTCAAAGTTCCATTGGTTTTTGATGAGCAGTGTCACTCCTCCACTCCCTCTGTTCCCTCTGTCTTTCTTCAGGCTCTGATATCCAGTTGGAAAGATTGCATCTGTTATCATTCCTGTATGAAAGTATATAGTCGTGTATGGGTGTGAGGCATGGGTGGTGAATGTTGCAACAAGGAGAAGGCTGGAGGCAGTGGAGATGTCATGCTTGAGGGCAATGTGCGGTGTGAATATAATGCACAGAATCCGTAGTTTGGAGATTAGGAGTAGGTGTGGGATTACCAAAAATATTATCCAGAGGGCTGAGGAGGGGTTATTGAGATGGTTTGGACATGTAGAGAGAATGGAATGAAATAGGATGACTTCGAGAGTGTATAAATCTATAGTGAAGGGAAGGCAGGGTAGGGGTCGACCTAGGAAAAGTTGGAGGGAGGGGGTAAAGGAGGTTTTTTGTGCGACGGGGTTGCACTTCCAGCAAGCGTGCATGAGCATGTTAGATAGGAGCAAATGGAGACAAATGATTTTTAGGACTTGACGTGCTGTTGGAGTGTGAGCAAAGTAACATTTATGAAGGGATTCAGGGAAACCGGCAGGCCAGACTTGATTCCTAGAGATGGGAAGTACAGTGCCAGCACTCTGAAGGAGGGGTGTTAATGTTGCAGTTTTATAACTGTAGTGCTAGCACGCCTCTGGCAAGACAGTGATGGAGTGAATGATGAAAGTTTTTCTTTTTCGGGCCACCCTGCCTTGGTGGGAAACGGCCGATGTGTTGATAAAAAAAATTTATTAACAAAAATGTCTAGGTGGTAATAATTACAATTAAGGTAATTTGAACATTCAAGGAGATAAACTCCTACACATATCTTGCAGTATATCTTATTATACCTGTATACAAACAGGAGTAGATTGAAATTAGCTCTGAGCTCACCACGGTCACGTATGTCCTCGCATCATGGAACAAGCCCAGTCCCTCTGGGTGCATGATGTTTGTAGTATTGTATGGTCCAGTGATTAGAGCATCGTGAACTTTGACTATCTACTCAGGAGTCGGGCCAAAGTAGCACGGGGGATCGATCCCCAGCCATGCCACAATTTGTTAATGCTTCAATACTACTTGTTTCATGGTTGCATTATAATTATGGGGGAACGCTAAACCCGTAGGATTATACAGCGCATGTGGGGGGAGATGGAAGGTATTCAGGCTCAATTCAGGGAACTTGAGCACAGATCTAATTTCCTAGATCTACAGCCCCTCACCAGTATCAAGGAAACTCCCTTGAGGGGTCGTGGTTGCATTAATATATACTTATACTGTGATTTACAAAAGGTGTTTTAGGCACTTCATATAATCTGTACATTGCTGTACATTGCTAGATTCACTCATTAATATAAGAGAAATATACATAAATAAGCATGTATATGTGTATGTATGTGCTCGGTATGACTCGGTAAGACTCGACTCAGTAAGACACTGACAACACCAAATCTAACTTCTCAACTATCATGGCAATCATACAGCTTGATTGAACAATATGACGAACCATTTGCCGAACAACTGTAATATTCGAAGCAGTGGAGAACAACACAGAGTCAGGCAAGGAATAAGGCGACTATCAGCAAATCCTCTCTGAAGGCATAAAGCTCCCTCATTACTGAAACAATACACAATCCCTGACTATGACAGTGCGTAGAAGCCAGGACAACGTGGGTCGAGAGTTCAGCTCATGACAAGAGATATAGTGTCTCTATGACACAACCTCTGGAAATGTCAAATATCACAAAGTCTAAATAATTCTCTCTGAACAGAGTTGCACAGAGTTACGAGATGTATGTCCCGGCTCTCTAACGGAGACATACTGTACCAAAACCGCGTCTAAATCACACCAAAGGACAGAACAGAGAGACTAGATGTGTTTCCTCCACTAACAGTAATCAGAGAGAAAGGGTGAAGCAGCCCAACCATGACAACGTCAGGCGTGTCAGGTGACTTGTACCACTTTCAGCTTGGCATGAAAGCAACAAACGAGCAGGTAGTTTGCAAGCGCTGGCAGCCAATCAAAGCTCTCCAACAGTGACCACAATGAGAGTTGTAGTTGTTACATCCTACAAACATACATAAGCCAGTAAAATAAGTCAAATAATATAAAGCTTGAAATTTTTATTTTAGCTGTTAACGAAAATATCAGAAATATAAAACTATATGAAGAAACAATTTATGCAAAATAGTTACTGTGTTCTTCCTCCGAGATTGCAATAGAGTGTTTGTTAGTCACTAGTTGTTAGAGACACTTGTCGACAGACACGTGGCTTGTTTTATGTGCGTGTGCGTGTGTGTGTGTGTGTGTGTGTGTGTGTGTGTGTGTGTGTGAATTCCCTCACCTATTTGTGGTTGCAGGGGTCGAGTCACAGCTCCTGGCCCCGCCTCTTTGCTGGTCGCTACTAGATCCACTCTCTCCCTTCTACATGAGCTTTATTAAACGACTTCTTAAAGTTATGTGTGGATCCTGCCTCTAATACAATCACCGAGCATCCCTGCCCTCCAACACTTACAATCACCCCGCATCCCTGCCCACCAACGCTCCAGATTGTTCCTCTCCAGATTGTTCCTCTTCCTGATAACCCTATGACTGAAGAAATACTTCCTAACATCCCTGTGAGCCATCTGAGTTTTCATCTTACAGTTGTGACCCCTTGCTATGTGTCCCATTTTTGAAACATTTTGTCCTTATCCACCTTGTCAATTCCTCTCAGGTCCCCCCATCTCTTTTGTCCTTCAGTGTCATCATGTCGATTTCCCTTAACGTCTTCTTGAAGGGTATGCCCCTTAGCTCCTGGACTAGTCTTGTTGCAAACCATAGCACTTTCTCGAATATGTTGATGTGTTTACTAGGTGTTGGTTCCATACCATTGTTCCATACTGGTAGCTCGATTGCTATCTCACACACTGGTGTACTGGGTGGTCGGTCCTCAGGACGGATGGAAACAGGGTGTGTTTCCTTAAGACACCTGCTGTCCATGTTCACCTATCAGTAAAATCGGTACTTGGATGTTAGTCACTGGTATGGGTCGCATCCTGGAGACAAAATGGACCCAGTTTGCCCGAAAATGCTCTGCATAACAAGGGGCTTTCTATATAGTAGTATGTCATTGATGTCATTTAGGCCTGTATACCTTGTACATGTACTTGTAGGAATAAAGATTATTATTATTATTATTATTATTATTATTATTATTATTATTATTATTATTATATGGGCCTGACATACACAGTGTACAGTGACTTGAATTACGTCTTACTTAGATGTCAAAACACTATTCTTAGGTTTGCCAGGCGCCTATACGTATGCTGCAGCATACATATAGGAATGATGCTTACCCCAAGATCCTTTTCCTTCAGTTTACCAGCCTTTGACCTATAATCTGTGCTCCCTTTGCGGTCTTCTTTATCCTTCTCCAAATTTCATTTATCGGACATGGCTTGCAGCATGTCCACTTGTATTCTCTTCATTAACTTCACATCGTCTGCGAACAGGAACACCTCTGAATCTTTCCCTTCTTTTATGTCGTTTATATATACTAGAAACAGCACCAGACCTAGGACTGACCCTCATGGAACACCACTCGACACATGCACTCTGAGACTACGTCACGTACGAACACACGTTGTTTCCTTCCAGCCGGGTATTCCATGATCCATTGCAGTACTCTCCCTGTCACCCCTCAGGCAGTTGCCCTGTTTCAGTATATTTACTTTAGAGATTTGTTAGTGGCACACGCAGTGTATCTGCTCCCTCTTTCAGGACCCAAGGATAGAGGTTATCTGTGCCCATCGCTTTCAAGGAATCTAATACACCTAGCATTTTCTTCACTTCCTGCTCGATCGTGTGCAGTGTGTCCAACACTTGCTGGTACATCCTACTCTCTTGGTTTGCTGGACTCCTCTCTGTTTCCACGGTGAATACCTACCTGAATCTTGAGCTGGTAGTGCCCTGTGAGCTCCCGACCTTCTTTCCTCAGCCTGATTACCCTGTCCTTGACTGTTGTTTTCCTCCTGATGCGGCTGTATAACAACTCTGGGCCAGATTTGGCTTTTGATGCTATGTCATTCTCGCAATGCTGCAGGCATATTAACTTCTGGCTATTCAGCTCAACTCCCTGTTTTCCTGTGTTCTTTGCCTTCTATAATTTCCCACGCTCTAGCCCCCTTGGCTTTAGCTTCTTCACACCACTGGATAAACCATGGGCTCACTCTGGTCTTCCCATTGTTTCTGTTGCCTCTTGGCACGAACTTCTGTACATGCCTGCACATTTTGGTCACACGTTTCCATTATTTTGCTTCTCTCTTCCCATCTAGCTCTCTTATCCACTGCATCTCATATAGGAATTGCTTCATACTTATGTAGTCCCCTTTTTTGTCCTCTTTTTCGTGCTGCTTTACTCTTCATTGATAACTCTATGTATTCGAAACTCAGGACCGCATGATCGCTAGCACCAAGAGGCATTTCGTGTGTGATTATCCCTATGTCTGAACTGTTTAAGGTGAATACGAGGTCCAACCTTGCTGGTTCATCATCTCTCTCTCTGGCTGTGTCCCTAACATGTTGGTACATAAAACGTTCCAGCACCACCTCTTGGATCTTGACTTATGTGTCCACATTATGTGTCCCACACTGGCCTCCTAGGTTACTGTGGCCACCATCGTTCTGTTACTCTCATCATGTTGTCTTCTGCTAATCGGTGGCAGGTTGTACATCACTGCTATCACTTTTGAATCCTCGGTTAGAAGTGTAGTTGCCTTTTCTGAAGTTTGGTTTTTCCTGTTCTTCTCGTGTTGCCTCACTCTTTATTATTAACTCAGAACCACGTGATTGCTAGCACCATGGGCGTTTCTGAACTCTTGAAGGTGGTTCATCATCTCTTCTTTCACAGGTCAGGAAAATTGTCAAGGACCAGGTGATCAAGCTGAGGAAGGAGGAGAGTTGACAGGGAGCTACCAGGAAGTATATGAGGAGCTCAGGTCAACATTCATGGAGGTATTCGCAGTGGAGATAGAGAAGCTTTCAGGAATCCGAGGGTGTAGGGTCACCAGCAAATGTTTGACACACTGCACACAACCGAGTAGGATAAGAAATTGTTTGGTGAACTAGATACCTCGATGCCGATGGGCCCAGATAATATGTCTGCATGGGTCCTGAGAAAGGGAGCAGACGCAGTGTGTGTCCCACTTACAATAATCTTCAATAAATCTATTGAAACAGGGCAACTGTCTGAGGTGTGGAAGGCAGCAAATGTAGTCACATTTTTTAAGGAGACAGATAGGCAGCACTAAATTACAGACCTGTGTCGCTGACATGTACAGTGCAAAGTTCTGGAGAAGATTATTAGAACAGTGGTGAAGCACCTATAAAGAAATGGACTCATATATGACAACCAGCATGTTTTTAGGGAAGGGAAATCTTGCATCACAAACTTACTGGAGTTCTACAGTAAGGAAACAGAAGTAACAGAGTAGAGACGGATATGGGCAGACTGCATCTTCTTGGACTGTAAGAAGGCTTTCGATACAGTACAACACAAGAGACTAGTTGATAGGCTAGAGGAGCAGGCAGGAATAGAGGGGAAAGTACCGCTGTGGGTCAGGAAATACCTGACAAGAAGGAAACCTGTGTTGGTACGTAACGGCATCTCGTAGTGTGTGCATGTGTCGAGGTCCGTTGCCGTTTCTAGTAGATGTGAATGACATGACAGAAGGGATAGATTTAGAGGTGTCTCTGTTTGCAGACGTGAAGGTAATGAGCAGAATTCAAGCGGACGAGGATCAGGTAAACCTACGAGGAGATCTGGACAGGCTGCAAGCCTGATCTGGGAAATATCTCTTTGAGTTTAAACCCAGAAAGTACAAAGTCATGAAGTTTTTTGGAAGGACAAAGAAGACCGCAGACGGAATACACGCTAGGTCAAAGGCTGCAAAACTCACTCAGGGAAAAGGATAATGGGGTGAGCATCATACCGAGCACATCTCCCTAGGTGTACGTCAACCAAATAACTGTTACAACATATGGGCGCCTGGCAAACCTAAGAATAGCATTTTCACATCTAAGTAAGGGGTCATTCAAGACACTGTACACTGTGTACGTTCGGCCCATATTGGAGTACGTAGCACCAGCATGGAACCCACACCTGGTCAAGTACGTCAAGAAATTAGAGAAACTGCAAAGGTTTGCAACAAGATTAGTCCCGAAGCTAATGGGTATTCCCAACGACGAGAGGTTAAGGGAAATCAACCTGACGACATTGGAGGACAGGAGGGATAGGGGAGACATGATAACGGCTTATAAAATACTGATAGGAGCTGACACGGTGGATATGGACAGAATGTTTCAGAGATAGGACACAGCAACAAGCGGTCACAGTTGGAAGATGAACTCAGATGAGTCACAGAGATGTTAGGAAATATTTCTTCAATCATGGAGTTGTCAGGAAGTGGAACAATCTGGGGAGCGATGTAGTGGAGGCAGGATCCATACGTAGCTTTAGAAGACGTATGATGAAGCTCATGGAGCTGGGAAATGTGGACCTAATAGCGACTAGCAAAGAAGCGGGTCCAAAGTTATGACTCGACCCTTGGAACGACAAGTATGCGAGTACAACTAGGTGAGTACAGCACACACACGTGCCAGATGGTACAGTTTATTTGTACTAGTACATCATGTACATGTTAAAATAACATGTCTAAGACCGCAGTTTATGTGCTGTACAGATGTACAGTTATATTAGAGATAAGATAACACTCTGTGCTGTGTACAGATATTAGAGATTTTTTTTTCTTTTATCACACTGGCCGATTCCCACCAAGGCAGGGTGGCCCGAAAAAGAAAAACTTTCACCATCATTCACTCCATCACTGTCTTGCCAGAAGGGTGCTTTACACTACAGTTTTTAAACTGCAACATTAACACCCCTCTTTCAGAGTGCAGGCACTGTACTTCCCATCTCCAGGACTCAAGTCCGGCCTGCCGGTTTCCCTGAATCCCTTCATAAATGTTACTTTGCTCACACTCCAACAGCACGTCAAGTATTAAAAACCATTTGTCTCTATTCACTCCTATCAAACACGCTCACGCATGCCTGCTGGAAGTCCAAGCCCCTCGCACACAAAACCTCCTTTACCCCCTCCCTCCAACCCTTCCTAGGCCGACCCCTACCCCGCCTTCCTTCCACTACAGACTGATACACTCTTGAAGTCATTCTGTTTCGCTCCATTCTCTCTACATGTCCGAACCACCTCAACAACCCTTCCTCAGCCCTCTGGACAACAGTTTTGGTAATCCCGCACCTCCTCCTAACTTCCAAACTACGAATTCTCTGCATTATATTCACACCACACATTGCCCTCAGACATGACATCTCCACTGCCTCCAGCCTTCTCCTCGCTGCAACATTCATCACCCACGCTTCACACCCATATAAGAGCGTTGGTAAAACTATACTCTCATACATTCCCCTCTTTGCCTCCAAGGACAAAGTTCTTTGTCTCCACAGACTCCTAAGTGCACCACTCACTCTTTTTCCCTCATCAATTCTATGATTCACCTCATCTTTCATAGACCCATCCGCTGACACGTCCACTCCCAAATATCTGAATACGTTCACCTCCTCCACACTCTCTCCCTCCAATCTGATATTCAATCTTTCATCACCTAATCTTTTTGTTATCCTCATAACCTTACTCTTTCCTGTATTCACCTTTTTCTTCTTTTGCACACCCTACCAAATTCATCCACCAATCTCTGCAGCTTCTCTTCAGAATCTCCCAAGAGCACAGTGTCATCAGCAAAGAGCAGCTGTGACAACTCCCACTTTGTGTGTGATTCTTTATCTTTTAACTCCACGCCTCTTGCCAAGACCCTCGCATTTACTTCTCTTACAACCCCATCTATAAATATATTAAACAACCACGGTGACATCACACATCCTTGTCTAAGGCCTACTTTTACTGGGAAAAAATTTCCCTCTTTCCTACATACTCTAACTTGAGCCTCACTATCCTCGTAAAAAGTCTTCACTGCTTTCAGTAACCTACCTCCTACACCATACACTTGCAACATCTGCCACATTGCCCCCCTATCCACCCTGTCATACGCCTTTTCCAAATCCATAAATGCCACAAAAACCTCTCTAGCCTTATCTAAATACTGTTCACTTATATGTTTCACTGTAAACACCTGGTCCACACACCCCCTACCTTTCCTAAAGCCTCCTTGTTCATCTGCTATCCTATTCTCCGTCTTACTCTTAATTCTTTCAATTATAACTCTACCATACACTTTACCAGGTACACTCAACAGACTTATCCCCCTATAATTTTTGCACTCTCTTTTATCCCCTTTGCCTTTATACAAAGGAACTATGCATGCTCTCTGCCAATCCCTAGGTACCTTACCCTCTTCCATACATTTATTAAATAATTGCACCAACCACTCCAAAACTATATCCCCACCTGCTTTTAACATTTCTATCTTTATCCCATCAATCCCGGCTGCCTTACCCACTTTCATTTTACCTACTGCCTCACGAACTTCCCCCACACTCACAACTGGCTCTTCCTCACTCCTACAAGATGTTATTCCTCCTTGCCCTATACACGAAATCACAGCTTCCCTATCTTCATCAACATTTAACAATTCCTCAAAATATTCCCTCCATCTTCCCAATACCTCTAACTCTCCATTTAATAACTCTCCTCTCCTATTTTTAACTGACAAATCCATTTGTTCTCTAGGCTTTCTTAACTTGTTAATCTCACTCCAAAACTTTTTCTTATTTTCAACAAAATTTGTTGATAACATCTCACCCACTCTCTCATTTGCTCTCTTTTTACATTGCTTCACCACTCTCTTAACCTCTCTCTTTTTCTCCATATACTCTTCCCTCCTTGCATCACTTCTACTTTGTAAAAACTTCTCATATGCTAACTTTTTCTCCCTTACTACTCTCTTTACATCATCATTCCACCAATCACTCCTCTTCCCTCCTGCACCCACTTTCCTGTAACCACAAACTTCTGCTGAACACTCTAACACTACATTTTTAAACCTACCCCATTTCTCTGCGACCCCATTGCCTATGCTCTCATTAGCCCATCTATCCTCCAATAGCTGTTTATATCTTACCCTAACTGCCTCCTCTTTTAGTTTATAAACCTTCACCTCTCTCTTCCCTGATGCTTCTATTCTCCTTGTATCCCATCTACCTTTTACTCTCAGTGTAGCTACAACTAGAAAGTGATCTGATATATCTGTGGCCCCTCTATAAACATGTACATCCTGAAGTCTACTCAACAGTCTTTTATCTACCAATACATAATATAACAAACTACTGTCATTTCGCCCTACATCATATCGTGTATACTTATTTATCCTCTTTTTCTTAAAATATGTATTACATATAACTAAACCCCTTTCTATACAAAGTTCAAAGGGCTCCCATTATCATTTACACCTGGCACCCCAAACTTACCTACCACACCCTCTCTAAAAGTTTCTCCTACTTTAGCATTCAGGTCCCCTACCACAATTACTCTCTCACTTGGTTCAAAGGCTCCTATACATTCACTTAACATCTCCCAAAATCTCTCTCTCTCCTCTGCATTCCTCTCTTCTCCAGGTGCATACACGCTTATTATGACCCACTTCTCGCATCCAACCTTTACTTTAATCCACATAATTCTTGAATTTACACATTCATATTCTCTTTTCTCCTTCCATAACTGATCATTTAACATTACTGCTACCCCTTCCTTTGCTCTAACTCTCTCAGATACTCCAGATTTAATCCCATTTATTTCCCCCCACTGAAACTCTCCTACCCCCTTCAGCTTTGTTTCGCTTAGAGCCAGGACATCCAACTTCTTTTCATTCATAACATCAGCAATCATCTGTTTCTTGTCATCCGCACTACATCCACGCACATTTAAGCATCCCAGTTTTATAAAGTTTTTCTTCTTCTCTTTTTTAGTAAATGTATACAGGAGAAGGGGTTACTAGCCCATTGCTCCCGGCATTTTAGTCGCCTCATACGACACGCATGGCTTACGGAGGAAAGATTCTTTTCCACTTCCCCATGGACAATAGAAGAAATAAAAAAGAACAAGAGCTATTTAGAAAAAGGAGAAAAACCTAGATGTATGTATATATATATATATATATATGCATGTGCGTGTCTGTGAAGTGTGACCAAAGTGTAAGTAGGAGTAGCAAGATATCCCTGTTATCTAGCGTGTTTATGAGACAGAAAAAGAAACCAGCAATCCTACCATCATGCAAAACAGTTACAGGTTTTTGTTTCACAGACATCTGGCAGGACGGTAGTACTTCCTTGGGTGGTTGCTGTCTACCAACCTACTACCAATATTAGAGATATCTGTGCTATGTACAGATATTAGAGATAACACTCTGTGGTATGTACAGATATTAGAGATAAGATAACACTCTGTGCTGTGTACAGATATTAGAGATAACACTCTGTGCTGTGTACAGATATATTAGAGATAAGATAACACTCTGTTCTGTGTACATATATATTAGAGATAAGATAACACTCTGTGCTGTGTAGGAAACTAAGAATTCCAACACCATTTAAGTTAATTGTATATAATGTTAACCCCTAGATATTTTTTGATTCATTAAAGTTTTCAGAGTTGTTCTCCCAATTGTACTGTGAACCTGTTATGTAAAACCTAGCTACAAACGCTACTCTGAGGAAAATTGTTCCTCAAGCTCCTTGACGCTGGTGAGGGGCTCTTGATCCAGGGAATTGGATCTGTGCTCCAGAACTGATCCTGAATGCCTTCCATCCCCCCAGACACGCACAGGAGCTGTATAATCCCTACCGGTTTAGCGCTCCTCATAATAATCCGTGAAAAATTGGTGCTGCTCCAGTGAGTTGAATGTCATGTTCAGTAACACTCAAGGAGAACGATCTTTGAGTGAACATGACAAGTACACATCACCAGAAGTGTACGTAACTACATAACATCTGCAGCATGTATGAGGTTGGATAATTTCAATTTTTTTAACAATATCTTGATGACTCTGTACAGGACATATGTCAGGTCTGTCATAAGGTCCGCAGCAACAGCATCAAGTCCACACCTGGTAAGACAGGCAAGGAATATAAAAATATGGTGATGTCTGCAACAAGGCTAATCCCAAAGCTCTAAAAAAAACTGATCGATTAAGAATCGAACGTGAGGAACTTACAAGAGTGAACGATGCTTTGGGTTTAGCAGAGAGTAAAATTCAAGTAGGTAAGAGCACATCTGACAGTTTTGTGAAATTTTGATGTTAATTAAATCATCACGATCAGAACACATGCGACTTCTTTTTTTTGAATGACTTAGATATTTAAAGGCTAATACATCTTATGGCCAGAATATTACCTTTTTTAAAACTTCAAATGGTAGGAATTTTGATCAAATTGGACTATCTAAAATGACAAAAATCAAGCGATTTTTTCTTACAGGATGTCAGAGAATTTTATAAGTAATACAACTGGTAAAAGAAAATTAAAAAAAAAAAAACTCACGTTGTTAGTGTTTTAAATTTCCTGAGTTAAATGATCCCTTAAATATTAAACTGGGTGATACCACAAGAGCCGCTCTTCTACTGTAGTTACAAATTTTTTAACCTCTAAAGTTTTCTTTTTTATTTTCAGAACGTCTTCGCTACGAGCTACTCCCCCCCTTCCCATGGGGAGGAGGTAGCTCTCAGTTTTGAATGTAATAATAATTCAGAACGTCTTACCCAGCCGGTTTAAATTATAAACACTGGTGAGCTACAACAAATTGAAGGTTCGAAGAGCATCTGACATGTGCAGATGCTCTATGCTCAATTTTTTTTAGACCATTCCAGAAACTGAGTTCTGGGGGATTTCTTTAGAGATTTTCTTTTGGTCGTCATTTTAATTTGAGGTATCACTGAGTAACTGCAAATACAGCAAATTTCCAGCTCTATGTTTGGAGCCTCAGTTCGATTAGAAGAAATATTCTTAAGTTATCAAACAGACCCCTAAATCACTTGTGGGTTACAAAACAAAATGACTAAATGACGCCTTTCAATCTCAATAACAACGTAAACTTTCCTTCAGATACCATATACGACCGTTTGAAATTTGAATGTTATCAAACAAGTCGTTCGCAAGTCAAAGGATCGCCTTAGAGGAAGAAAAAAATTCTGATATATTCCTTCTTGTTAGTATATAACTAAAAATTCTAACTGCCGTACTTATCCCCTTTCCTGTAATAACTAATTAGAAAACAGTCGGACAAAGCTAGGTAGAGATACTTAAGATTTCATTAAATATTTTATCTTTTAGCATGGAATACTCAGCCTCGTACTTACAATTTCGAGTGACAGATACAGACTGCCACAGACAGGGAAAAGATAAGCATTGTTAATTTTCAGTGGGTGTTATTCACACAGCCAAAGAATGCAAAATAATATATTTATCATTTTGTATTATTTCCCAAACCTGAGAGATATGGAGGAGTGCAAGAATGTCAAAGCTTTATGTTTATTTTTTAAATGCTTGAATTATTCTTAATCTTTAATTCAACGTTGCATATTTGAGTTTTAGTGTGTCTTTCTTTACTGAGACTACCCAGGTCATCAAGTTGGTTAACGAAGTTGAAAGTTGTCTACTAGGCGAGAGTCATTAAGGCTGCATGTCACTTCTTCACCACCGTTCAAGAATACTTTAATCCTAAAGTGGAGAATAAAATAAACTCTCGGAATATACACACTAAGATATATTCACATTGAGGTGTATATATCCTGTGTTCTTTAAAGTAAGGATAACACCTCAATAACAATCCAAACTTTCCTTTAAGCAAGACACACCAGTGGTGAAAGTTTGAAGCCACAATGAAGGAGCATTCCCAAGTTACTTCACAGAAAAAAAAATGGAAGTAAGAGCTCAGAGAATCACGATAAATATCCCCTTTTGGGAGATACTAAGTGAACTAATAAAAACTTGTTTGGTCGAAGGTTTGAGCAAATACTGCAAGAAAGGTTGTCTAGAGTGAGTGGTTAAACTAATGTATGTGTCAAGGAATTATGGTACATTTACAAAAATGGTAGTTGCGGTGTGAGTAGCAGGGATTTATGGTTACGTGTGAGGGTAGAGGCAGGAGGGAAGAAGATTTTGATGAATGAGGCAAAATAAGTATTAAGAGGGGGAAATGTCTTCATATTAAGTGTTTTTTCTTTGTAAATATACAATGTATGCCTAACATCTGTATGATATAATTTTGTCAAGATCACTTTTAGTGTAGTAGCTGATTCAAGTTCCATTGGTGGAGTGAATGGTATTTAAATACAGTCTGCTTGTGTTGAAGAGGTTCTTAAGTTCTTAATAATTTGTATAAGCTGTTTTTGAATTGAAGTGAAGCTTCACGGTGACATCACACGGCCTTGTCTAGGGCCGTGTAATGTCACAGTGGTTGTTCAATATATTTACAGATGGGGTTGTAAGAGAAGTGAATGCTCGGGTGTTGGCAAGAGGTTTGGAGTTAAAAGATAGAGAATGTAACACAAAGTGGGAGTTGTCACAGTTGCTATTTGCTGATGACACTGTGTTTTTGGGAGATTCTGATGACAAGTTGCAGAAGTTGGTGGATGAGTTTGGTAGGGAATGTAAAAGAAGAAAATTAAAACTGAATAGAGGGAAGAGTAAGGTGATGAGGATAAAAAGATTAGGTGGAGAAAGATTAGATATCAGATTTGAGGGAGAGAGTAAGAGTATTCAGATACATATGAATGGACGTGTCAGCACACACGTCCACTCAAAAAGATATATATATATATATATATATATATATATATATATATATATATATATATATATATATATATATATATATATATATATATATATATATATATGCAAAACAACCACTCTGAAAGAATAGAGAAATTCCAAGCGCTTTCGTGACTACTCACATTATCAAGGAACTACCATAGTTCCTTGATAATGTGAGTAGTCACGAAAGCGCTTGGAATTTCTCTCTTCTTTCAGAGTGGTTGTTTTCCATATTTTGAAATCACCTGTTTACTGTGATCTTATTGCATATATATATATATATATATATATATATATATATATATATATATATATATATATATATATATATATATATATATATATATATATATTATTAACACACTGGCCGATTCATACCAAGGCACGGTGCCCCGAAAAAAAAAACTTCCATCATTCACTCCATAACTGTCTTGTCAGAAGGGTGTTGTACACTACAGTTTTTAAACTGCAACATTAACACCCCTCCTTCAGAGTGCAGGCACTGTACTTCCCATCTCCAGGACTCAAGTCCGGCCTGCCGGTTTCCCTGAACCCCTTCATAAATGTTACTTTGCTCACACTCCAACAGCACGTCAAGTATTAAAAATTATTTGTCTCCATTCACTCCTATCAAACACGCTCACGCATGCCCGCTGGAAGTCCAAGCCACTCGCGCAAAAAACCTCCTTTACCCCCTCCCTCCAACCTTTCCTAGGCCGACCCCTACCCCGCCTTCCTTCCACTACAGACTGATACACTCTTGAAGTCATTCTGTTTCGCTCCATTCTCTCTACATGTCCGAACCACCTTGTGGCATGCAAAGAGTACGTAACCTTTATTCGGCGCATGTACACACCCTCATTTACAGGCTATCTCCCCCAACCAGCGAACCAGGTTGCTAAGAGTTGATGATGGGGCCCCGTCGTTCAACTAGTGACCAGGTTCTAGCCAATAAGAAGATGGTTTTGGCAATCGCAGAGGTTATGTGGGTACCGCTCTCCTGTCTGCCCTTGTCATTCCCATTCTAGAGGTGGTTGAAGCACGGTCTGCTATCTTGTGGCTTCTATTTCTGCTTTGCTTACCGTGGAGTGCACTATACTTATCACTGTACATAGTGTACATATTGCTGTTATAAATTGGTGAAGGATAATATAAGTCTAAACTTTTTCTACTGTGTTTATTTGCTCCCATTACACCCGGGGTAACAGGCCATTTGGATCCTGGGTTGTAATACACCTCAACAACCCTTTCTCAGCCCTCTGGACAACAGTTTTGGTAATCCCGCACCTCCTCCTAACTTCCAAACCACGAATTCTATGCATTATATTCACGCCACACATTGCCCTCAGACATGACATCTTCACTACCTCTAGCCCTCTCCTCCTTGCAACATTCATCACCCATGCTTCACAACCAAATAAGAGCGTTGGTAAAACTATACTCTCATTCATTCCCCTCTTTGCCTCCAAGGACTAAGTTCTTTGTCTCCACAGACTCCTAAGTGCACCAGTCACGCTTTTCCTCTCATCAATTCTATGATTCACCTCATCTTTCATAGATCCATCCGCTGACACGTCCACTCCCAAATATCTGAATACATTCACCTCCTCCATGCTCTCTCCCTCCAATCTGATATCCAATCTTTCATCACCTAATCTCTTTGTTATCCTCATCACCTTACTCTTTCCTATATTCACTTTTAATTTTCTTCTTTTACATACCCTACCAAATTCATCCACCAACCTCTGCAACTTCTCTTCAGAATCTCCCAGAAGCACCGTGTCATCAGCAAAGAGCAACTGTGACAACTCCCACTTTGTGTGATTCTTTATCTTTTAACTCCACGCCTCTTGCCAAGACCCTCGCATTTACTTCTCTTATAATCCCATCTATAAATATATTAAACAACCACGGTGACATCACACATCCTTGTCTAAGGCCTACTTTTACTGGGAAACAATCTCCCTCTTTCCTACATACTCTAACTTGAGCCTCACTATCCTCGTAAAAACTCTTCACTGCTTTCAGTAACCTACCTCTTATACCATACACCTGCAACATCTGCCACATTGTCCCCCTATCCACCCTGTCATACGCTTTTTCCAAATCCATAAATGCCACAAAAACCTCTTTAGCCTTATCTAAATACTGTTCACTTATATGTTTCGCTGTAAACACCTGGTCCACAAACCCCCTACCTTTCCTAAAGCCTCCTTGTTCATCTGCTATCCTATTCTCCGTCTTACACTTAATTCTTTCAATTATAACTCTACCATACACTTTACCAGGTATACTCAACAGACTTATCCCCCTATAATTTTTGCACTTTCTTTTGTCCTGTTTGCCTTTATACAAGGAACTATGCATGCTCTCTGCCAATCCCTAGGTACCTTACCCTTTTCCATACATTTATTAAATAATAGCACCAACCACTCCAAAACTATATCCCCACCTGCTTTTAACATTTCTATCTTTATCCCATCAATCCCAGCTGCTTTACCCCCCTTTCATTTTACCTACTGCCTCACGAACTTCCCCCACACTCACAACTGGCTCTTCCTCACTCCTACAAGATGTTATTCCTCCTTGCCCTATACACGAAATCACAGTTTCCCTATCTTCATCAACATTTAACAATTCCTCAAAATATTCCCTCAATCTTCCCAATACCTCTAACTCTCCATTTAATGACTCTCCTCTCCTATTTTTAACTGACAAGTCCATTTGTTCTCTAGGCTTCCTTAACTTGTTAATCTCACTCCAAAACTTTTTCTTATTTTCAACAAAATTTGTTGATAACATCTCACCCACTCTCTCATTTGCTCTCTTTTTACATTGCTTCCCCACTCTCTTAACCTCTCTTTTTCTCCATATAATCTTCCCTCCTTGCATCACTTCTACTTTGTAAAAACTTCTTATATACTAACTTTTTCTCCCTTACTACTCTCTTTACATCATTCCACCAATCACTCCTCTTCCCTCCCGCACCCACTTTCCTGTAACCACAAACTTCTGTTGAACACTCTAACACTACGTTTTCAAACATACCCCATACCTCTTCGACCTCATTACCTATCCTCTCATTAGCCCATCTATCCTCCAATAGCTGTTTATATCATACCCTAACTGCCTCCTCTTTTAGTTTATAAACCTTCACCCCTCTCTTCCCTGATGCTTCTGTTCTGCTTGTATCCCATCTACCTTTTACTCTCAGTGTAGCTACAACTAAAAATTGATCTGATATATCTGTGGCCCCTCAATAAACATGTACATCCTGAAGTCTACTCAACAGTCTTCTATCTACCAATACATAATCCAACAAACTACTGTCATTACGCCCTACATCATATCTTGTATACTTATTTATCCTCTTTTTCTTAAAATATGTATTACCTATAACTAAACTCCATTCTATACAAAGTTCAATCAAAGGGCTCCCATTATCATTTACACCTGGCAACCCAAACTTACCTACCACACCCTCTCTAAAAGTTTCTCCTACTTTAGCATTAAGGTCCCCTACCACAATTACTCTCTCACTTGGTTCAAAGGTTCCTATACATTCACTTTACATGTCCCAAAATCTCTCTCTCTCTCCTCTACATTCCTCTCTTCTCCAGGAGCATACACGCTTATTATGACCCACTTTTCGCATCCAACCTTTACTTTAATCCACATAATCCTTGAATTTACACATTCATATTCTCTTTTCTCCTTCCATAACTGATCCTTCAACATATTTGCTACCCCTTCCTTAGCTCTAACTCTCTCAGATACTCCAGATTTAATCCCATTTATTTCTCCCCACCGAAACTCCCCTACCCCCATCAGCTTTGTTTCGCTTAGGGCCAGGACATCCAAGTTCTTTTCATTCATAACATCAGCAATCATCTGTTTCTTGTCATCTGCACTACATCCACGCACATTCAAGCATCCCAGTTTTATAAAGATTTTCTTCTTCTCTTTTTTAGTAAATGTTTACAGGAGAAGGGGTTACTAGCCTAATGCTCCCGGTATTTTAGTCGCCTCATACGACACGCATGGCTTACGGAGGAAAGATTCTTTTCCACTTCCCCATAGACAATAGAAGAAATAAAGAAGAACAAGAGCTATTTAGAAAAAGGAGAAAAACCTAGATGTATGGATGTATGTATGTATATATATATATATATATATATATATATATATATATATATATATATATATATATATATATATATATATATATATATATGCATGTGCGTGTCTGTGAAGTGTGACCAAAGTGTAAGTAGGAGTAGCAAGATAACCCTGTTATCTAGCATGTTTATGAGACAGAAAGAGACACCAGCAATCCTACCATCATGTTAAACAGTTACAGGTTTCTGTTTCACAGTCATCTGGCAGGACGATAGTACTTCCCTGGGTGGTTGCTGTCTACCAACCTATGTATGTATATATATATATAATATATATATATATATAATATATATATATATATATATATATATATATATATATATATATATATATATATATATATATATATATATATATATATATATATATATATGCAAGGAATTCGCAAGAGCAGGCGAAATATACACAAACACTGATCTCCGGAAGAGACTCGAACCTACGAACCTTGGAAAAAGGTATGCATTGCCTTACCATTCTCACCGCACTGGACAATACCTTCGCGTCCAGCTTGCGCTAGAAGTTTGATCCAAGGCAACCAGCTTTCAGGGAGAAGGCTTACAGCTTTTCATCTCATCACCTGCATGCATCAGCCTTACTAGAGATTTTAACAATGCAAAAATTTCTTCAATACAGTTCCTCACAAGAGATAAGTGCAAAAGATAGAAGACCAGGCATGCATAACAGGAAGGGCACTGCAGTGGATCGGAGAATACCTGACAGTGAGACAACAACGAGTCATGATACATGACGAGGTGTCAGATTGGGCGCCTGTGATGAGCGGGGTTCCACAGGGGTCAGTCCTAGGACCAGTGCTATTTTTGGTATATGTGAATGACATGACGGAAGGGAGAGACTCAGAAGTGTCCTTGTTTGCAGACGATGTGAGGTTAATGAGGAGAATTAAATCGGATGAGGATCCTGCAGGATTACAAAAAGACCTTAACAGGCTGCAAGCCTGGTCCAGCAACTGGCTACCCGAATTTAACCCCGCCAAGTGCAAAGTCATGAAGATTGGAGAAGGGTCAAAGAAGTCCGCGGACCGAGTAAAGGCTAGGTAGCCAAAGAGTCAAGGAAAAGGATCTTGAGGTGAATATAATACCGAGCACATCTGAGGCGCACATGAACCAGATAACTGATGCAGCATATGGGTGCCTGGCAAACCTGAGAATAGCGTTCCGATACCTCAGTAAAGCATCTTTAAATATTCTGTACATCGTGTACGTCAGGCACTTACTGAAGTATGCAGCACCAGTTTGGAACCCACACCCGGTCAAGCACGTCAAGAAATTAGAGAAAGTGCAAAAGTTTGCAACAAGACTAGTTCCAGAGCTATGGGGAATATCCTGCGAAGAAAGGTTAAGAGGAATCGGCCTGACGACACAATTGACAAGGTGGATAAAGACAGGATGTTCCAGAGATGGGACACAGAAACAATGGGTCACAATTAGAAGCTGAAGACTTAGATGAATCAAAGTGATATTCGGAAGTATTTCTTTAGTCATAGAGTTGTCAGGACGTGGAATAGTCTGACAAGTGACGTAGTGGAGGCAGGAACCATACATAGTTTTAAGACGAGGTATGATAAAGCTCATGGTGCACGGAGAGAGAGAGGGCCTATTAACGATCAGTAAAGAAGCCTGGCCAGGAGCTATGAGTCGACCCCTGCAACCACAAATGAGTACACACACACACACACACACACATACAACCGTTAGACGAGACACCCCGCAAGAGTAAATAACAAAATACTCATTCACACTCCATCATCTACCTTCACAAACACTCTTTCACACACTCACACATAGACATACACATGTACTCATACACTCACACACACTCACACACAAGCACATTTATACTCACACACATATACGCACATTTATATTCACACACATATACACACACTTACACCTACACAAACACACACACAGACACACACACAGACACACACATACGTACACAGACTAATACCTCTCACCACCATACTCACACACAAATATTAACGCATCTACTCACACACAGATTCACACACACACATACACACACAAGCGCACACACACACACACACACACACTCACAAACAGTTCTCACGCAAACACACAAACACACGCGCACACACACACACACACACACACACACACACACACACACACACACACACACACACACACACACACATGCATAACCACAAACATACAAGGCCAGGACAAATGAAACCAAACTACAGGAAAGGGGACTACACAGGAATGAGGAACTTCCTGAATGAGGTTCAGTGGGACAGAAAACTGTCAGGGAAGCCAGTTAATGAGATGATGGAATATGTAGCAACAATGTGCAAGGAGGCTGAGGAGAGGTTTGTACCCAAGGGTAACAGGAATAATGAAAAAGCCAGGATGAGCCCATGGCTCACCCAAAGATGCAAGGAGGCAAAAACCAAGTGTGCTAGGGAATGGAAGAAATACAGAAGGCAAAGGACCCAGGAGAATAAGGAGAGCAGTCGTAGAGCCAGAAACGAATATGCACAGATAAGATGGGAGGCCCAAAGTCAATATGAAAACGACATAGCAGCAAAAGCCAAATCTGACCCGAAGCTGTTATACAGCCACATCAGGAAGAAAACAACCGTCAAGGACCAGGTAATCAGGCTAAGGAAGGAAGGAGGAGAGACAACAAGAAATGACCGTGAATTATGTGAGGAACTCAACAAGAGATTCAAAGAAGTGTTCACAGAGGAGACAGAAGGGGCTCCAGAAAGACGGAGAGGTGGGGTACACCACCATGTGCTGGACACAGTACACACAACCGAGGAAGAAGTGAAGAGGCATCTGAGTGAGCTAGATACCTCAAAGGCAATGGGGCCAGATAACATCTCTCCATGGGTCCTGAGAGAGGGAGCAGAGACGCTATGTGTACCCCTAACAACAATATTCAATACATCTATCGAAACAGGGAGATTGCCTGAGGCATGGAAGACAGCAAATGTAGTCCCAATCTTTAAAAAAGGAGACACATGAAGCGCTAAACATGTCACTGACATGTATAGGATGCAAAATCATGGAAAAGATTGTCAAGAGAAGAATGGTGGAATGATCTCATCACCAGCAGCCAACATGGTTTCAGAGACGGGAAATCCTGTGTCACAAACCTACTGGAGTTCTATGACATGGTGACAGCAGTAAGACAAGAGAGAGAGGGGTGGATGGATTGCATTTTCTTGGACTGCAAGAAGGCATTTGACACAGTACCACACAAGAGATTAGTGCAAAAACTGGAGGACCAAGCAGGGATAGCAAGGAAGGCACTGCAATGGATCAGGGAATACTTGTCAGGAAGACAGCAGCGAGTAATGGTACGTGGCGAGGTATCAGAGTGGGCACCTGTGACCAGCGGGGTCCCACAGGGGTCAGTCCTAGGACCAGTGCTGTTTCTGGTACATGACGGAAGGAATAAACTCCGAGGTGTCCCTGTTTGCAGATGACGTGAAGTTGATGAGAAGAATTCATTCGATCGAAGACCAGGCAGAAATACAAAGGGATCTGGACAGGCTGCAGACCTGGTCCAACAACTGGCTCCTGGAGTTCAATCCCACCAAGTGCAAAGTCATGAGGATTGGGGAAGGGCAAAGAAGACCGCAGACGGAGTACAGTCTAGGGGGCCAGAGACTACAAACATCACTCAAGGAAAAAGATCTTGGGGTGAGTATAACACCAGGCACATCTCCTGAAGCGCACATCAACCAAATAACTGCTGCAGCACATGGGAGCCTGACAAACCTCAGAACAGCATTCCATCTTAATAAGGAATCGTTCCGGACCCTGTACACCGTGTACGTTAGGCCCATATTGGAGTATCCGGCACCAGTTTGGAACCCACACCTAGCCAAGCATGTAAAGAAACTAGAGAAAGTGCAAAGGTTTGCAACAAGACTAGTCCCAGAGTTAAGAGGTATGTCCTATGAGAAGAGGTTAAGGGAAATCAACCTGACGACACTGGAGGACAGGAGAGATAGGGGGGACATGATAACGACTTACAAAATACTGAGAGGAATTGACAAGGTGGACAAAGACAGAATGTTCCAGAGACTGGACACAGCAACACGGGGACACAGTTGGAAGCTGAAGACACAGATGAATCAAAGGGATGTTAGGAAGTATTTCTTCAGCCACAGAGTAGTCAGGAAGTGGAATAGTTTGGGAGGTGATGTAGTGGAGGCAGGATCCATACATAGCTTTAAGCAGAGGTACGATAAAGCTCATGGTTCAGGGAGAGTGACCTAGTAGCGACCAGTGAAGAGGTGGGGCCTGGAGCTTGGACTCGACCCCTGCAACCTCAACTAGGTGAGTCATCTAGGTGAGTACAGGCACACAAGCTTTACACTTCATGATGACTAGTGTAAAAGTAGAAATGGGATCGAATAGAGCAGGGGGAATTCAGTGGAAATGGTTAAGAATGGCCTGGGAATGAAGGATGGAGGGCAGAGCTCAGAAGTGAACAAGAGTAGGAAAGGAGTCTAGATAAGTTTAACATTAAAATGGAGGAAAGGATGGCTGCAGAGAGCAACAAGTGAGAGCTACAAACTGAAGCTGCAGAGGCTAGGATACAAAGCCTAGAAGAGGAATTGAAAATGCTGAAACTGGATAGAGAGCCGAAGAACAGAAGTATGACATCAGGAACAGGGACATCAGTAACTAGCAAGACCAAACGAAGAGAAAGAAATAAATCTTGTGCTGAGTCCCTATCAGATCCCTGGGGGACCGGAAAATGCCAGAAAGTTAAAGTGCAAACCATCGAATACAGAAAGAGCAGACTGTTGCGAATAAGAATTTTTTTTAAAGAACTTCAGAATGTGGCCTGTTACCATTTATTTCTTATGCAACAAGATTTTTGGATCTGAGTTATAGGTAAGTTAGAGTCTAGGGGAAATAATTTCAACTGGGAAACTCCATAGAATAATATTCAAATTTATTAAAGTATTTAAATACAATACTTTATCTTCTCTTTGTAGTTAATGTAACTTAATACTTTGTACAATAAATTTACCATATACATTTAGTTCAAAATCATGGAAATGTCACATTAATAAGGAAGTTTAGTTATTCTTCCTGTATCTAAGTCCTCATTAATATTTACGTCTTTTTCTTAACAAGACTGTAAACTCAAAATACAAAAGGTACAAGATTTAACAAGACCTTTGAATCTGGCCATAAAGTATCTCTATGGATTACTGAACTGACCAAGAATATAAATATCAAAAGAATCTTTCAGAGTAATGAGGAACAAAGTGAGTCAGCTCTAGAGTCCAATTCTCAAAACCATTCAACTGTACACCATAAGAGCCAATATACGATCAGTTGTCAGGGCTAGAGCAGGGAGCAGACTGACTACTTGCCAGTCTGTTGATGCGTCGTCAGGTTGGATCAGCTGAGCCACGTCAGCCAGCCGGACATAAACAATTGAACAATTCACCGGATGGTTCCGAGACAAACTCTATATACACAAGAAATCCTACCTAACAATAATACTAAAATAATAGTGATAATTACAAAATAGTGATAATAACGATAATAGTGATAATAACGATAATAGCGATAATACCATGGTATTTTTCATATATTAACAGATAATAATATAATGCCGAAAGTCTCTATTTTAGCTATAAACGGGGACTTTCACGCTATAATATTAAGTGATGAACATATTCTCTTACAACAGTTAAATAACACAGGATGACCAATTTCGAAGATATAACACAGACTGCTCTATCAGGCCATCAGGAGATCCAGGAAATATTAAGGAAAACAGCAATGGGGATGCTTAAATCAGACACTGCAATACAGAGGAAGATGCAATGGGAGGATCAAAGGAAGAGGTTAACCTTCATTCATTGGCTTCATGAATCTAACAGGAAAAAAAGAATGACAGGAAGAATGAAAATATCGTCAAGCTGACAGAAGAAGACATGACCCAGCTGACAAATATGGAGAGAATAGGAAAATACTCTTGGGAAAAAAAATAGTCCAGTTAAACTGATTTCAGATCAGAAACGGTTTGAAACAGGATACTGCAGCCAACAACATGACTAAGGGGCTCAGGAAATTACTAGTGGGTGTACCTCGACTGTGACAGAACACAAGAAGAAAGGATGACACTGAGAGGGTGCAACATTGCAAGGAGGAATGGGAGGCAAGGAAGGTGGAGAGCAGGAGAAATCAGGCCCACGTGGAAGAACAAACACAACCCCCTTCAGTACCACCCACAGAAGGAACACAACCATGGCAATCCCAAAGCAATCAAACGACCTAACCCAAAACCCACTCACTGTACCCTCTGCCCCCATCCCCCTCAGTGCAAACCCCACCCTCACAGAAACCCACAGTAACCCACACATCCCCCTCTGCATAAACCCCACCACCACAGTAACCCTCAGTAATCCGCACATCCCCCTCACCTCAAACCCCACCCCCACAGAAACCCACAGTAACCCACACAATGTACCCTCCCCCCCTATCTCCCTCACCACAAACCCCACCCTTACAGTAACCCACAGCAACCCACACACTGTACCCTCTATCCCCATCCCCCTCACCACAACCCCCTTCCCACTGTAACCCCCCATAGGCCCTCTCCCCCATCCCCCTCACCACCACCCCTACCTCCACTGAAACCCCCCATAGGCCCTGTGCCCCCAGACCCCACACCACAGACACCACCCCCACACCAACCCCCTATAGGCCCCTGCCAGGGCACCTGCTAACCCTAACCCACCTATCTCCCCAGACCACAGTTATTGAAAAGAAGTTGAAGGTTTGTTACATGAATGCGGATGGAATAACGAATAAATGTGAGGAGTGGCATGAAAGAATCAAGGAGATGTCCCCAGAAATCGTAGCGGTTACAGAAACAAAACTCACTGGGATAATAACAGATGCAATCTTCCCACCCGGATACCAGATCCTGAGGAAGGATAGAAGGAGCAGGGGGGGAGGAGGGGTTGCGCTACTAATAAAAAACTGGTGGGGTTATCAAGAAATGGAAGGTATGGACGAGGTTGGAGAAAGGGATTACATAGTAGGTACAGTTCAGACAGGGGAACACAAGGTAGTCATTGCAGTGATGTATAACCCACCACAGAACTGCAGGAGACCATGAGAGGAATATGATGAGTGCAACAGAGCAATGGTGGAAACACTAGTTGAGGTGGCAAGAAGGGCTCACTCTAGTAGAGTGAAGTTACTGGTCATGGGCGACTTCAATCACAGGGAGATTGATTGGGAAAACCTGGAGCCACATGGTGGTCCCGAAACATGGAGAGCCAAGATGATGGATGTGGTACTGGCAAATCTCATGCACCAACATGTTAGGGATACTACCAGAGAGAGAGATGGGAGGATGAACTAGCAAGACTGGACCTTGTGTTCACCCTGAGTAGCTCAGACATTGAACACATCACATATGAAAGGCCCCATGGAGCTAGTGACCATGTAGTTATGAGCTTTGAATACATCGTGGAGCTAAAAGTGGAGAGGGTAACAGGGGTAGAAAGGGAAAAGCTAAACTATAAAAGAGGGGCTTCATAGGAATGAGGACCTTCCTGCAGGAGGTTCAGTAGGAATAGGAGTTGGTAGGAAAATCAGTAAGCGAAATGATAGACTTTGTAACAGCAAAATGCAAGTAGGCAGAGGAAAGGTTTGATTCCAAGGGTAACAGAAATAATGGGAAGGACAGAATGAGCCCTTGGTTTACCCGAAGGTGCAGGGAGGCAAAAACTAAGTGCTCGAAAGAATGGTAAAAGTACAGAAGGCAAAGGATTCAGGAGAATAAAGAGATTAGTCGACGAGCCAGAAACGAGTATGCACAGATAAGGAGGGAGGCGCAGCGGCAGTATGAAAATGACAGAATCAAAAGTCAAGTCTGACCCGAAACTACTCTACAGCCACATTAAGAAGAAGACAACAGTCAAGGACCAGGTAATCAGGCTGAGGAAAGAAGGTGGGGAGCTCACAAGAAACAACCAGGAGCTATGTGAGGAGCTCAAAATGAGACTTCAGGAAGTATTTACAGTGGAGGCTGAAGGGACAATGGGAAGACAAAATAGTGGGGTACAGCAACAAGAGATATAACAACAAGTGTTGGATGAATTACACACAACTGAGGAGGAGGTGGAGAAGGTCCTAAGTGACCTGGATACCTCAAAGGCGGTGGGACCGGACATCTCTCCATGGGTCCTTAGAGAGGGAGCAGGGACACTGTGTATGCCATTAACCAAATTCTTCAACACTTCCCTTGAAACTGGGCAACTACCTGAAGTATGGAAGAAGGCAAATGTAGTCCCCATCTTTAAGAAGGGAGACAGAAATGAAACACTAAATTATAGACCAGTGTCACTGACGTGTATAGTATGCAAAGTCTTGGTAAAGATTATCAGAAGGAGAATGGTGAAGCACCTGGAGCGGAACAAGATTATAAACGACGGCCAGCACGTATTCATGGAAGGCAAATCCTGTGTCACAAACCCACTACAGTTTTATGACAAGGTAACTGAAGAAGAAATGAGAGGGATGGGTGGGTTGATTGCATTTTCCTGGACTGCAAGAAGGCCTTCGACACAGTTCCTCACAAGAGATTAGTAAAGAAGCCAGAGGAACAGGCACGTATAACAGGAAGGGCACTGCAATGGATCAGAGAATACCTAACAGGGAGGCAACAGCGAGTCATGGTCCCTGATGAGGTATCACAGTGGGCGCCGGTGACAAGCGGGGTCCCACAGGAGTCAGTCCTGGGACCAGTGCTATTCTTGGTATATGTGAACATGACGGAAGGGATAGACTCAGAAGTGTCCCTGTTTGCAGATGACGTGAAGTTAATGAGGAGAATTAAATCAGACGCGGACCACACAGGTCTACAAAGAGACCTGGACAGGCTGGATGCGTGGTCCAGAAACTGGCTCCTAGAATTTAACCCCGCCAAATGCAAAGTCATGAAGATCGGAGGAGGGCAAAGAAGACCGCAGACAGAGTATAGGCTAGGAGGCCAAAGGCTGCAAACCTCACTCAAAGAGAAAGACCTAGGAGTGAGTATAATACCGAGTGCATCGCCATAAGCACACATTAACCAGATAACTGCTGCGGCATATGGGAGCGTGGCAAACCTGAGAATAGCGTTCCGGTACCTCAGTAAGGAATCGTTCAAGACTTTATACACTGTGTACGTCAGGCCATACTGGAATACTCATCACCAGTTTGGAACCCACACCTGGTCAAACACGTCAAGAAATTAGAGAAAGTGCAAAGGTTTGCAACAAGACGAGTTCCAGAGCTAAGGGGAATGTCCTATGAAGAAAGGTTAAGGGAAATCGGTCTGACAACACTGGAGGACAGGAAGGTCAGGGGAGACATGATAACGACATACAAAATACTGCGTGGAATAGATAAGGTGGACAGAGACAGGATGTTCCAGAGATGGGACACAGAAACAAGGGGTCACAATTGGAAACTGGAGACTCAGATGAGTCAAAGGGATGTTAGGAGTATTTCTTCAGTCATAGAGTAGTTAGGAAGTGGAATAGTCTGGCAAGCGATGTAGTGGAGGCAGGAACTATACATAGTTTTAAGACGAGGTATGGTAAAGCTCATGGAGCAGGGAAAAAGGGGACCTAGTAGCGGTCATTGAAGAGGCGGGGCCAGGAGCCGAGTCTCGACCCCTGCAACCACAATTAGGTGAGTACACACAC